>NC_056734.1:531152814-531235314 GCF_019279795.1 Protopterus annectens
CCCATTCACGCATGTCTCCACGCAGAAGATGCTCTAGCTGAGAATCGAACCGGACAGCGTCTTACTCTGAGGCGACAACGCTACCGCAGCACCACCACCGCAGATATTATTCAAACAACTGATATAAAACCATATATATGTGACAGATAAAGCATTTAGTTGAATAGTCAGGTTGTGCTGTTGAAGTGATAACAATTGAGGGTGATCGAGTGTGAAAGTTATCGAGTGAGTGGTGTATGCATATAGAAAGCCGTGATACACAATAAGAATTCCCTGTTGGGTATTTGTAGACGGTTTGGTGGCTGTAAGTATGAGTAAGTATGAATGTTTATGTTACATATTGGAATGGGACTTGGTCTGGAAACAGTGTTGCCCTAAAGGGTATATCTATTTTACCTTAGTTTTATGCAATCATGGAATCAGAATGCATAATTTATAGCCGTATTAATGGATTGTGTGAGCAATTTGTTTTAGAGTTACTTGTGGTATGATCATTTTTGTGTTCAATTATTTTATATGTTTTTATACATCCTGAATGGACACGCAGTGGCTATGCCCTCCTTTAAGAATGGACAGCCAAAACCACCATAAAAAGACGATGGAACTGAATCCATTTTTATACACGATGTCATTGCACCGAGTAAATGTTTCTGTTGCAGCAGGCTTGGAGGAAAGGATGAGTTATGTTCAGAGGTGCTGAAGGTGCTGGACATTGTTTTGATGTCGTGGTCAGCAAACCTTTTCAATATTGTATGGAAGGCTGTGAAATTACCTCTGGATTTGTAAACCAGGGTGGTAGTTCCCATTTTCAAAAAGTGGGACAAGATGGCATGCTTCAGTTGTAGATGGATCCAACTCCTCAGATTCCATGGAAAATATATGCCAAGATGCTGGAAGGGGGACTTTATTCAATAGTCAGGCCTCTGATTCAGGAGAATCATTTCATCATGTAACAGTTGATTAAATCTTTATTTTTGCAGAGATGTCAGGGGGCAAAGAAGTTTGCATTACTGCCTTTATGTATTTTGTTGATTTGAAAAAGGAATATTTATTGCGTAGTCCAGACTATCATGCATTCCAGGCAGTGCCTATATTTGAGGAGTGAGTGATTTGTCTGTATTATCAGCATTAAGCTAAATACATTCAAGTTGATATAAAGTTGCACCAAGGGTTTGTACCTCTCCCAATTCTGATTTTCATGGACAGGATATCAAAGTGCAGCCAGGATCCTGAGGATAGCTAGCTTGGGGACATGAGTACTGTACCTTTGCTGTCTGCAGATCAGGCTGTCTTCTTAGAGCCAAGTGAATGCTATCTCCAGCATACACCGAAGTAGTTCTCTGCTGAGTGTGACCTAGACGGGATGGTAGCTGACAAACCTAAATCAGACGCCATGGTTTTCCATTAGAAAAGAGTGGCCCATTCTCTGTATCTGTGGCAATATCAGCTATCTCAGCTATATTTATATATATATATATATATATATATATATATATATATATGTGTGTGTGTGTGTGTGTGTGTGTGTGTGTGTGTATATAATGCTGAATGTTTTTTACACTGGCAGAAGTGACTGAAACACATTTGATCACTTCTTCTGGTGATAAGTCCTTGCAAGATTGTGAGCAATGGAGACTGGGAAATTTGCCCTTTCCCCACTGTAGAGCGATCTCAAAGTCGGTATATATAATTAGCAAGGGGAAAATGTAACTTTTTTTTGTGTCTTGGCTTTCGATCTTTTGGGATTCACATTTGTGTATTTTGATGTTTTGAAGTATATCCATATCTACCTATATATATATATATATATATATATATATATATATATATATATGTGTGTATGTGTGTGTGTATGTACGTATTTTATTCTCAGGTGACAGGAGAGGATACCATGAGACTGACCAACCCATGGGACACTGGTAGTATTCCTGCAGACATTGCTGTAGACTGTGATGGTAAAGTAAGAACTGAATCACAGAATGAAGATTTCAATCAGATCTACCTGTCCATCCTCACCTGTAATCAAGAGCTGTGGCATAACTCTCAAGCTCTTAGACATACAGCAAAAATGAAGGAACTTTATAAAGTAATAAAATGAAGGAGAAGGCAGACAACTGAAGCTCCAGAAAACAGCTTTATTGTTAAGCACTTTTGTCTGCGTACTAACAAGACTTCTTCAGGACCTGTTAGTACACAGACAAAAGCGCTTAACAATAAAGCTGTTTTCTGGAGTTTCAGTGGCCTGCCTTCTCCTTCATTTTATTGGTGTTTTCTACTGCTGGTTACCTCCTTCATAAAGTAGCTGAGCTCCCTCTCCATGATAGAGTGAGAAGCGTAGCAATTCTGGATAGCCTTTTCTTCTAACTACTCCTCCTTTGTGTAAAGAGGAATCGGGTGAGGTGTTTTGGATGTTCCCTGTGCACCTTCACTGGGAGAAATATCACACACAGGCCATTTGGATAAGGTTCTGGAGGTAGAGAGAAGACACAGTGGAGTGATTATTTTTCTCAGCTTGCAGGGATTATTTTTCTCTGCATGCTTGAGAAGGCCTGGATATCCAGCAGACAGAGCTTAAAACTGTTGCTGGAGATAAGGGATATCTGATACATCCTGCTCAGTTTGTTACCGCAGTCACCTCAACAAATGTTAAACAATGCTATAATAAAGTAGCAACATTTGCAGCAAATAGCCCTTTCAGAACTGACCAATTTATAGCTGCAAAAAGCTGAAATTGGTTAGAACTACCCTATCCACTAACATGCACACAGTTCCTTTCCACCTATAAAATTATCCAGCATCCGTCTGCTTATCTAGCACTAACTACATTCTGCTAAACTATGTTTCTATTCTGTCATTACGATCCAATGACCAAAATTAAGTCTCTGTCCACAAACCTATAAAATCAGCTGGGCATAGTCTGCACTCATACCATGTCTCCAAGGAATAAAATTCCTTAGCTGCATCTATCAGGTCAATACCCTTCCTACAGTCCTTTAAAGACATTCTGAAAGACTTCCTAGCCAAAAGCTGGCTCTCTTCTTGCTCAACCCGAAGATAAATTATATCTCTGAATATAAGCAGGTACCTTTTCATACCTTACAGCTTCTTACTCTCCCTTCTTCACTCACTTTCTTACTTCAATATTTTTCTTTCCCCAACTCTCTTTCTTGGTATGCCTTAACCCTCTTTTTTTCTCACTTCATATTGCATTTCCTGTTTGCATTATACTAACTTAATTTTAATTTATCTATAAAGTGGCTAAAAGTTCTCTAAATATTAAATCATTGCCATATACGTTGCATGTATTCTTAACCAATGTTTTCACTTTGTCTAATTTGTCATAATTATTTAAACTGTAGATGTTTTTGTATTATTTTTGAAGATTGTAAAATTATTGTTCTTAAAACATTTTGTAATACTTTGGAATTTTTCACACCAGGCCTCCACAGAAAATGGACACCTATCCAGTTGCACATTCCTGGTAATCAAATCTCAATCAATCAATCAATTAATCAATCAATAAATAACAGGAGAAGTGGTTTAGATAATGACGACAGTGATGCTCTGACTGGGCAGCACAGTGGACCAGTGATTAACATCGATGCCTTAAAGTGCTTTGTTATTCAGCTCTGTTCTTTGCATGGGGGGAGTACCTTCTGTGCAGAGCTTGTATATTCTCCCTGTGGGGTTTTGATAGGCAATATAGTTTCTTCCAGTTGTGTATGTGTGTGTGTGTGTGTATGTGTGTGTGTGTGTGTGTGTGTGTGTGTGTGTGTGTGTGTGCGTGCGTGCATGTGTGTGCATGTGTGCGTGTGTGCGTGTGTGTGTGTGTGTGTGTGTGTGTGTGTGTGTGTGTGTGTGTGTGTGTGTGTGTGTGTGTGTATGCATCCTGTGATGGACTGGCAACAGTTTCTCTGGCTTGTGCCCACTGAGTGCTGCTAGTAGAGTAACTTTACTGTGAGCCTGGACTGGATGAAGCTATTAAATGGAGAATGAATGAGTGAATGAACTGAATGAATGTTTTGACTGAGGCATAATTCTGGAACCATGAACAGGCATCTGGCGAGATATCTTGTGATGCTTGGTGGGATGATATCTTTAATACTGTACTCATTTAAGGAGACCCTATCTTATAAAGGTATGCATAGTCAATGACAGCTGAAATGTTCCAGGAGGTTGTGCTACATGGCACAAAAGTAGGGTCAGAATGAGGTTTATATATATATGCCATGAAGAAAAGTGTGCATGTGGTGTGTGTGAGTGTGCGTGTGCGTGTGTGTGTGTGTGTGTGTGTGTGTGTGTGTGTGTGTGCACACTTGTGCACATGATATTTTCAGGGAAATCAAGGCAGTTAGAAATACATTGTATATGAGAGACAAGTTTAAAGATCAGAGTAAAGGGAAACTTAGAAATTATTAAAGTAAATACTGTCTTACAGTTCATTCTGAATTTGTGGATTCAGTTTCAAAATGTCATCATGGAATCGAAACAGTGGGACTATCTAGGAATTTGTGGGAGAGATATGCAGAAATTACAAAGAGTGAAAGCTGGTGAGGGTGAAAGTAGGCTATTAGCTGCTCTGATCAGCTTACACATTACATGATGACATTGGCAGCCTAAATTAGCCATGTGCTTCTTTCAAGTCAGCAAACTCTGTTACTGTTTAATTAGAAGAACGTGTAATGCAAACACAAAGGTAACATTCCACCAGGAAATGTTCAATACAAAAATCAACTCTAAAAATAAATCTCTGTCTGAAAGTCCCTATGAACTGCCTTGCGTCATAATTTGGTTAATGTGTACGCCTTTCAATTGCGCTTACTATTATAACAGTAATTATATAACCTGCTTGTTTGCTTTTCACCAAATTCTGACAGCCATACGCAGCTATGTAAGCATTTCGGCATGCTTCTACTATTATGAAAATTACCTGGGTGTTATATGTAGGAAAGTAGCCCTAAAGGCATTTTTTCCCTTTAGGTTCTTATGATCTCATTTACCTTTCCTGTCTTCAGGGTTAGGCACTTGACCTCCTAACTTGAATTAATGTTTCCATTAATAGTAATTTATTGAGTGATACTGAACCTTATTGAAGGCCTGTGTTTTCATGCATGTGTTGCCTGAAGTGTTCCAAGTCTTCAGGTATATAGTTGTTTGCCTCATGCATTCCTGTGCAATGTCATTCAGTCAGTGAGCTTTAATTTTGACCTCATTACAAGTAAGAATATAGTTAGTAGCAAGCAAGCCATTGGGGCAATTCAATTACATATATTTAATAATCAACTGGCATATTAAGCAAAGTTTCAAGTGAACTTAATGGGGAAATTACCTAACACCTTTGCTCTTTTATTTCCTCTGTATGATAACTACCACTAAAGAAGTTCCATATATTTCTTGTTAAGCTTACTATTTCAAAATATAGCTAGACTTTTCATGTATATGCTATAATGGTGTGCCCAGATAGTGTTGAACACATCTATAGGTAGTGGAGTCTGACTTGATGGTTGCATTATCAGAGTACATTCACCTAGCAATATAATGAAACATTATTAGTTTTTATAGAAATTTGCATATGTCTAAAGATGCCTTGATAAAAGTATGATTGCAAATATATTTGGATGCTTTCTGATTTTGGATCTTTCTGGATGAGTCTTAATTTCATCTGATATAGAAATTTTGCTCTTTGATTTACACCCTATTTGATATTTATGCTTAAGATAAATCACACCTCTTCTTAAGCTACTTTTTTCAAACCACAGTTAAGATTCTTCAGTTATGCTATAGTGTTGAGTCCAGATATGGATGAAATATGTTTATTTTACTGAAGAATAACTTGTTTGGCTGAGTGCAGTATTATAAACTTCTCCATTTTTGTATATTCAGAAACTAGTGAAATGAAACATTAGTTTTATGTGGTAAATTGTGATTCTCCCAAAACATGTTGATAAAAATATTTGTTGCCATATATTATCACAGAATGACCATCTAATCATAACAATGTATGCTATTTGTTATGTCATGTAAATATATGTGTATAGGTATGCTGGTATGTTCATACAGATGGAAATACTGTCTCTCACACACACACACACACACACACACACACACACACACACACACACACACACACACACACACACACACACACACACCTAATTTGTGGTCCAAGTATTCTAGCTTTTAGAATCATAAATGTAGAAATGTCAGTGCTGAAAACTACATGATGCAGTGACACTGAACCTTTAACAGTGGAAAATCTTTACAACATTTGTCAGCAGAGCTGGGTGGATAATATATACAGTAACAGAGAGAGAGAGAGTGCTTAGAACAGATTAGATGCCTTCAATATCACAATAAGATAATAGAAAAGGTCTGAAGTCCATGGGTGACCTAGGAGATCTATGTAACATTTCCTTTGTTGAACTGAGCGATGAACACCATCTTCACTCCACATAAAGCCAGTTACGTGCATAATTCTTCACTATGCTGGCATATTCCATGGTAAACTGAGAACTATATTGTATAATACCCTGCAGTGACTACATCTGATCTTGATACTGCTGGCACTCTGTTACAAGGCCTTGTTTACTGAGAATTTGTTCATTGTATAATGCAAGCACATTTGTCATGAAGAACCTTGCTGTGTATTAACTTTACTCAGTGGAATACATGCCTGCTCTGTTACTAAAAGTGTCTGTGAAATAATACGTGCACTCTAAGGATCTCTTACTAAGTTGGCAACTGTCCCCTTTTCTTGACCAGTAGATTATACTACATATGACAGTTATTTAGCCTCAGGAAAGGGCAGAAAACCTATTTAATTTGGTTAATTGCTTTGTACTGGCTTTAACCTGATTGTTCTCAGTTATAATTTGACATGAAGGTGGGAAGCCTGCAACACTCCCCTAATCTACCCCCATTTCCCACCCACGCCTCTTACTCTAACATTATAGTTCTTACATACTGATTTCACTTGTAACTCGTATTCAAAAGCCCTTCTCGTGTGACCTCAGTACTTGTATAACTACACCTCTGTTTTGTGTTTCCTACTTTCCTGTATTCATTTAATTTTAGTCCCAATCCCAACTGTCTTCCTTCCTCCCACACTGCTTTGTACTAAATCCAGTCATAATCACAGCCCTCCTTAATGGTACTTGCCTATTCCACACTGAATATTTTATTTTCAAATAAACCCTCATTTCTTCTTATTTTGACTATATTATACATTACTATACTGCAGCCTTTCATACCTCTCTATTGCTTGCATTCCACAGAACATACCAGTACAACCTAACATTCTTCTTTTATAGAAAATACTTCTCTCCATACCTATCCTCTATCAGCTTTCAGTACCCAGCATCACTGAATCTCCTACTGCCCTGCTGCTTCTTGCTTCCTTCTTCTTTGCTACTTCCCCACTAGCTGACATCTATAAAATATAGAATCCTGTACGTAATTATGATACTCTTCAGCTTATCCTCCATTCATCTCCTAGTACTGTGTCATCTTTCATCCTACCATGACTCAGTAATATGTTTCAACATCTATCTTGATATTTTGTAACATGTTTGTCAAACCAACAACAGCTAGTACAGCAATCTTGTATTTTTATACATACTGGCAGAACAACTGATATTGTAACTCTCAACATCTTTTTTGAAGAATCTGTTCAGTGATAAACATAAATAGCATAATAAAGTCTCTTTGCATCAACATGCATTTTTAGACAATAAGTATAAAACTCTGATGACATTTATTGTGACAGAGAGAAAATTATTTATGAGAAAAAAGGAATAATCTCTGAAATCTCTTGTTAAGTACTAGTGTTGTACAACAATGTTGGTGGAAAGTAGTAAAAAAATTGCATTTGCTGTGGTGTGTGTGTGTGTGTGTGTGTGTGTGTGTGTGTGTGTGTGTGTGTGTAAAAACATCACATTTTTTTATCATCCAAAAATGCCAGATGCCACAACACACACACATTATTCTTCAGTATATCAATAAAAATGTAGCTAACAAATGATTTATAAGTCAAAAGTAAAGCAAAAAATATATCACAGAGCATTCAGACACTTAGATCTTCTAGGAATCTGGCCCCCCCCAATTCCTAAACTGTAATAATGGATAGATAGAAGGCCTTAATCATCATGAAACCCCGGACCCCAAAAAAGCTGATTTTTTTTGAAAAAAAAAATGAAAAAAATGCTTTCATTGATTGCACTCTTCTTTTAGCCTAGATTAGATTGTAATCGACTGTTGTAACAATAATTATACAATTATGCCCAAAGCGTGCAAAGCGTGCCGTTGGTGCCCGTTGTCGTTGCCATGTATAATTAATTATAAGGTCGTCCTCAACCACAGACATTCTAAAACATCCCTGCTCAGATGTTTGTGTACAGAAACGTACTGTAGGTTATGTGGGTGCTGGGGATTGTGTGGTCATCATTTCCTTTACTTTTCTAACAGACCTCAAAGGTATATGAAGAAGGTTACTTTAGCTCCTGTAGGGGCAGTGTACTGCCTGGTAGCAGCAAAGTAGAATACATTACTGCAATCATTATTTATTTTCACTTTCCTCACAATCAAACATCAGGCACATATACAGCTGGTTGCCTTTGGGGTTAGGATCGAAGAGTAAGTAGGCATGCTATGTATATGTATTTCAGAAGTCACTTGAAATACATGACTGTGGCCATTTGAATCTCTGCTTTCATCCCGATCTAACACCAGAGGGTTGCATAGGCAGTGACTGTCTTTTTGGGAGGATTAGGGAGGTAGGCAGTATTCCCATACATGATCTATGTATCCTCACAACAATTGGCTTGTTAATTTATTTTGCACTACTATTTTTGTCAGCTTTGAATTTTAAGCCTTGAATACAACTTGTCTTCATTGAAAGAAAAAAATAAGACTGAAATTATTTTTTCGTACTCATGATTTTTGTTTAGGCCACTTTTGGATTAAAAGGTTGGGAAATGCAATTGAGTTATTTCCTAAATGGTTATTACTGTGCTGTCTTGGTCAAGAAAGTATATTGAAAAGATGGAAGGAAAACTAAAGCTGAACAGCAACATTGAATTTCTTTCCTTAATCATCATTTCTGTTCAAGCCATCATTGGATAAAAAAAAATAAATTTAAAAAGCACTTTAGAGCATATATAAAGTTATGGCTTCTTGGAAAAGCTGAAGAAAAAAGGTAAAATGTGAGAAATGGAAGAAAAAAAAAGTATTGTGCATAAGTGGGAAGCACAACATGGAAACTCTGGAGGGTGTGTTTTATTTTTTTTAGCGGGGGCTGAAACAGTAAGCAGTGCCTAGGGTTCCATTGCACATTAGTTTTCCTCTGTACATAGAGTTGTTGTAATATATCCTTGTTACACCTAAATGCTAGTAACTGTAAAATGTCCCTTTGTGAAATGGGCCAACACAGTGTGGTATGTATGCCTGTTGTAATAAGATCATTGTAGCTACAGGTCAGTCTGTGTGTACTACTCCTAAAAGCCTGCAGCATGAACTAAAAAGATGGATAGAACCGGTGGCAGTGACAGGGTGATACTTAGACTGAAAGTGCCTAAGGGGCCCCCAACTTGACATTTGCTGTGGGCCCCCAAAATGCTTACACCGGCCCTGATCTTTCCAACTCTGTCCCAGCCACCTATCCATGCTTCCTCTTTACAGTGTCCATGCATTGCACCAAACCTGTTTAATATTGCCTCTCACCTTTATTCCAAATATAGATTGATTAACTGCACTTCGACTCAAACCAAAATAAAATTAAGTGCAGGAATCTTCTCTAAAAAACCCCAAAAAAACAAAACAAGTATGCATAATACCACAATACACAAAAATCCTTCTAGGAGGAGATATAGAGCCTAATCCTGGCCCTGCCCATCACAATGAACACAAAGATGATTCTCACACTCTTCTCTAACCCAACAACAGCCCATCCCCAACCCTGGTGACCTAATTTTTGCTGCAATAAATGTTAGAAGCATAAGAAACAAAACTGCTGAACTATTACCCAACTTAAGCCTGATGTTCTAGCTGTAACTGAAACTTGGCTTAAACCCAGCATAAACAACTTAGAAGTTATACCTCCTGGCTGTAATATCATCCATAATAACTGTATAAAGAGGAAAGGTGGTAGATTTGCTTTAATATTTCCCAACACCTACCACATTTCCCCTTACAGCAAATCAATAACAAAAAATAACAAAAATTAATTTAGCAGAGCTTCTTTTTGTTTACATCAAAATAAACAATTATAAGCAAATATGTATTATTGTCCTTTACATCCCTCCTGGTGACAATACAGCTATACTGGAAGATATCCCACATTGGATATTCGTAACATTTCCACAAGAAAGCAAACTTATATAGTTTCACACAGCTAATTAATAGCCGCATACATTATAGCAAGACATCAAAGTCCCTATTAGGCTGGATCCTAATAGCAGATCCTAGTAACTACACCACCACCGCAGGTACAATGTCAGACTCACTCAGTGATCATCTCCCAAGCTATATGACTAGACATCTCACACATCCAGTTAAACAGCATATTTATAAAACAACATGCAGCCTTTCCACATTTAACCTAGAAATGTTCATTACTACACTATCATCTATTAATTGGAACTTCCTAAAAATCCTCTCCTTAGATGATGCTGTAAGTAAATTCAATGCAACTTTTCTAAATATCCTAAATAGCCTTGCAGCTCCTAGAAGAAAGAGAATAAAAACAAACAATGCAATTTAGCTGTCCACAAAGAGAACTATGCTAATGCAGGATAGAGAAAAAGCATGGAAAAAAATGGCAAAAATATAACACACCCCAATATCTTGAAAACTTTAAAATGCTTCACAATCATACTAAAAAGCAATAAATGAAGACAAAAAAAACTATACTATAATAACTTTTAGAATAATACTAAACACAATAAAAATTTTGGACATCCATTAAAAAAATCTTATATACTGGCCAAACATTTAACCCAAGCCCCTCTCCAGATAACTTACGACTCAAAACTGCAATGCAGTTCAACTCTTATTTTATAGATAGTATAGCATCTGTAACCAAGGATTCCTCAACATATTCCCAACCCTGCCCAACAGCCACATATCATCATATGTACTTTCACTTTCAAGCCTGTGCCCACACCCTATGTAAAACTACTCTTAAGCAAGCAATAATGCCTGACAGGGTGTGTGCTAATGTGTAATTAACACCTGCCCAGGGATGTTATGAGGTGTTTATATCACGTTATCGAAAGATAAAAATAGGGAACACTATTTCATCAAACCTAAAATATCTAAACCACATAATATCGAACATTCAGAACAGCAAATTTTTTCCTTGGGAAAAAATTTGCTATCCCGAAACGCATACACACAACACAAGCACACCTAAAACACATCAATAGACACACATACACTTATAATCCTACAACTAACCCTACACTAAACTATGCAAACACTACTATCTATCCACTTACCTTAACCCAAACCCTAACACTAAGGTCTGTCACTATCGCACACTCACCTAACCCGCGCCCTAACCCTGACTCACTTAACCCGTCCCTACCCTAATTCACTTAACCCATGCCCTAACCCTAACTCACCTAACCTGCGCCCTAACTCTAACTCACTTAACCCCCACCCTAATCCTAGCAACCACACAATTGTACATTTACCTGAACCCGACCTGTAAATTTCCACCACAATGCTGAAAATAGCAAAGCCACAGAACCGGCCAACCAAATTCTTTCCCTAGGAAAGAATTTGGTGTTCTGCAGCTTCGCTATTTTTAGCGTTCACTCAAAATGGGTCAATATTAGAACATTCGAAGTTTTAACACTTTGATGTTCTGATATAGACCCGTTATGAGGCCCAGCGCTACAGGCGGAGGGCCTCTACACCCCCCTGGAACGGCATTAATTACACATTAACACACACCCTGGAGGGCATTATTGTGCTTAGAGAATGGGCTTTCTGTAAAATTGTTGTATTTCACAAGATCGCTGTCACTCTCAGTCTCTCACACACACAGGCTCCTTTGTTTTTATACAAGCATTCACTCACACAAGATCTCTCTCACTCTCTCTCAGTCTCTCTCACACACACACAGTCTCCTCTACTTTCATACACGCATTCAGTCGCACAAGATCACTTTCACTCTCAATCTATCTCTTTTTCTCTCTCTCTCTGTCTCTAACACACACACACACACACACACACACACACACACACACACACACACACACACACACACACACACACACACACACACACACACACACACACAGACACACACACACACACAGACACACAGTCTCTCCTTTTTTTTTGTTTTACATTTTACGCTTGCCAAACAGCAGAACCGCTGCTTAGTGGGAGTAAAACAATGGCCGCCGTTATTTTTTTTTTTGCAGTCCGAGCTCCATGGCAGCTTGATATGCTGCTGTGAAGCGGTGGACTTGTTTGTCAGCGGGCATTGATTGTACATTAATAACTTGTTATTTGTTCTCCAATCAGGGTGTTGATGTACAGTTTGCCCATTCTCTAAACAAACTTAAACCATGCTGTTCTTCAGCCGATGACCTTCCAAGTGAGTACCTAAAAATAGCAGCCAATAGCATTGCTTATACTATCTCAATCCTTATAAATAGAGCAATCCAGGAATCCCATGTTCCCTCTGCACAATGGAGGAAATTTTGACCTGTAGCAATCTTATCTCCCCTTGCCAAAATATTTGAAAAATGTATTCAAAAACAATTGCTATCTCCTGCAGGAAGAACTCCTATCATCTACACAACATCTTCTATCCTTCCCATAGTGCCCTTCTAACTTATATAGATAATGTCAGTAAAGCTAGAGATAACAGCAAACTAGTCTCTTCCTTATTTCTGGATTTATCTCAAGCCTTCAGTACAGTTTTCTCAGCAAACATCTACTGCAAATGTCCTCACTAGGTCTCTCTCAGCTTGCCATCTATGGTTGAAAAGCTTCCTGTGCAATAGGTATCAGATAGTAAAATGTCACTCCATGCTCTCTCCTTACCCCTAGTTACCACTGGTGTACCACAAGGCTGCATCCTTGCTCTCCTTCTCTTTAACATTCAAACCAACACCCTCCACATATCCACACAACAGGCAACCCTAACACAGTATACAGATGATTTCAGTCTCATTTGCACATGTGACAACATGGTACACCTCCAAAAAATTACTCCGAATGCTTTAACAGCTGCTGAAACATGGCCTCATAACTCACAACTCATGCTCAACTAAAAAAAGACCAAACTATTATTTTTTTCCCCACATCCCTCTCTCATGAAAAAAAACAAAATTTAGAGACCCCTCTCTTGATAATGCAACCACTGAAGTAACTTCTCATAGCAAATTATTAGGAGTGATAGTGGATGATAAGCTTACATTCAACCTGCATCTACAAAATTGCATAAGAAAAACTTATCAAAAACTAGGGATGCTTTACAGAGCCAAAAGCTTTCTCATTGAAGCAACTACAACTACACTTGCCACTACTTATCTCCTCCCCAAACTTCTTTATGGTGCTTCCAGCCTTACTACTTTCCAGGCTTCACAAAAATTAAAACTGGAGCAATGCTATAACAGAGTTCTTAAATTTGCAGCAAATATCTCTTTCCGAACCCATCACTGTGTTTCACAAAAAAGTCTAAATTAGTTGGAATTGCCTGATCAACTAACATATACACAGCTTCTTACCACTAATAAAATTATCCAGCATCCATCTGCCTGCCCAGCACTAAAAAACATTCTACACAACTATGTTCCTAGTCTGTCGTTGTGATCCAGTGACCAAAAACTTCTGCCTGTCTACAAAGCTATCAAATCTGCTGGGCATTGTCTGTACTCATACAAGGTTGCTAAGGCCCAGAGCTCCTTACCTGTATCCATCAGGTCCATACCCTCCCTTCTGTCTTTCGAAACCACACTGAAGGACTTCTTAGCTAAAATCTAGCTCTGCTCTTGCTCAAAACCAGGATAAACTATATCCCTAAATGTGAACAAGTACCTTTTCATTCCTTATAACTCCTTACTCATCCTTTTTCACTTACTTCCTTACTTCTATCAAATTATTTTCCCTGACTTTCTCTCAAAATATACCATCAGCCTTTTACCGCACTTAATATTGAAATTCCAGTTTGTATTAGATTTACTTACCTTTAATGTCTCTACAAACTGTCTAAAATTTCTATAAATACTAAATGATTGTCATATAATGTTTATAGATTCTTAACCAACGTTTTTATATCGTCACTAATTTGTTATAATTATTTAAACTGCAGATGTTTTTGTTTTAGTTTTGAAGATTGTAAAATAATTTTTCTTAAAATGTTTTAATAACTTGGAATTTTTCTCTCTGGGCCTCCGCTGAATACAGCAAGTAAGCGACACAAGCAGGGTTGGGCCTAATATAAGTGGAAGGGATCATAACAGATATGAATGTACAAACAAACAGTGAAGAGCAAAAACAAACCATGAGTCGGTGAGAACAGTATAATCTAAAATATGCTGAATAGCTAAGACTGTATATAGAATGAAAGCATTATTAATGTCATCATGTGAAATGCAAGTCATGTGTCTGTACAACCACACCAAGTGGAGTCCATTTGTGTGAGCAACAGGACCTCCTCTGATGAATGGCAGTCTACCGTTGAACTTGCTCTCCTTTTGCTCTTCAGATATGGAATTGCCAAAAAGTGGAGACAAAAAAAAAACATACAAAAAACAAAACACAATACATTAATATAGGAGACTGTGATAAACAGAAAAAAATTGTCCAAGGATATACCCTTCTGATTTACTAGGCACCATAACCAATGTCAATAGGTCACATGACATGCATTCACTTCTATCTTTCAGTAAAACAGAAACATGTTTAAATTGCACAGCTCGGGAATATAAGTATGTATATGATCACAGTCCTGCATAAATGACTGTCTCTAACAGAACCATATTAACACTGGCCTCATACAGAAAGCAGAACATAGTAATTATGGGTAGTGGCAAATAAAATCATTTGTTTATACCTAATGTTTTTAAAGGTCAATCAGCATTAAGAAGTCTAACTGAATTTTATGAAATATCATTAGCCTTAGATGAGGGTTTGACACCCGACATTATTTATCTAGACATGGCCAGAGCCTTTGATTCTTTGTCTCCTACAGTCATATACAGAACACTGAACACTGGAGAGCACAAGTATTATACAATGACTGGCCAGTAATGTTCAAAAAGGAACACACTGATTGGTCAGCCAACTCGTGTGCCTGTTGTAAAACTGAGAATATACCAAAGGAAAAAGGTCCAGTCGCCCAGACTTTTTTCCAGTAGTATATCTCATAAAATTTTTACTTTTTTTCTTTCTTTTTTCAATAAATTTACAAAATGGAGGACCTGAAATGAACGAGGCAGATGGTGCAGAGAAAAATAAGAGGATAATCAGCTGCATTCTGCAAAACTAAGAAACATACTTGATTATCCTCATTATCCATTTATTTCTTCTGTCCCAGCTCTCCCAAACATTAGGTCTCCCGGTTTCTTTTTAATAAATAAATGAATAATAATAATAAAAAACAGCAACAGAGATCTTTTCTCTGTTGCTTCCTTTGCACAGCACTGACATACTGTGTAAGCATGGGAACAGGAGTCCCACACGCATGTGCAGTACATCAGAAAAGCCCCAGGATACCGGAAAAACCTGGAAGGGTACCATGGAGGCATTATACAAAGACATTATTTAAGAAAAAGACGTTTTTTTTTCTTAAATAATGTCATTGATTAATAGCAATAACCGACTCCATGGTGTGGTATATTGAAGATTTACCCATGGTTGGTTTTGTTTAATCACCCGGGCTTAACCGTCGTGATTAAACCACACCAACCATGGGTAAATCATCAATATATCACACTGATGTCATTGGTTATTGCTATATTAATCCATATATTCTACAGTGGATTATGACTTGGCTTCATGGTAGAACACAATCAGTTGCTGTCTATGGTACCTATTATGATTACTTGCCAGTTAAGGTCAATGTTCCCATGAATCAGTACTGGGCTCTGATTTGTTTAACATTGTGCAACTATACTGTATGAGAACCAGTCCTGGATTAAGAAATATGTGGATGACCTTAAAGTAGGATGCTTGAATTAAGATCAGGGCAGACTGTACTGGTCTTACATTCAGCACAGGCAACTGTAGAGTGCTATATTTCAGCAAGCCTAACATTAAACACAATATGTAAAGAATACAAGTTTAAAGGAAGTTGACTCTTATAAGGACCTTTATGTACCTATTAGCAACAAGTTTTCCTTTGGGTTATAATCTGATGCTTTAAGAAATTCAGCCATGAATCAACTAGAGGTGATGTTAAAAAAATCTTGTTACCAGGATAATAATTGTCTGGTAGAATTGAATAAAATTTATATAAAACCAACTCTCAAGTACAATGATTCTTTTTATATTTACATTAAAAGTGAGTTAATGAATTTGAAAAGGGTGTAAAGAAGATTAAAAAAAATGTTGTCTCTAACCTGAGTAACCCAGAATGTTACAAATTCTTAAAATGATACACTATTCATCACCAATATATTAGAGGTAAATTAATATTAGCATATAAGGTATTCCATGGTCCCTTATTTCAAGCTATATTAAATATCAATTTATATAAACTTAACGCAACACTTAGAAATACTATCTTAAAATTATATATGATGCCAGTCAGGACTAAACTTAGACAATCATTTATATCTATGCCTTTATTGTTGAGCAAACTACCAGCCTTAGTCAGAATATGAAAGAAACTGAATAATTTCAAAGCTTAACACATGGGGAGGTGATAAAGTGTCTGAGCCAGACTAGGTAGAACCAGTGTTCCGTGATGGCCTCTTGGCCTGAATACTGTCTTTTACTTATGAATGCATGTTTCATGTAAAGAACAGTATGAAAAAATACCTTTTAAAGAAAAAAAATAAGAAAAACTATGATCAGATCTGGGGCTTCAAGTTCACTTGAAGAATGCTACAGAATAACATTATAATGAGTATCATCTACAGCCATGTATGGCTAGAAGCAGTGACCACCATCCTCATATCTACAAAAACACCAATGTTAGCTTTGTCTTCAAGTGCAGCAGAAAGATACCAGAGATAACTGACCTGGATTCTGATGTATATATAGGTTCATAGGTTCATAGGTAGGTACATTAGCTATATAAGCCTAGCCAAAAAATGCGCCCTGGCTTTCGCCACCCAAGAAAATTATTTTCCTGTGCCCCTGTCGGGCAGAGCCACAGAAGTGATCCCTGGGGTGAATTTCCTATTTCCCATCCAATCATCAAGATTTTTCTTGAAGAGTGCTAATGAGGAGCTCTGTTTGACATAGATAGGTAGTCTGTTCCAGAGTATGGGAAGTCTCTGGGACAGGAATCTATCCCTCCAGCATGTTCTGTTTATTGTGGTGACAAGGTTTAGGTTCCTAGAGCGTGTAGCTCGGAGGGATTGGGATTTCTTTAAGTGGAGCATGTCCAACAGCTCTGGGTTTGACATAGCTTTGTATGTTAGGCAGAGATCGCCCCTGAGTAGGCGATAGGCGATGGAGTAAAGCTGTAGTTTTTTGAGACGATCTGCATAGGGCATCTGTTTGAGGCCAGTAATCCTCTTTGTGAGGTATTTCTGTGGTCTTTCCAGTTGTTGTAGATGTCTTGTGAGGTACATACCAAAAGGGGCATTGTACTCTATAATGAGTCTAATGAGTGATGAGTAGAGGGGAACAATGGCCTCTTTTTTTCTGGATGAGAATCCTTTTGTGATGAGATGAGCCACATAGAAGGATTTCCTGACCACTGTGGTGATGTGATTATCAAAGGAGAGACTACTGTCCACCTGTGTCCCAAGGTCTGTTATCACATTTTCGGCATTAAGTAGACTACCAGCTATGTGGTAGTTCATGGGTACAGAGTTTTTACCAAAGGGGATGACAATACACTTTTTGGCATTGAGCTTCAGGCCATGGCTTTGACACCAGGTATCTGTCTCAGTGAGGCCCTTTTGTAGTTTGTCCACATTGTTATGAGTTTCGATTATGGCTCGTAGTTTGCGGTCATCTGTAAACTTTGTTAGCCAAAGACCTTCTGTGTTAGCTTGCACTTCAGAGAAGTAGATACCAAACAGGAGAGGACCCAGGGCTGAACCCTGTGGTACTCCACTTGTCACTGGTCTGAAGTCGGATTTGGAATCCGCTACTTTCACAGTGTGGGTTCTGTCCGTTAGCCAGTTGGCAACCCATCTTGTGACATAGGGATTTATACCTAGTTTAGTGAGCTTATCTATAATTCCAGAGTGGGGGATGGTGTCGAAAGCCTTGGCGAGATCTAGATAAGTTGTGTGAATCATTTTACCCTCATCTATGGCTTTGGTGATGGCTTCAAAGAAGTCAATCAGGTTTAGGAGACATGCTCTGCCTTTTACAAATCCGAACAGAGGAAAACATGCATATACAATGGCCAGAAAACATCAGTGCATTTTCAGTGAAACATCTTGATGTGACATCCTGACCCCGTGCACAAGATGGAGTTAATGCTGATATATATATATATATATATATATATATATATATATATATATATATATATATATATATATATATATATATATATATATATATATATATATATATATATATATATATGGGTCTACCTGATAACACCGACACACCAAAACACCGACAACGAAATAACCGACACGACAAAACCAAAAAAAAAGTAAGTTCAAAAACACAAAACTTCACATGCCAGACAAACCACAATCCCAACAATCAACAAAACAAATACCTTTCCTGAAAAACACACACACAACACAAGCACACCAGAAACCTTACAAACCTACACTAAACCTTACATACACAACTATCTATGCACTAACCTTAACCCAAACCCTAACCCTAAGGTCCGTCACTATCGCACACTTACCTTACCCGCACGATAACCCTAACTCACTTAATCCACCCCTAACCCTCAAGTAAGTGACTATCGCACACTTACCTTACCCGCACCCTAACCTTAACTCACTTAACATGCCCCTAAACCTAAAGTCCGTCACTATCACACACTTACCTGACCCACACCCTACCCTAACGTCTGTCACTATCACACACTTACCTTACCCACACCCTGACCCTAATGTCCATCCCTATCGCACACTTACCTTAACATGTCGGTGTTCTCAGTGTTGGGATTCTCAACTGTCGGTCTTCTCTGTTGTTGATCTTCTGGTGTCAGTGTTCTCGTCATCGGCATTTAGAAATTTTGGCATTTTCAGGTAGACCCATATATATATATATATATATATATATATATATATATATATATATATATATATATATATATATACATATATATATATATATATATATATATATATATATATATATATATATATATATATATTTAATTATATTTATTTGTATATATGTATATATGTATATATATATATATATATATATATATATATATATATATATATATATATATATATATATATATATATATATATATACATGCATACGGTGGATATAAAAAGTTTACACACCCCTGTTAAAATGCCAGTTTTTTATGATATAAAAAAATGAGACCACAATAAATCATTTCAAAACTTTTCCCACCTATAACATGTACAATTCAATTGAAAAACAAACAAATCTGTTAGGGGAAAAATATAAAAAATAAAACATGTACAATATGCTGGTGGCATAAGTGTGCACTCCCTTAAACTAATACTTTGTTGTGTGTGCACACCCTTAAATTAATACTTTGTTGAAGCTCCTTTTGATTTAATTACAGCATTCAGTCTTCTTGGGTAGGAGGCAGTATTTGCCCACTCTTCCTTGCAAAAGCTCTGCAAATCTGTCAGATTGCGAGAGTATCTCTTGTGCACAGCCCTCTTCAGGTCACCCTGCAAATGTTCTATTGGATTTAGGTCAGGGTTCTGGCTGGGCCATTCCAAATCTTTACTTTTCTTCTGGTGAAGCCATTCTTTAGTTGATCTGAATGTATGGTTGGGTCATTTTCATGTTGAACGGTGAAATTCCTCTTCATCTTCAGCTTTCTAGCAGACCCCTGAAGGTTTTTGGGACAAAAGTGACTGGTATTTGGAACTGTTCATAATTCCCTCCACATTGACTAAAGCCCCAGTTCCAGCTGAAAAAAGCAACACCAAAGCATGATACTTCAAGCACACTGCTTCACCATGGGGATGGTGTTATTTTGGTGATGTGAAGTGCTGTTTTTGCGCGAAACGTACCTTTTGGAATTGTGGCCAAAATGTTCAACCTTGGTCTCATCAGACTATAACACATTTTCCCACATGCTTTTGGGAGACTTAATGTATTGTTTTGCAAATTTTACCCAGTCCTGGATGTTTTTCTGTGTAAGAAAATGCTTCCATTTTGTAACGCTACGCTATAGTCCAGACAGATGAAGAATACGGGAGATTGTTGTCACATGTAGTACACAACCAGTACTTGCCAGAAATTACTGCAGCTCCTTCAGTGTTCCTGTAGGTCTCTTGGCAGCCTCCCTGACCAGTTTTCATCTTGTCTTTTCATCAATTTTGGAGGGACGTCCAGTTCTTTGCAACGTCACTGTTGTCCCATATTTTCTCCACTTTTAGAATACTGTCTTCACTGTGTTCCATGATATATCCAGTGCTGTGGAAATGTTTTTGTACCCTTCTCCTGACTGATACCTTTCAATAATGAGATCCCTTTGATACCTTGTAAGCTCTCTGTGAACCATGGCTTTTGCTGTAGCAGACAACTGAGTAAATGTCAGGAAAATCTTACTAGGACAGCTGAACGTTATTTGGGGTTAATCAGAGTCTGTTTAATTGATAGCAGGTGTGTACCCAAGAAGACTGAATGCTGTAATTAAATCAAAAGGTGCTTCAACAAAGTATTAATTTAAGGGTGTGCACACTTATGCAACCAGTTTATTGTACATTGTTTATTTTTTATATTTTCCCTCTAACAGATTTGTTTGTTTTTCAATTGAATTGTACAGGTTATAGGTCACATTAAAGGTGGGAAAAGTTTTGAAATGATTTATTGTGGTCTCATTTTTTCATATCACAAAAACCTGGCATTTTAACAGGGGTATGTAAATTTTTTATATCCACTGTGTGTGTGTATATATATATATATATATATATATCTATATATATGGGTCCCCTTCAGTACACCGACACGCCAGAAGGCCGACACTCTACAGAAGGAGATGAGAAGACCGACGATGCAGATGATCAACAAGGTGAGATCCCGACAGATGAAACACCGACATGGGAAGGTGTGAGCGCGACTCTGTAAGTGTGCGATAGAGTGAGGGATTTAGTGTTAGGGAGCGGACAGGTAAGTGTGCGATAGTGAGGGACTGTAGTTTTAGGGGTGGGTTAAGTGAGTTAGGGTGCAGGTAGGGCGAGTGTGCGATAGTGACGGATTATATGTTTAAGGGTGGGTTAAGTGAGTTAGGGTTAGGGTGCAGGTAGGGTATGTGTGCGATAGTGACGGACTGTAGGTTTAGGGTGGGTTAAGTGAGTTAGGGTTAGGGTGCGGTAGGGTGAGTGTGCGATAATGACAGATTATATGTTTAGGGTGGGTGAAGTGAGTTAGGGTTAGGGTGCAGGTAGGGTATGTGTGCGATAGTGACAGACTGTAGGTTTAGGGGTGGGTTAAGTGAGTTAGGGTTAGGGTGCGGGTAGGGTAAGTGTGCGGTTGTGTCGGACCTTAGGGTTAGGGTTTGGGTTAAGGTTAGTGCATGTATAGTTGTGTGTAATGTGTAGTTTACGTTTTGTGTTGGTGCTTTGGGTGTCGGTGTTATGGTGTTCGGTTTTGTGCGTTGTCGGTATTGTGTGTTGTCGGTCTTTTGGTGTCGGTGTTTTGGGTGTCGGCTTTGTGGCGTGTCAGTGTAGTGATGGGTCCACATTGTAAATTTGAAATACTGAAATCCTGAATTTCAGTATTTCGAAGTTCCGAAACCGGCAGAAGTGCAAAATTCAAAATCCTGAAGCACAGAGATTTTGAATTTCTGCTTCTGCTGGGGCAGTGTGTGGATGTTTGGGTTTAATTTAGGTAAGTTTGTGTATGTAAGTATGTTGGATAGGGGCTTTAGTGTGTGCAAGTGTGTGTTGTGACTGTGATGTGTGTGTGTGTGTGTGTGTGTGTGTGTGTGTGTGTGTGTGGGAATGTAAGATGTGTGTGTGAGTTTCATTTGTGTTTCTGTTTGTGCGATCTCAGAGTTTGAATATATAAGCAGGGGGTGCGAGGGTGCAGCCCCCCACATGGGGGGTGCAGGGGGGCTTTCCCCCCCTGCTTATATGTAGTTTAGATGTGTTTGTTTGATTGTGAGGGGGGAGTTATGTTTGTTTATGTGTGTACTGTATGAGTAGCATAGTTTCAGGATTTTAAATTTCGCGGTTGTGTGTTTTCGGATTTCTGAGTTGTGCATGGGTTTTCAGCTTTGCGATTTCGAAATACTGAAATTCAGGATTTCAGTATTTCGAAATTACAAAGTGAACCCATGCATATATATATATATATATATATATATATATATATATATATATATATATATATATACACACACACACACACACACACACACACACACACACACTCGCATACACACACACACACACACACACACACACAGACACATACACACACACATATACATAAATATGTGTGTGTGTGTGTGTGTGTGTGTGTGTGTGTGTGTGTGTGTGTGTATACAACCTTCACTTCTACTCTAGCTTCACACAAGGATGAGGTAGCCTGTAATGGAGTACTTTGCCTTTCCCAGCCTTTAACATTAATCAACAGCTTTAGCATGACTGTGCAGCCTTTCCAAATGCTTCCTTAGGCCATTCTTTCTACAGTTCACAGCTGCACCTAACATTGTGCAATCAGTGAATAGGATGGCCCTGTTGTTTCTTCTTTCACATAAGTTTGAACTAAACACACTGAAGGAAATGAGACCCACAAATGTGCTTGGTGTATCTCCACTAGACACTTTTCTTATTCTGACATGGTTCCAGTGTGTCATTATTCAGAGCCAACCTATGAACCTATAAAGGAAATTCACCCCAGGAATCACGTCAATCGCCCTGCTAGACAGGGGTCCAGGGAAGTAAATAGTGTGGGAAGAAATAGCCAGGGAATTGTTATGGCTATGCTTGTATATGCCCTAGGGCTGATAGCCTAGTACCAACCTATGAACCTAAACCTATGAACCTATGAACCAGAGCTAACCTCCACCAGCATCCCTGGCTATCACTAGTCCTTGTCGAAGCTCAGGTAGACCATACTCACCTCTAATCTTGTATAACCAAGTCAGATGATGAGAGGAAGTTTGACTGAGAGATTTTTCTGACTATGTAGCCATGTTGGCTCTTTTCGTGGAGATTATTCTAGTGTTTTGCTCCTGAAGAGGATACTTATGTCTGGTGGACTGTCCCAGGCTGTTAGCAAATACATTAAACATTTGCCTTTTGAATTCTTGCACCCTTCTCTTAGCACTAATTAGTGCTTCACCATATGTGGGAGTTTGAAGAGAAGAGTTTATTGTTACTTATGTAGAATGTTTTCAATTGTTTAAAGAAATGTCTGTTTTGCTGTGAAAACTGAAATAACTTTTAATTTAATTTTCTGATCACTATAAAACAGGTACAACTTGCATTTCTTGAGTCTGTATTAAGAGGTTCTTTTTCTCTATTTAGTGAGACACAAATGTCTTTATCTCATTCTTTTACTTTGCTGTATTTAGCTACCAACTTGATTTGTTACACTGCAGAATACTAACAATTCATCCAAACCATCCCTCTCAATATTTTAGTATAAGAAATTTGACCAAAGACTAAAATCATGGTGGGGAGGGGCAAAGGACCCAAACTGAGGCCAGATTTTTAAATATTGCTCTTATAAACTAAGAAAGTTCTTAGAATAACATGATTTTCTGAAGAATACAAAGTCTAAAACTCAAATGTATGTCATTATTTAGTGACTTTGATTTACAGTGATTTGCCAGAAAACCACACTTTTATGAGGTACATATTTACCTCTCAACTTCATAGTGCAGGAAATCTCGACAAAGCCCGACAAACTGGGGGGCAAAGGCCCAAATATAGTTACCTATTTTAAATATTGATTTTATAAACTTAGAAAGTTGCTAGAGTAACGTGGTTTGTTTTAACATACATTTTATGGAGGATTTAAAGTCTGAAACTCAAATGTATGTCATTATTTAGTGACTTCAGTCCTGAGATCATCACAATGATTTGCCATAAAATCACAAATATTATGAGGAATAGAGCAAAATATGAGTCAAAAATCTTAACATTCTGCGAAAATCTGGATAGGTGAGAGGTAGAATTCAAACCATAATCCTTGAGCTAGACAAATTTAGAAGATTTAGTTTTTCTCTGTTGTGCATATTACCAGGTTATGTAACAAATAACAAATTAAAGTAACAAATTTCTTCTCAAAGGAACTAAAGCTAATAATACAGCAGGGGAATCGCTCTTCTCTAATTGCATGTCTAAAATCTGGAATGGTCTACCTAGTCATATACCTACCATCCTTCCTTACCACAGTTCAAGAGATCACTAAAAACTCAACTCAGTAACAATTGGCTGTGTTCCCTTACTGCTCCAGGCTAGATCCTCCACCACATTACTCTACTCACTACTCTTCCTACCTGACTGCTCATAGATCTTAAGTTGTATTAAAGGGCTTAGGACCTAAGATTGTAAATATGTCAGGGGGTATCTTGTTTATATTTTTGCTTATTCTTATGTACTTGAATTCTTAGACATGTGACTCTTATAATGATGTATTATTTCGCTGTCTGTCTTAATTATTATGTAAAGTTTGTACTAATAGTGATCTTATTTGTTAGTTATATGTGGAGCTTTTCTCCCCAGGCCCCCACTGAAAAGGGACCTGTGGCCAGTGGACTTTCCCAGTTAACAAATGTAAAATAAATAAAATAATAAATAAATGCAAAATGTGTAAGTACATTATTAGATCATGGCATTTATTGTTTTTTTCATAGGGAAAAGTCTTCAGACATCCTACATGTGCCCCACCAGAAGTTAGCTACTGTGCCCTATTGGACCTTAGCAAGAAAGGAAACATGGTGCCTCCCCTTTCTGACACTTGTATACGTGATCTCATTCTCTCCAGCTTTACCCAATGATCATAAACATAAGTAAGGATGGGGACACATACTGATACTCTCAGAGCTTCATCTTTTGTTTCAACTCTCCTTTCACCAACAGAGAGTGGTACAATGCATGCAATACTGCCTCATTTGTATCTATTCACTGGTCAGTCTCATAAACCTTTCCACCTTCACTTGTGAATCAAGCCATGGGATACATAACCTTCTCGATATGCAGTAGCAGCTCCCCCACACCTGCAGATGGCAAGTCACCCTTTTCTGAGGGAGAACCATGACTTCCAGTTTTAAGGTGCATTTGTTATTAAACTATTAATATTTTTGCTGTTGAGTTGTTTGATTAAGATGTTTGTACTTGTTTTCGGGTGGACTATGTGGTGTGTGTAGTTACATTTTTTATGTTTTTTTTTTTTTAACTGGGGATCAATTATGGTGTTATACAATGGATTTTGATTAGATGTTTGTTTTTTGACATTTATAGGATAGTGATGCTTTGTGATATTTAAATGGTGGTAAATATACCACCATACACGCACTCAGAAACTCAGAGAAGAGGCATTTATTAGAAAATTTGCTGCATTACCATAAGATTGATATTGTCATTGTTTATGAAGCATGGTTAAAGAATAATGACTGGAAACCAATTCAGTTAGGGTAACAAGTTTTTCCTGTTTCAGACATTCTGAACAAGAATATCAGCTGGAGGTGTTATGACAGGGATTAAAGACTGTTATGAGGCCTGTGATTATTACATGTTCAATAATAACAATAGCAGTGTAGATTTTGTAACTGTGACAATAAAGACAACCCTGGAACATATAACAATTGTTTGGAGTGTACAGACCACCAAAAGTCAAGTGCTGATGACCTACAGGAATTCATACATTTCTTCCATGAAACACAAGAAGGGAAGAATAATAGTGGCTGAGGACTTACATTTACCAGAAACAGACTAGAACAATATAGATTAGTAAGGAAACGATTTACAATGTATGCTCAGGAACAACAATTGTGTTAGATTATAAAAACGCTTACCAGGGAAGGGAACATACTAGACGTTTTGTGTTCCTTAGGAAATGACAGTAACTTCTTGTCAAGTTTTAAAACTGTTGATGTGCAGTGATCATAAGGTTATAGAACTTAAATTGTGGCTCAATATTTCTGCCAAAATGAAATCCAAACAAATGCACAGGAGATTAATAACAGACTATATGGAAGCAAAACAGTTACTATGTAAAACTTAATTGAGTGTCATTCAGTCGAAAAAATGCAAAAGGAACATGTCAAGGTTTGAAAGAGAAATTGAATGCAAAAAATAAAAAAATGTTTAATATTAGGATCTAGGCACACAAGGTCAGGAAGATAGATTTCTATAAGAACACAATAATTGACTGAGGCGAGAGTAAAAAAAAAAAAGAAATGGAAAAGAGGTCAAACTATAACTTTGAAAAGTAAAATAAACAAGCTGGACAGACAAATTAAACAGAACATGAGACAAGATCAAGAAAAAAGTGACGAAAATTTATATAAAGATATTGAACATAAAGTGAAACCGTTTTATAGATACATAAGATGTGGTAGGAGTAAAGACATACAAATCGATGAACTATGTGTAGATTCTAAAAGTTATTCTCAAATTAAACAGATTATAGATATCGTTATAAAATGTTATGCAAAGCAGTTTGGCTCCAAAAAAGGGATGATAAATTATCTTAGTAAGATCCAGGTAACTTCTGATACTGAAATTAAACTAAATTATATTGAAAAACAACTACACAAACTGGACCTAAACAAAACCCAGGGAGGAGTGGAATTAGTAGCAATGAACTTACTGCACCATTATCTCTGCTATTCACTAGGCAATTTAGGTATGGGGAGATTCCTCAAGACTGGAGACATGCACGTCTTAAACCTATCTTTAGGGGAAGGGGGGGGGTTAGGACAAACCCAGAGTCATACAGACCCATAAGTTTACTTTCATGTTGTGGAAAAATAATGGGGAAGGTTATTTTTGATAAATTGTTGTCAGAATTGGAAAGCTTGGGACTTGAAACCATATATCACGATGCATATGGTGAAAACAGATCTGTAACCAATTGTAACATGAAGTTCCATAACAATATAACCACTCTAAATGAAAAAATGTGCTGTGATGTAGTTTATGTAGACTTAACTTAAGCATTTGATAGGGGCATACACAAAACACTGACCAATAAATTAGATCAACTTGGTATTGATGTAACATTGATAAGAAGGATAGTCGTGTGGCTCACAAATAGGACATGGCAGGTATCAAACAGTAATTGGAAAGGTGAAATTCTAAGTTATAGTTTGGGTGTCCCAAAGGTATCCGCCATAGACCCACACTTGTTTAAGTTGCATCTTTCAAATCTATCCTTTTCATCTTTAATGTTCTAGAGTCTGTATGCAAATGACTTGAAGACTGGTAAACTGATTACACGTGTTGCAGACAGGGCATGTCATTGCTCATTTGAGCAGAGAAGAATAATATGCTGATAAATACATAAAGATAAGCATATGAGATTTGGGAGACATAGACTGAAAGGTGAATATTTAATATAGCACACAGTGATTGAAACTGTAGACTCATTTAAGGACCTGGGAATATGGGTAGCGCCCGCTTTGGGTTTTTTCCAGTCACAGCAACCAATCGATTAATAATAGTGATAGAACTATAGGTTGTACAAAAACATTTTTAAATTCTAGGAATTCAGAAAGGATAAAAATCATTGTTTGTTAGTTACATTAGACCCAAATCTGACTATGGAATAACAATATTTAAACTTGATAAGAAAACAAGCATGAACAAATTGGAAATAGTACAGTAGAAATTTACCAAGGGCATTCATGTATGTGAAAATTTCAGTTATTGCAAAAGATTAAACTACCTAAACTTATATAGTGTCTCATATAGACATATAAGAGGAAATGTTATTGGGGTATACGAGTATAGGGCATTTAGAGACAGCTACCTCTGGGAATGTTTGGGTTATCAAAAAGTACTAGAGAATCATCAGACAACCTATGTAGAAGGTTCTATAGGAATGAGAAGTTTACTAACTGGTTCTCTGAGAGAGCAGCTGATGCATGGAACAGACTACCAAATTACTTTAAAACAAGCACTATTTTAGATATTTTTAAGAACAGCCTGGAGACTTATTATGGGAACAGCTCATAGGTTCATAGGTTCATAGGTAAGTACTAGGCTATCTGCCCAAGGGCATTTATAAGCCTAGCCAGAATGTGTTGGCTTTTGCCACCCCCTTAGATTAGTTCCCTGTGCCTCTGTCCAGCAAAGCCATTAGTTCCCTGCGCCACTGTCCAGCAGAGCCACTGCAGTGATCCCCAGGGTAAAATTTCTGTTTCCCATCCACCCGTCAAGGTTTCTCTTGAAGAGTGTTAGTGAGGGGCTCTGTTGTGGTGAGGTTTATATCTCTAGAGTGTGTGGCTCTCCGGGATTTGTTTTTTTTTAGGTGGAGCACATCCATCAATTCTGGGTTGGACATGGCCTTGTATGTCAGGCAGAGATCACCTCTGAGTAAGTGGTATGCAACTGAGTACAGCTGGAGTTTCTTGAGTCAGGCTGCATAGGGCATCTGTTTGAGGCCAGTAATCCTCTTGGTGAGGTACTTTTGTGGTCTTTTCAGCTTTTGCAGGTGTCTTGTAAGGTACATCCCAAATGGGGCATTGTATTCTATAATGGGTCTAATGAGTGATGAGTAGAGATGTACAATAACCACTTTTGTTCTAGATGCAAACCCTTTAGTGATTAGGTGGGCCACATAGAAGGATTTTCTAACCACCTTGGCAATATGATTATCAGAGGAGAGATTACTATCTACTTGGGTCCCCAGATCCCTTATTACATTTTCTGTATTTAGGGGACTACCACCTATGTGGTAGTTCACGGGTACTTTGTTTTTTCCAAAGGGGATGACTATGCACTTTTTGGCATTTTGCTTGAGGCCATGATTTTGACACCAGATATCAGTCTCAGTGAGGCCCATCTGGAGGGTGTCTGTATCAGCCGGAGAATCAATTATGGACCCTAGTTTTCAGTCATCTGCAAACTTGGTCAGCCATAGTCCTCCTATGCTTGCTTGTACCTCTGAGAAGTATATACTGAACAGGAGGGGTCCTAGGACTGAGCCCTGGGGAACGTCACTTGTAACTGTTTTAGAGTCGGACATAGAGCCTGCAACTCTTACCATGTGGGTTCTATCCATGAGCCAGTTGGCAACCCATCTCGTGACATGGTGGTTTATGTTCAAGCTGGTGAGCTTGTCTATAATACTAGAATGGGGAATGGTGTTGAAAGCCTTTGCAAGGTCTAGGTAGGCTGTGTGGACCTCTTTTCCCTCATCTAATGCCTTGGTAACTGTCTCAAAGAAGTCCACCAGGTTTAGGAGGCATGATCTTCCCTTAACAAAGCCAAACTGGGTAGGGTCCAATGTTTGGATGTTCCCAATGTCTCTGTTAATGAGTTCCATGATGATGCGTTCCATAGCCTTGCAGACCAGGCTAGTTAGGCTTATAGGGTGATCGTTCCTGGGGTCCGTTGTGGCTCCACCTTTGTGGAGCAGGATAACTGTTGCTGTGCGCCACTCTGTGGGTACATAGCCTGTAGAGAGGCTGAGTTTGAACAGTGTGTTTAGGTGAGGGGTTAGTTCATTTTGGAGCTCTTGTAAGACACAGCCTGGGACACCGTCCAGTCCCATTGAAGCTGTGTTTTTCGCTTTGGAAAGGGCTGTTTTAACTTGTGTGTCGGTGATCGATGGGGCCCTACATTCTTCTGGTATGGTTATGGGCTCTTTAGGGGGTGAGAGGGGGTGAAGTTTTCACTAAACCTGTCTGCCAGAATGTTGGCAATATCAGTCGGTTCAGTGTATTTTGTGCCATTCTGCACTAACTCAGAGCAGATCTGAGAGTTTCCACTTAGGTTCTTGACATAGCTAAAGAACGCTTTGTGGTTATCTTTGGAATCATTGGCAATTTTTCTTTTGAAACTAGCCTTGGATGATTTAATGAAGGATCATAGTTTCTTGCTGATACTGATCAGGGATGTCTTTCCTTCTTGGGATTTTACTCTTTTCTGTACTAGTTTCCTCCTTCTGTTGTATAGCTTGTTTATGTCAGGGGTCCACCAGACTGGTTTCCTTTTTTTGGAGGAGTGAGTCTTGGTTTTACTTGGGATAGCATGATCCATGCATTCCTGCAGATGCTCATAGAGTGCCTTTGTAAAGGTTTCAGCAGCTTAGACAGCATTGTCCTTTAGCATGGGGGCTGTGAACCTTTCCACCTCGGTCTTAAGTAACGTGAAGTTTGCTTTTGAAAAGTTTTTCACTGTGGTTTCCTTGATTGGGGGTGGGGGCGGAATGTGGATATCCAGAGTGATTAGTCTATGGTCTGATCTAGCCAGCAAGAGGTTGACCTCCGGTGTGGAACACCGGTCGCCCATGTTGGTGATGACCAGGTCCAATATGTTATTCCCTCTGGTGGGGGTGTTGACCAGTTGATCCAGGGCATTCAAGTTTATAAATTCTAGGAAGCATTGGGTAAGGGAGTTAGTACTTGAGTAGTTCTCACAGTTTATGTTTGGGTAATTGAAGTCACCCAGTATTAGCGTGTTTGGTAGGAACTTCATATTTCCCAGTGTCTCTAGAAATGTGGAATGGGGGTCCTGGGCCATGGTGGGTGATCTGTAGTAAGCTACAATTTGAATTGCAGTTTTGCCCATTGTTAGTTGCACATGGATGATCTCTGATGCATTGTGCTGCGCCACTAACCTAGAGTTGTAGGTATCCTTGATGAATATGGATACACCCCTGCCTTTTGTGTTTCGGTCCTGGTTCTGTGGCTGAAAGGTATGGTATGAGTTATAGCCTAGTAGTGCTGGGGTGCTCTCAGGAGCCTTAAACCAGATTTCTGTTACTGCACAGATGTCGATGTTCTCCATACTGAGGAGTGCCACGAGTGCATGCATTTTGAGGTTTAGACTTCTGGCATTGAGTAGCATTACCCTCAGTTTTTGGTTACTTGTGCTATTTATGGTGGTGTGTTTGTCTTTTGAGCCTTGCCTAAAAAAGGCACTATGGGGGCATCAAGAGCCTTGGCCAGTATTCGAAAGTCTAAGGGTGACAGGTGCAAGACATCTCTTGCGAAGCAACGTGGCTTGTCGAGCATGTCATCCCAGGTGGACAGATACTGAATCCCCTTTGAATGACACCAGAAATTTAGCCAATTGTTGAAATTGATCATTTTTTCTTTATACTGTGGTATCATTCTTGGTGAGGGCAGGATGCTACTCAGGGTCAGGGTCATACTGGCCTGGGCTACATGATCAGAGAGCTCTTCCATGTCGCTTTTCATGTAGTCCAGGAGGTATGTTTCAGGTCATTCACACCAACATGGACAATGACAGAGTCATATTTGTACTTGCTCTGGAGTGACCCAAGTGCTTGTGTTATGTAGCGGATACTGGCACCTGACAGGCAGCTACCTGTAACCTTCTCCTTGTCCAGCCTAGTTAGTGGGACTTCAGTGTGCCTGACTATAGAGTCGCCTATTACTAGTGTGTTGGTTATGTTATTTTGCATTAAGGGCTGTGATTGCATGACACACTGATTATGTGAAGTATGTGTTTCATGGTTGGTGATGGGGTGTGGAGGTTGCTTGGATGTCTGCTTTGGAGGTCTCTGTTGCTTTTGCAGATTTTTATTTAGAGCCTCCGAGTATGTTTTCATGTATTCATGTGTGTTATTTGCTGGTGTTGGTTTATTAGGTCTATGTGAGACTGGTGGTGTGTTGCAAGTATTACCCTTCTCCTCTTGACTGTCAGTTCCAGTCTTGGGTTGAGAGAGCTTTGCCTCCAGTTTGGCTGTATAATTGCATCTCTCGCATATATTAGTGTTTAGTGGTAGGAGGAGAGGGTTGACTGTGTACATGAGGCAGTTGCAACAGTGCCTCAAAATGCCCAGATTCACCAGTTGGACTGGAGAGTACACCGGAAACTGCCCTTTGGACATGCCTGAATAGGTAGAGTAAGCTGTTTTTTTTGATTGGCTGGTGGGGACAAATAGAGAGCCTTGTCCTTCTGGACTGTATAGGGGGGTCTAGTGCTAGGGTTAATTAGTGCTTGCTATGAGTTTTAAGTAAGTGCTTGACTGTGAAATGAATGGTTTGAGTGCTAAAGTTGAAGGTTTGTCTAGTTCCAAGGGAAAAATTGAAGAGTACACTTTGTGGAGCCAAGAATAGTTTAACTCTAGCTAAATGGCGCTGCCCGGTGCGCAAAACCACACAAATGCAGTTTTTATAGCAGGGAAGTGAAAGAGATAGAAATTATCCCAAAATGGCCGATAAACTACTAACTTCTGGGCTGAAACCACTCCTCCAGGGACAGATAGGCTGCTCAAAGCTCTTCTCTCTCACAGGTGAACAGAGAATCTTCTTTCTATCCAAGTAAGGTATGGGCAACACAGAAACTTGTAACAGCCCTGGATTCAGCAATAACCTGAAAACTGGACTATACTAGTTCAGAAAGGTGGGAAAAAAGCATATATATATATATATATATATATATATATATATATATATATATATATTTTTTTTTTTTGTTTTGTTTTTTTTCAGAAAATAGAGCAGATACAATCAAAATTACCCCAAAATGGCCAGTAAACTACTAACTTCTGGGCTGAAACCACTCCTCCAGGGACAGATAGGCTGCTCAAAGCTCCCCTCTCTCACAGGTGAACAGAGAAACTTCCTTCTATCCTACTGGCTGGCTAGAAGGGCATTATTGCCTGTGCCTGAAATATTTGTATGTATGTGTGCATGTAGGAAAAACAACATGAAGCATTAATGGATGAAACCCAACATAGCCTGTAAAAGCCTGCAGATGGGCCAAATGAACAGAACCAGACAGTAATGCAGAACAATAAGAAAAGGGAATACTGGGAAGAAAAAAGGAACATGTGACTATAAACATGTGCACCATAAGAACCTGTGTGGTAAAATGACTGATTAATGGTGTTTAGCAAAACTGAACCTTTAGTTCATGAAACCCTATTTTAGATCTGTAGCGAAGCTCATCTGTGCTTCAGGTCATTAGTTATGCATACTTGCACTCCTGAGTTTGGCATCATTACTATCTTGGCTTCAGTTGAAATAAAAGTTACAGTCATTATTGTTCATGCTGATAGTTTCCTACATAATTATAACAGGTTTGAATTTGAAACAAATTGCGACTGCTATAAGAAGTCTGTTCAGATGTAATAGATGAGTGGAACCCGTTGCTTGATGGTTCTGCACCTGATTCATAGGGTTGGTGTTACTAAATGGTCAGTGAGTTGAGGACAAGAAAAGTAGGTGAGTCAGTCAGGTATGCAAGAATTTCTTATGATGCTCATTTAAATGTATACAAACATATAAACAAAGAAGTGGAAACAGTATATCACAAGGCATATACTGTGTAGTGGATTAAACACTGTACCAATGAACATAATATGATAATACTGTCCTTTTGCTTCATTGTAACATTACTGATGACATTTCAATATGCTGATACTGTCCTTTTGCATCATTGTAATATTACTGATGACATTTCAATATGCTGATACTGTCCTTTTGCTTCATTGTAACATTACTGATGACAGCATTTCAATATGCTGATACTGTCCTTTTGCATCATTGTAATATTACTGATGACAGCATTTCAATATGCTGTCAGCTCATCACAATATGTAGAATCTTACTGCAACTTTGTACAGGGCTGTTGTTAGATCTTCCAATTCACTTTATAAAACAGACCATCACTGTGTGCTATATCATGAAGTAAATGCATCACTCTTAACATGAAGCTTATTTTAGCATTTTTCTCTCACAAACTACTTAGTGATATAGAGCTGCTTCCAGTTTAATTTTCTCTTCCCTGTTTAAATAATAAAAGGTTAATTGAATATTATACAATAGTATGCATAAGTTATTACTGTTTGTATCAGAGTCTGGAATCTTATTTGTTACTTAAGCATTTCAGTGAGAATAAATCCTACAATAACATGGTGAGGCAGACTATTTCTGCTGGGATCTTTCACTCAGATCTATTCCTGAAGCTGAATATGCTTCACTGCATTATTATGTGTGTGAAAACATTGCACTTGGATGTCAAACAGGATTGTTGAGTTAATGTATCTTCAAGTGCTGTAAAATTGTCTTAAATAACTTGTGTAAGTTTATTTTATTTGCTGTTTATTTAATTTAATTTAATTCAATTTAATTTTGCTTACCTTAGTAGAGCACTGATCAAATTTCATCATTTGCTTGCTCAGCCTAGGTTGCATATACAGTATCTACAGTAAAGTAAGATTAAAGTTATAACTAAATTATATACTGCAGTTGGAGCCCATAATGAATTTTATGTCATTTGTAAGACTGGTAACAAAGAAGCAATAAAACTAAAATAATAAATGACAAGGGTGCAGTGGCATCTGTAATATGAAAACATGCTGACAGACTCAATTTTTTTATTTCTGAACTGCTTTCTGACAAAATTCTCTTGACTGCTTAAGGGAAAAAGCTGGTAATGGATATGAGGTGGGTTGCAAGGCTTACAAATTTTATTTGTATACTTGGAGCAGGCCACTTATCCAGCGATACAATAACTCACTATACAATCAAGCACATCAAAGAGTTGAGTAGTGGGGATGATATGTGTGTGCAACAGAAGACGAGAAGGAAAAGAAAAGGTAGATTGTTCAGAATGCGCAACCTAACATGCATTCATAAGTGAAGCAGAGCAAAAGGTGAGCCAAATGGGGACAAGGTAAAGGCAACAACAAGTCAAGGCAGAATAGTGTTCCCAACAAATCTGTAGCTAGTACAGCAGTACATGCCTGTATGTTAGTTAGTGAAGTAGTGCATGAATGACTGAACAGCTAGGGGTCAGTACTTCAGGAGCTATAAACAGTGAGGACTTCAAAAGATCACATGCATCTGGTTCATGCAACCATTTAGGATGCAGAAAATGGAAATTCCACTTACAGTAGCATCAGTTGTGAACTCTGCATGTGTGTATTCTGCTCAACGCAGGACCTAACTGTAATAGTAAATACAGACATGTCACTTGTGCAAGCGGTAATACAAGTATGGAAAAATGACAATGTGACTCAAATGCAGTGGCGCAGGTGGACAATGAGTCTACACCATGAGGTACTGTGTGAGTATAGTGGTGCAGAAGGGTCCTATACCATGCAATGCCATCTCTAGTGGTAGATGTAAAGAAGGACAAGACAACCACACTCTCTGATAACCTATAACCTATGTATCAAGATTACAGAGCAGCGCAGGAAGACACAGAGTTGGGCAAGATATGTGTATATGAAGATGTGGGAGGATACAGTATACACAGTGCATGTGTATATGAGGATGTGGGAGGATACAGTATACACAGTGCATGTGTATATGAAGATGTGGGAGGATACAGTATATACAGTGCATATGTATATAAGGATGCGGGAGGATACAGTATATACAGTGCATATGTATATAAGGATGTGGGAGGATACAGTATACACAGTGCATATGTATATAAGGATGTGGGAGGATACAGTATATACAGTGCATGTGTATATAAGGATGTAGAAGGATACAGTATATACAGTGCATATGTATATGAGGATGTGGGAGGATACAGTATACACAGTGCATGTGTATATGAGGATGTGGGAGGATACAGTATATACAGTGCATATGTATATAAGGATGTGGGAGGATACAGTATATACAGTGCATATGTATATGAGGATGTGGGAGGATACAGTATACACAGTGCATATGTATATAAGGATGTGGGAGGATACAGTATATACAGTGCATGTGTATATGAGGATGTGGGAGGATACAGTATATACAGTGCATGTGTATATGAGGATGTGGGAGGATACAGTATATACAGTGCATATGTATATAAGGATGTGGGAGGATACAGTATATACAGTGCATGTGTATATGAGGATGTGGGAGGATACAGTATATACAGTGCATGTGTATATAAAGATGTGGGAGGATACAGTATATACAGTGCATGTGTATATAAGGATGTGGGAGGATACAGTATATACAGTGCATATGTATATGAGGATGTGGGAGGATACAGTATACATAGTGCATGTGTACATGAAGATGTGGAAGGATACATTATATACAGTGCATGTGTATATGAGGATGTGAGAGGAACAGTGTGCATTTTTACTGTAAACAGTGAGTGGTGCTAAATATTTATTTAGTTATATTTGTTTACCGGGGTAGTACACTGGTCAATATGGACCAATTTCAGACACAGCCCAGGTAAAATACAAAACATTTCACAAACAAAAAATACAGAAATGTAAGCAATAACAGAGTAGTTCAGACTAACTGCATAGAAAAAATGTGTATATGCATTCTACCGAACAAGCACAATGCAATGTACAATAAAGCAGAGTGTAATGTACGATATATACATTAGTCTCTAGAGCTGGTCAATCTTCAGTGAATCTTGACTGAAGAGAAGAGACTCTGAAAGGAGATAGGTTAGGTGATATGCCCTGTGTTGAAGCAGGAGCATTTGGCTTGGGCTAAGAAGTGCTTTTTGAGTTGCGGTCTCAGTTTGGAATAAGTGTTGATTTCCTTTCTATTGATGGGGAGAGCTTATCAAAGAGGAGGTGTCTGAGAGGAGAAGGAGGTGTTTGAGAGGAGAAGGAGGTGTCTGAGAGGAGAAGGAGGTGTCTGAGAGGAGAAAGCATACGCAGTGCTGCGGAGTTTCGTTCTAGTAGTAATGAGAGTGGATGTGGCTTGTGAGCCGTGTCTCTGGTTGTATAAGGAGGTTTTTGTGAAGAAAAGTAAATATGTGGAGTTGGAGTAGTTTGTAGAATTGAGATCCTAAAAGTAGGTTAGATCTTTGTTTTATAGGTAGCCATTTGACTTTTCTAGGTAATACATTGCTCACAAAGAGGGGAGTTTATAATGAATTAACAGATGCTGATAGAGATAGTCTGGAGTGTGGCAATATTTTTCTTGGAGAAACATGCAAAAACTGGGAGCCCGTATTCAAGCTGAGAAAGGAGAACTCTTTTGCCAATGGCTGCTCTGACTGATTTGGATAAAAAAGAGGATATCTTTTTGACCCAGAAGAAAAGGTAGTTTATTTTGGTCCTCACTTTGTCTATGTGGAAATAGAAGTTTAGTGACTGATCAAGCCATAGTCTTAGGCATTGGATAGTGGAGGTTGTCTCTATGCAGTGGTTGTGTAGGCCAAAGATAATTAAAGAGTCAGGTGCTTGTTGAATTTTCTGTGGAGTTCCAAAAAGCATAATTTTGGTCTTGTTGGGGTTGAGAAGTAGTTTATGGTTTATGAGCCATTGGTGGAGATTATGTAAGTCGGACTGCAGTTGGCATTGAATGTTGGTATAAGAGTGACCTGAATGGTAAATGACTAAGTCATCAGCATAAAGGATAAGTGGGAGATGAGGGAGGTCACAAGGAAGTTTGTTAATGAATATGGAGAAAGGAAGGGGGCAAGAATGGATCCTTGTGGTATACATTTGGTAATAGGTGCAGATTCTGATTGGGAGGATCCTATTTTAACTCTGAAGTGTCTGTCAGTGAGGAAGTTTTTTTTTTTTTAAACCAGGGAGCAGTGTCTGGACTGATACCAGTTTCAATTAATTTATTTTGGAGAAGACAGTGGTCAATGAGGTCAAATGCCTTTGCCAGATCAATAAATAGCACACCTGTAAGGAGGTCACTAGCTGAGTTTCACAGGATGTCATGAGTTAGGGACCAAAGTGCTGTTATAGTAGTTCATCCGTGCCAGAATCCATGTTTTTGGAGGACAGCAGGTGGTACTGCTGGATACAGAGTGACAATTAGGTGTAAAATATCTTTTCAATAAGTTTGCCCAGAACTGGGAGGATGGACGTTGGATGGAAGTGAGAGGTATTCTTTTGTTGGGCTTGCTTTTGGAAGGATTTAATTAGAGCAGTTTTCCAGATCTGTGGTATGATGTTTTATGTGAAAGGAAGGCATACATGCTGTCTGCAGTGATATATGAACCAGGGGTTTATGTTGTCAGTTCCATGATGGGTGTCAGTGGAAATATTTTAATTAGAATAGAGACTTCTTTGGGACGTATGCATTTAAAATGGAAGAAGGGGATAAACTGTGGTGAGGTGGTCAATGCATGATCTGTGGGAGGTGGAGAGTTTATTGTTGGGAGATTACTAAATTATTTAAGGAATTCTTCTGGAGAAAGTTTGCTGTATCACATTGAATGATGTTTGTAGACAGGGTATCATGAGGAGGTTTTTGTCCTGTAAGTAGGTTAACCTCTTTCCAAAAGTGTTTGGGGGAATGAAAGAGGGCAAATTGTTTCTTTGTTTGGAGGTTTCTTTTGAGCCTTCTGCTGGTCTTCCTGGCTAGGTTGTGCAAGACTATAAAGGAGGTGTGGTTATCAGTTTTCAGAATCTGTTTCTATTTTTACCTTGCTTCATCCATTATCATTAAAAAATGTTTGAGTTGAAGAGATAGCCATTCAGAGTTGGTGTGTTTATAAAGCCTGTGGATAAGTGAAAAGAATTTGTCTTGTAACTGGAGTAGAAAGTTGGTTAGCCTTACAGTTGCTGTATTAGGGCCATGTAAGGAGAGTATATGGTTCCAGCTGTGGGCTGCAAGAAAGGTTCTGAGTTTGTCTATATTTCTGCTACTCTGGTTTCTGAAGGCTTTTAATATTTGTGGTAGTTTTATAGGATGGTTGACAACTGTAAAGGCAATTGGGAAGTGGTTGCTTACCAATCATGGCAGAATGTGTCTGCTGGCAATGGAGTTTGGTATGTTTGTAATAATTATGCAGCGTATGGATTGTTTGATTGACCTAAGGTTAGTCTTGCTGATTCTTTTATGAGTTGAAGGAAACCTAGCTCTGCTATGATGAAAGAGGGCCAAGATAATTAAGACTGAAGTCATCTAGAATGATTATATTATTATTTTTGGGACAGTTATTAAGGATGTTAGCGATGAGTGATTTGAAAGTATTTATTGAAGTGGGGGGGGGTTAGATAAGATGTAGTGATCAGTACTAGTTTGCCTTTGTGAGTTGGAAATTTTAGGAGAATCCGGTTAGGACCGGAGTCTGAGGAGGACTTTTCTTGGGCAATGACATTTAGGTTTAGGTTATTTCTGTACAAAATTAGAGAGCCTCATCTGATTGTTTGCCTGGTCTGGAAACATTGACATATTCATAGGGGGTTACAAAATGTTGGATGTTGGGAGAGTCTTTTTGATCCAGGAATCTGTAACTGCTATAATGTCTGGGTGGGTTGTGCTGAGAAATAAAAGCACTTATGTCATCTATCTTGATTCTGACAATATGTTCATTGAGGGGGGCAGACATCATTGTAGGAAGGTAGTAGTTATGATGTTGAGGAAAGGAAGTTGTTAGGTCTGAGTTGGGATTAACGTTACTCATAAAAAGGAGTATAAATATTATGGAGGCTTATCTGAATGAGGCCTTCGGTATTTTTAGGTAGAGAGAAAAATGTTTCTAAGTCTTAGTAATCATATAGAATAGTAATCCTAACAATGGGGAGCTGGGGAATACGTTTGTTCTAATTACTGGGGAATGTGGTGGTGGTTTGTTGGTGAGGATATTATGTGTATACAGAAATGTAACTGGGATGACATGAAAGGGTGTCTGTCCCAGGTGCAAGCCGTTAGGCAGTGAAGTTATCAGGTGCTAAAAACATGACTTTCAGCCACATTGCTTTATGAAGTCAAAGGAAGTTGCAACTTTGTAAATGAATGATTATACTGCATTTGTGTCGCAGATGAAGCAGGCATTATGTGATGATTTTCCTGTAGCAGTTTTTACATTTGTAGCAAGCAGCTTGTTACAATTTCAGAGGAGGACTTTGAGATGGTGGGCGCCAGTTCAGGGAACTGCACAGGGCACCATAAAACGGTTATGGTTCTAATCATATATGTTATCTGCTTTAGAATACTGCAAATCTCAGGCCACAAAATGGTGAGGCTTATGTCTGTCACAGCACAATGGCTGAAATCTACAGAAAATACTGTGATCAACTGCTCTCAGGACTTGCAGGACACGATATTTGTATATTTTGGATTGTATATTTACATGCTAAAGATCTTTTTTCCAATGTACATATGTCATAGATATCTGTGATATCCCAGGGAACAACAACTCTTTAGTCTTTAACTGCTGTTTGTCATATAGCTGGTATAGCATAATGTGCACCCCAATATGTGGCCTTCAGTGTGGTGCACAGACATCAGACTTAGCCCTCTAATTAAAACCTTGTGCCTGCATATCTTGGATGGTGTTATCATCAGCATGGAAGGATGATATGTGAGTGTATGATTTGTCTGGTTTCTGCTTAGCACCGCCCAGGATGTAGTGTGATTTAAACCAGTTTACTATGGCCAGCAGCACTAGTGACAGTGTTTCCCAGAGTGCTCTGTATGTGGTATGCCCTTGTCCAACTGCACTGGTAGATGCATATTTAGAGAGGCAGTCACAGGAAATTAGATGATACAGAGCAGCTGAACAAATAGGGGTATGGTACCGAAGGTCTAGTCAATAAACCCAGTATGCAGTCTTATTTTCCTACATGAAAGGGGAGCTCACTTGTATCTTCTTACAGCCTCCTTTAGGGTGGAATACCTAAGATTCTCTCACTTCTCTTCTGGGCCAGGAAAATCTCACCCTACCTATTCAAACCAGCCAGAGCAATTATAGGCAAAGGAGTCCTTCTGGCCCAACTTGAATATGGCCATAATAGGCACACCCTCTAAGAAGATCTCTTCCACACTATAGACTACCAAAAACAAAATATCTCACTTCATCAATAACTCGCCCTTTAATTTACACCAGTGCCTTACCTTCAGTAAAAGTCAAATGGATCCCAAAGGAGCAGAGACTAGACCTACTAATATGCTCTCTCATTCTCAGATTTCTCAAATCTAACTCATTCTCACCACTAGTTGCCAAACTTTATACTAAACACAAACACTGAAACCTCCATCGCTTCTCCCGAACAACTCTCCCACTCAACCCCACAAATAAGGCTGCACCATCTTTCTCCATCATTGCCTCTATAATACAGGAATCCTTCCCAACCACCTGAAGAAACTAGCCTTACTTTCTGTCAACTACTAACACCTTCGACCTCCCCACTGCCCCCTGCTATCTGGGCCAAGTCATAAGCTGTAAATTAATTTGGTCTGGCAAAGCATAGTGCTTTCCTGTGGGAAACCATTAGTCACTTTCTTTGACAATAATTATTTTCTTGGGAAGCTAAGGAAATTGGGGTCTTTGCTCTTAAAGAAAAGTAGATTACCACTAAATGTCACCATTCATTTGGAGTGTGGGCGGTTTTCATCTTGCAGAGTTTCTACTAACAAGTAGTGGCATAATAAACCTGTTAGGGGTTTGAAAGATGGAATTTGTCTTTCTCAGAATTACTCCTCAGAGTTCAACAAGTTTGCATGTGACTACAGAAAAACTATGATTAGAGGAAAATGACTGTCAGGAAACAGAGATGATGAGTTAAAATGGACAGCTGTTTAAAGTACTCAGTAAATGTTGGAGATATAATTTAAATTAATATCTCTGAGCAGCAGCACACAGCCTTGTGAAAATAAAAATGAGTAACTCTTATTTGATTTATTTATTTAGTTTGTTTACCAGGATAGTACACTGATCGCAGAAGACTATTTGCTAGCACAGACCTGTTGGAGAAATTCGCACAACATGTAAATATTATTAACAGAGTAGAAAAACAAATGTGAATTCATTTTAGTAGTAAATAAGAGAGGGAAGCAGCAGGTGAGGACACAAAGTCAAAGTAGAAGTGATGTAGGTGATGAAGGAGTTAGGTTATCTGTCCAGTGGAAAAGCACTTGCAGTTAGATTTTTGATAGGGGGGGGTCTTTTTGGGGAAGGAGGGCTGGCACTTTCCTCATTCCTTTTAACTCTAAATGGAAAATTATCGTTATGATAGTTGCTGATGGATCACTGTTTCTGGACTTCACAGATTTGTTGCTTAATATACTTTGAAATCAATGACATGATTGGGAACATTATGAATGGATAACTTGCAGTTTGAGAAGAGTTTTCTGTATGCACATCTCAAATAACATATTTGGCAATTTGCATATTGTGATTATACAAATTACATAGTATATCACAACACAAAGTCATAAATATGGAGCATGTTGTGGTCTGGTGTATACATAACACTTTGTTCTGTAGAGCTGGGGTGACGTTCTTTGATGAGTGGTGAAACAGTGATTGACAAAAATAGTTCTCTAGTGCTTCAGCAATCAAACACATCTAACACCAGAACCCCCATCATATTCCGTTTATACTACTTGTTTTCATTTGAGGAAATAGGATTTTATTTTATGATTTTTTCTTAAGAATATAATGTGCATGTGGAAAAAAGAAGTACAAATATAGGAAATTGTTCTGTTTCTCATGTTTTCACATTTTTTTTAAAACTGCAGGGAATGTGTATAAAAAACAACAGTCATTCTGCAAATAGTTGAATATTGAATAAGTTTTGTACTTGCAGTTCTCTGCCTTCATGTTTTATTTGGGAGTTATTCAGAGTAGTTCAGACTAGAGTGTTACCAAATTGGGACAAAATAACTTTTAGCTAATCAGCAAAATGTTGAATATTTATATACAGGAAACATTAGACCCAGGCAATGTTTGGTTCCCCTTCTGCTTTATTTTTTTCTGTCTGCCTCAGTGGCCCTGTCCATTAGAGGGTTTACTAGCCTTTCTCTGTTCTGAGGCTTGGGTCAGCACAAAACCTGAAGGCATCCTGCGCATGGGGGTAGGGCTGGCGGTTGGGGTCATGCCATTGACTGCTTCAGCTGGGGGATTTTTTTCATTTTGACTCTAGGTGATATGGTCACATGGAATAATGTTGATGTGACACCCTGACTCCCTGTAAAATTAGGAAAAAGCGGTTGATGATGAAAGTGACCTACCCTTTGGTATCTCTCTACTGCTGCATTCACTTGTTACATCTACAGGCTACTGTCTCTAAAGATCATACCTCTTCACAGGGAATGCCTAGATGAATGCTCTCCCCAGGATGGGCACACCTATCCCTCCCTGCCAGCACCTCAGATGCCTGAGCTGCTAATCATACCTAGGTCACCTGCACTGTAATTAGGGCTTTATTTCTCTATTCCACAGCACTGGCTGTCTTAGGCAATATTGAGTAAAAATGCATAAATCTGAGCTTCCAGGTGAGTGGGAAGCCAAGCTCATAGTTGTTCTTGTGTAACACATGATGTTGGTGTAGGTGACAAAGGCCTTCCCTCTTTGCTTTCTGACACTTCCTGATTTGAATCACTTATGACTCACCTCAAAGGATTAGAGTTAGTAAGCTGGCTACTTATTTTTAAAAAAGGTGCATTACCTGCAGGGCAAAACTATCTAAGGTGGGAAGGCTTTATGGCAAGTAATGTTTAACCATTTCATTCCTAACGATAGATTATAACTTGGCTTTTGTACCACTTTGAGAAGTGACAAGAACTCTTGAAATAATTTTAAATAAAGCTACGTGAGCAACTGGGGGCTCCTATGTCTATGATGCTTGGTTTAACACCTTTGGCAAGTCAACTTAACAAACTGATTTCACCCATACATACCCTAACACTTTTGGGATAGCATCCTTAGGTTCACACCATCATTTTCTCCTCCAGTAGACTGCTAAGGGTTTAGACTTTTCTTTTTTTTTATTGTATCAGTTTTGCTCTCATGCTTGTCAGCCATTAAGCTTCATTGCTTTATGTAACTGGCATTCTGCTTCCTTAACATAAAACACTCAAAGAAAAGCATTAATTGAGTTTCAGCATTTCATCTAAACAGTATTATTTGTTTATAAATGATACCAGCATTTTCCTCATTATGAAAACTAACATTTTAAAATCTACAGGATGGCCAATTTCATTGTTCTTAAGTGCTGAATTGTGACAAAAGAAATGCAGCACACTTGACAATGCATGCCAGTCCCAGAATTTAAACAACAGAGCAATAAATAAACGATTCACAGTTCTTCAACTTTACATGCATCATATTAAAACAGGTGAGACTACTGCCAGACACTCCCCTGACATCACTACAAAAGACCCTGTGTTAAACATGCTAAATGTCCAAGACTGGAAGATGGGACTACAAGCAAACACTTACAGTAATCTATAGTCTCCTGTCACTAGGATCTGTTTAATAAAGGCCTGCTGTAGGAACTGGGATGGGAACTCCAGGGTTGGATCTTCACACACTGACTGAAATAGTAAAGCTAGTACAGTTAGCTGAAGCAACAGATGAGGGAACCAAACCCCATATAAGCATGATGGCATGACACAATCTAGCTAGGTGATGTTGAACTAAAACAGCAGGCAACTATAAGCCATCAAAGTAAAGGTTTCAGGAAAAAAAATGTTCTGCATTCTGTGTGTGCCACTGTGTGTCATTCAAACTGGACAAACACAATATATCAATGTACTACATCGCTACAACATGATTTGAGTCTGGTTTTAGTTTTTTTTCTGAGTTAGACAAATTTGAAATCACAGTATGTACTGTCAGTAATTGTTTTGCTCGCCTTTGCAAATTAATTTCAAGTAATCTCGCACACCACCCAGGCTCCCTTAAGTCACTTGATCCTGAAGTCTCCAGTTATGGTGCATAACCAAAAAAAACATTACTTCATCTTGTTATTCATGTCTGAAGTCAGTAGATCAGTATTTATAAAAGGGACGGGGCGAGAAGCAAACCTAAAATTAATAGTGGCATTTGAGAGATGTGTTTCAAGATAGTGTAAAACAAACTTGACAAATTAACGCAGTAACTGACAGGTTAATAACACCTTGTAGTAAGTTCCCAGAATAAAACAAGTACTTGAGACATGTTTCTTTTCTGTCAGTTACCTTGAATGATGCAAATTAACATCTGTGTAATGCAAGCTCAATTAAAACTGCTTTGCATAGACTTACCTGTATATTGTGATGGTGTGCACTGTTACAAAAGTATATGAAGAAATCCAAATCTGCAGTATAATGCACTATATAAACTGCCAGCCTTTCTTGTGAGGAGAACGTGCTGTTGCACAAACAAAAGGAAATGACTGTTTTCTGACATAAGGTTTAGCATTAGTCAGTGATAAATTAAACTTACACCAGTCATGTTTGTGGTAGCAGTAAATGATCTTTGTGGAGATGTTCCCACAAATGATGCAATCATTAAATCATTAGAGACCAGATTAGCAAACACAGCCTCTTAAGACAAACCATATTTTGTTTGTGGACAAAAAATAGCCTAATATTTCTCTCTTCCTATCCTCAAATGTAGGTAGCTTCATTGTGTACTGAGATAGTGCATTATTAAAAAATGATTGCTACTAAATGTTGTTCTTGCAAAATATCCCCAAAACTTCTCATATATGCAGACATTTTAGTGGTACCTTTCACTACTAAAATTTTACTTGGAATAAAGTTCGTACATTGATGGTAGAGGTACAGAAATTTTGATCAGATAAAGAAATACTGTATTTTTTCCCAGATTATATATGTACATAACTGTTCAAACCATGCAAATGTCCTGTTTATGCAATCAGGAGATTCTGTTTATCCCATGATCTTTAGGTAGCCTTCAAAAGCTGCAGTGAGTACACAGATATTGCCTCAGTGAGTCTCTTGAGTTTGCTGCTGTGTCCAGCAGACTCAATCACTAGAAATAAGACTGATTGTGTGTGTGTGTGTGTGTGTGTGTGTGTGTGTGTGTGTGTGTGTGTGTGTGTGTGTGTGTGTGTGTGTGTGTGTGTGTGTGTGTGTGTGTGTGTGTGTGTGTGTGTATGTGTGTGTGTGTGTATCTTCTGAAGTGAGTCTTTTTTACATGTATTTATTTATATGATATCTAATCAATAATTAAAAGTATTTGCCAATGCCACATGCATGTTTGTGTTATTACATAAAGTAAAAAAGAACTATTAAGTACAGAAGAATTAAATATAGTAACATTTATGTAGTTTGTTGTGTACTTGCATATATAACAGTAAAAAAGACATTCCGCAGTCCTTAAGATTTATAAAAAAAATAACTGTACAAGTGTACTTAGGTCTGTATTTGTAAAATGACTGTCATTTTAATGGTTTGTCTATACATATGCAGACAGACCTGCTATAGTTGGAAACAGATAGAAAAGGGCTGTTTGCATTCCTATTCTGTATGTTTTCTTATCTGCTGAATTAACTGCAACTCCTGGAATGCTGACTTTCTTCCCATTTCTTATAAGAAATACCTTATGTCTCAGCCATGAAACTATAATTTAATGTTTTTCTTTTATTTTGCTTTTGTTTACTCAGTTTGTCTGACTTAGCTTAGTCAAAAACCCTTTTCCACAGAGGCCAAAAGAGAAAAGCTCCAACATATTACAAACATGTTTAAGCAGACATTCAATAACTGAGCAGACATTAAATAATATACATTAACAATAACATGTACATTTGCTACTAAGATTACATTCATAACAAATAAAAGCAGCTATCACAGTATAACATACTTATGCATTAGTAGATGCTGAACATTGAGCATTTGAAAAGGTATATTAGTGGGTTTGTCAAATAAATACTAGATCATGACTTCAATGAAACCCTGCTGGAAAACATCCTTTAATCTATGTGAGCTCCATTTAAAATTACCTTATCTTGTCTGACCCCGTGGTTCTACCATTGCAGCCTCTTTAAGACCGAGTCAATATCTGATTCTTAACAGTCCTTTCGTGTGGGCAATATCAAAATCTTTGTAAAGTTTAAGCACCAAAACAGTAGTTAGTCTAAGAGGTTTCCCTATTTTGCAGCTGTAGAGTTTCTGGTACTTTTCTGTGTTACAGCACCAATAACCATCTTTAGATGTGAGAGCAGAACATCACAATATTACTGCATTGTTACATTTTATTTCTTATAAAGAACTGGGTCAGATTTTTTGCATGACAATACAAAATGTTGGGGACGTACACTTAATTGCCCCATGATTTTTGACAGGAATCCTCCAAATGTTGAATGAATATTTTTTCTGATTATGAAGAATATTTACAGATTCCTGTTTCACAGGTAACACAGTTCTTACAAATTCTATCATCTAGTTAAGGGAACAGACATGGGGATGTCTTTTTGTCTCACAATACACAGATTTATTTCCAGGTTATCTAAACTGGACTATGTTATTCTTAAAATAGGGATCTGACTGAGTAGGCCATGCAGGGTCACTGTACTGATGATTGTGGGATTCTTGCAGTGGTTCAAGGAATTGATTTAATTTTCTGTAATGTACCTGTATAGTAAACAATGAGGCAAGCTGAATTTCTGTGCAGTTGAGTTTTGGAAGCCAGAGTAAGGGGTCATACTGATAATTTCTTAGACATAGATCTGAATCATCCCCCATCCACATTTTGTAGTGCAGTGCCTAGTCAGTTTTTTCAGACTGAATGGAATTTGTAATATTAATTATACTTTTTTGTTACAATGTCCTAGAATGAAGCAGGGAATTTAAACAAGTCCTACATATCAGGTATGATACAAACAGTCATCTTCACCATTTAGGAATGTGTTTATACCTAAAAGTAATACAAACAGAAAGGAACAGATCAAAACTAAAAAGTGAGTAAAAAGAACAAGCACTCTAAAAAAAAAAGGATACACAAATGTGACTGATATTGTCAACAGTATTGTTTTGCAAGGTGAGATGTTTAGGACAAGAAAGGACTCTACAAAGTTAGAGGAGGATTCCTTGCAAACAAGCACAAGACAATATACCTGGATGAAAATAACTTGTGCAAGACTACATGACAATGTAATATCATGCTGCCAAAGATGGAAAGGGACAAGACATTGATGCAATTAAAGCAGATGATTTAACCATGAGCAAACACTATGTTAAGGAAAGCTGGGGTATAAACCATGAAGTTATTCACAATTCAGGATGACTAAGTATAGGGAACCACTACTATCTAAACCAGATAATTTTCAGTAAACTACAAATCTAGGTGTCCATTTAATTAAGTGGGCTACAATCAACAACTTTTTAAAGTATGAGGCACACCCCCTCCACATATGGCATGCAGCCTAAATTAATTAACTCTGATATCAGCAAACCTTTTGGTAAGGTGTTGAAGTTAACCCTGGGAAACTATTAAATTAAATGAACTCAACTGATCATGAGACATTGAAAGGTGAGTCATCCAGGTAAGTGCTTACCATATAGTGCTGGAGACTCTATATATTTAAAACAACATTAAGAGAATGGATGCTTGTGTTTAAAATAAACAGAAATCTTGGTGAGGTTACATCAGATGATATAAGGTTTGAGAGTATGCAAATGGAATAAATAAATCCATGAGTATGAATGACTTTAGGTGATATTATCACTTATTTTTTTATCCCACACTGCACTATAAAAGCATGGAGTAGTGTTTCTGATCTGGGCATGGGAGACCAGTCAGTGAAAGGTATTCAAAGAATGCTTGGGAGGGATATATACAACACGACTCTGAAATCCAGGTACAAGAAGCAGATATTTTATAAAGGAATGCAGGTAATCCATTATAAACATAAGGTAGCCTAGCTGAAACAAACATTCCTTATCTGCTGCTGTATTTCCAAAATGCTTATTTAATTCAGGATTACTATTTTGCTTTTATACTGATAGTACTGATTTAATCATGTAAACTTGGATGTTTTCTTTTTTTTTTTTATTTTATCAAAGACTTCTTATTTTATTTATCAGTCATATAAATAAAAGCATTTTTAAGGTTTCAGAGCAAATATCATCATAGGCAGAACAGTGTAATTTCCATGTACAGATGGCACCTGCAATATTTCAGCAGGATGCTTTTGTTATTTTAAAATGTTATACATACTCATAAAAGTAGATAGGACTGTTTTCTTTGTCTAGTGACTGAGAGGTAGATATCATAATGTAATAATTTCCCCAGAATAAAGCATGTGCCTCAGACATGTTTTCTTATCTTCTGATTACCTTAAATGAAACTGCTTAACAGCTGCATGAAGCAAGAGCAGTTAAAGTTTTTTTTACTTACCCAGTGTGCTTTTATGATAGTATGTGAAGAACCGTAGGTCTGAAATATAATGCATCAACAGAAATGTTATGACGTCCTTGTGATGAGAAAATGCTGTTGCACAAAAGGAAATGATGATTGTGGTTTTTTTCCCCATAAAGATTCAGCAATAATTAGTGATAAATTATACTAGCTTTAGTCATTTTCTGAGTTACTAGTAAATATTCTGAACTTTGATCTTATAGAGGGAAATATCACGAGAGATGGACTCATGAGCGACCAGAACGACTAACAAAGACATTCAAGGCAAATTAACTCTCAGCTGTTAGTTTCAGATATTAAACAAACCAACCAACAAACAAACAAACAAACAAACAAACAAACAAACAAACAAACAAACAAACAAAAAGGCAGTGTTTTTTCTTTATCCAATCTTCAAATATGGAATGGGCACCATCAGGTAGTTTTGGTGCGCACGTAGAATGACAGATTTTTGACAAATCAAGAGAAAAATAATGAGTTCTGCTTATTAAGTAACCTCCTTGCTAAATAGTTCCAAAACTAGCTCACCTAATCTCTGCACACATTTAAACTGCAACTTTTGAAAAAGTATTTCACGATATTTTATTATATCATTATGTTCACTAGTCTCCCTTACAAGAACAAAACATTAAAGCTAAAGGCACAAAACAGTCTGATCAATTAAAGAAGTACCATCATTTGTTCCAAAGTGTATATTCTGCATAATTACTTACCACTGAGTCTATCTAACATTCAAAAAGTTGCACTGAACACAAAATCAGATGTAGCCTCATTCAATAACTCGATTTACTACCACATCCAAGAGTCTCAGTCACTGGAATTATATAGACTGCTAGATGTTTATGTTCCTGTAACTGTGGTCCAAGATAGGCCATTCTTTCTGTTTCATGCAAGTTCATTTCTATTGTTGGACAATATAGTTAGTCAAACAATAAGATGCTGGCTACATTGTTCATCAAAGGCATGTGGTTAGTATTTGAAATGTACTTTGAAAGAATATTTGGAAATAAGGCATTTATTTCAGTCCTGAAAGAGGCAAAAGTAAAGTGCATCTTGAGCAGAGTCGACTTTATAGTTTGCCTTTATCTGTATGATTTCTAGTTAGTGACCTCCCTTTCTGGCTCTTGTGAAATTGTATCTTCTGCCTTTGCAATTAAAAATAAACATTTGTTACTGCTGAAGGTGTGGTTATACAGTAATATAAAGTAACATAAAACATCAGCTACAGAGGACTGAACTATAAACAGCAGGAGCTATGAACCTCACTGTGGATTTCCATGCATAACAACAATGAAACAGTCTGGCAAGTGACTTAGAGGATTAAGAAACTGTTAGCAAGCTGTTTCCTGTGGTCTCTTGCTGCAGGGTTTAATTTCTTCAACCTCCATTTCCTAACAGTGTGACTCTGAGCCAAGTCATTTAATCAGAGACTGCTCCTGGGCTGAGTGTGAAAAAGGTCCATGGAGATCAGTGCTTTACCCTGGAAAACATGTACAAGCAAGCAAATAAATAAATAAATAAAATAAATAAATAATAATTAACTAAATAAATAGTTATCACAGAGTCATGTGCAACAGCAGCCAAAATATCTGTGAGTATGCATGTGTATATCAGCATTTGTAGAGTGACGGTCACCTTAGGGGTTCATCTGCACATCTGCAGACAGAACTGTTGTTTGTAAAAATAGATTTTGATGGGTGATAATGGCTGTTTGTGTATCTTGTCTGCTAGTTTTCCTATCCATTGAATAAGCTCCAGTTAGAACTGCTTTGTGACTGTCCCATGCACTGAATTTTATTAACACTTGATCCTACTACTGAAAGAAATAAAATATAATCAATAAGGCTACCCACCTCATATTGCAGTCTTGCTCTTGTACATTTCTTTTTTTAATATAGTAGCCAACAGGACTTGTTGGGATCCCCTGAGAGAATTCTTTATCCCCCCACTCCTATTGTCCTTCAAAGCGATACATATTACACACTTCTAAGCAGTCTTTGTATGACCAAGCACCATGTTTGCCTCACTTCCTTGAACTGTCTTTAACCTGTTTATGTTACTGCAAACGTGTGGCTTCTGACACTGTATTTGTTACTGTAAATGGAACCTAAGGCACTGTCTATAAAGAACATCTTGTTATCTTTTGGGAATGTCTTTCCCTCTGCATCTTAATACTCCCCTGCCCTTTCTAGTTTCCTTCTCACAGTTCTTGCCTGCTTACAGATCATCTGATATAATAACCCATAATTCCTTTCTTCCTTAGCAGATGCAGCTGCTTCTGCTAAAGCAGTGTGCCCTTCTTTGGATATACATTATTTTGTACCTTTTGCACTGTGTTTAAGATGCCATGTCTTATACATTCTTGTGTTCTCCCACCAACTCATTTTCATCATTTTAGTACCTTCTTATGACTAATTTGCAATGCTTTCAGTGTTAATCAAACAGCAAATGCCATGCAATGCTGCATTTTTAAATAAGGCAGTTAAGTGTGCAGACAGCTATTATATAATGTTCTTTAGGTATATACTGTCTGTATTTTCCATACTTCTGTTGACAAAAAGCAGTGCAATTAGAAAACTACTAGAATTGACATTGCTTAGTGCTTTTTTGCTTCACAACCCTTAACCAATGTCACAGTAGGCTGGTCATCCTTGTGTAGAAACTAAGTTCTTTTAGCACAATACTTGAAGTACCTGTGTATGGTTTACCTTCAGCTGTTCGACTAATATGTACGTCAACATTCTGAATGTAAACCACTGTATGTCAAAAACTGAAACTTCGACAACCTAGTAAATATGCTCTGAGGAAGAACTTTGGCATATGCAATTTTAAACATTGTTTTAGGCAGGGGGCAATAACTCCAAGATAGCACAATTCACTAGGAAAGGGAATATTCACCCACCCAGGGATTGTTGATCTTGCGCATTTGTCAACTATCTGTATAACTGACCAAATGGAGTCAATTAAACAATGAAACCCGTGTGTACATCCATAAATAAAGGAGATACTGTCTGTGAATAAGACACTTTGTATAGAACACTGGTAAATGCATGATTAGAGATTAGACTCATAAGCTAGCATGAGGATGAAAGAAGGATTTATCCCCAAGAATACTTGGTCTTTGTGCTGTTAGGCAAGGAGTTTCAACCGACAAACCTGTTACTCAGATATTTTCTTGGCTGAAATACCATCCTCAAGAAACAAGGCCTTCCAGTATAGGCTTTTCAGTTCTGCTGATGCAGCTGGTTCACAATAAAGAAATGTAACCTTATCTGATGGATAATAAATACCTAGTAGGTGGAATAGCTCTCTTACTGTGGCCTTAGAAGGCAATTTCTAATTACTTTAAGGGAAAGCATGGACATGGAATCTTGACCATTGAGAAAGTTAGAGATGGCAGCCAGGCCTATCTACGCCTTAACTGAAAAGTATCTAAGGCCTTTGTCAAACAACCTCAAAATATATACTTTAAGACCTGTAGAAATGTTTGGAAGTCTAAAAAGGAAACATTTTTTCACTTATGTTTGTATATTTTGGGATTAAATTGCTTTTGAGAACAGGATATGAGGGACAATATCTTGTCAGAAAAGTCAACAGACACAAAAATCAATGTGTCAAGCTAGCAGCCTAAAGGAATGCAGAGTCACATAGGCATTCCTGGATGGATGGATGGATGGATGGATGGATGGATGGATGGATGGATGGATGGATGGATGGATGGACAGATGGATGTATGTATGGATGAATGGTTAGATGAGTCAGAAATTGCTTTGTGGAGACATGCTGAAGGAAGATTGTAGCAGAAAGGGCTGCAACATGGGAAACTATATAAGTCAGAGATAAAAGAGTAAGTCAGAATTACAACTGTCTTGTACACTTTTACTTTCTGAATGTTTGCTCTCAGAGGCAATGTGGAAAAGCACAGGGAAGATCCCAAGCCATTGCTTTACTAGTGTATCCTAAATGTGGATGACTAACAAACAAACTTGTAACGCAGACACAGAAAGGACTCCAAGGCAATCATCATGATGCAAAACACACTTTAATGACCCAAATTTAAAACAAATCAAATAAAAAGTGGTGTTTTCATCCTGTATTATAACAATACTTCATCAGATCAGACAGTAAGAAAAACAATTGTAAAGAAGTCATTATTAGACATAAAATGAAAACCAGAGCATCTATACTCTCCTGGTTGCTCCCACATCCTCAGTTGTATAAATGGATTTTGATACAGGCTTAAAAGAGGCCTCTGCTCTGGTCCCTACCTAGTGCAAAACTGGTTCTAGATAAGGGTGTGTACATATGGTTGCTATACCTTGTTTGAGCAGCTGAGGGCAGTGTGTACATTAGTTCCTTCATTTTTCTCACAATTAAGCTTTACAGGTGTGCACAGAAAGTCACTGTAGCTATTTTGGGGGATGGCAACAGTATGGTCATTATTTCTTTAACTTTCCTCACAATCAGACCTCAGAGGTGTGCACAGAAGCTCACTATAGTTTGTCTACGGGCAGAGTATACTATCTAAGAGCAACAACATGAAATGTATTACACATTACTGTGATCATTATTTTTTTACTTTTCCTTACAAATCAAATATGAGATGCGATAGAGAAGGCTTTTAGTTTAGGGGTAAGGAGGTATGTTGTGTATCTACACCTGACAGCAACAAGATGGAATATGTTATGGTGTTCTGTTTCTTTTTTCACTTTCATCCCAGTCTGATATTACAGGGGTACAGAGAAAGGGGCTGTTTTATGGCGAGGGCAGGGGGGAGGAAGTGTACTATATAAATGTATCACAGCAGTGACTTGAAATATATGACTGTGGCCATTTTTCTTTCACCTTCATCCCATTCCAACACCAGAAGGATACGCAGAAGTTGACTTTTTTTGGGGGGGTGGTGTAGGGAGCCAGGTGATATTCCTAGATATGATATGTGTGTCCTCACAAGCCTTTTATTTTTATTGGGAATTTCTATTTTTCAGCTTTGAATATTACACCTTGGATTAACTTATTTCTTCCTTGAAAGAAAAAATATAACTGAATTTCTTTTTTAGTTATTGTTCATGCCACCATTAGCTCAAAGGCTTGGAAAAAAACTTTAAAATATAACAAGAGCTTGTGACTTGTGGGTACTTAGCAGCCTCCAAACACCTTGCATAATTTGATTATTTCCTCTACAGATGTTCAGATGTTATAGTGCAGTTTTGGTCAGTTAGGGTGTATTGAAAGGATGTAGGAAAAATATATAAAAAACTGAAAAAAGGCAGAGTGTAAGAAAGCAAAAACAAATTCTGGATAGCCTCGGAAGACCAGGTATGGACAAAGCAAGGGAGCACTGGAGAGTGGGTGACACCATGGAGTCCTTTGTCTAGGACCTTAGAGTACAGTTTGATAAAACCTGGCTACACCCTGCTGGACACATTGAGTTTCTAAAGGCTTTAATGATTATCTGATGACATCTATTTTAATCTCTAAAGTATTTATTTTAGCATCATGCTAACAGTGATCCCCATTTGTCCTTCATATTTTACTTCATACACATGCATATTTCTCACATTTCTTCCATTCACCCAGTTGTCTTGTGCTAGGCTTTGCATTCAAGTCATGCTGTCTAATTTCCTAGCCCTCCTCCCTTTCCATCTTACTAATTATCGTGATCATAATTTACAGCTGCTCTTTCCCAAATGTGTATGGCTATGTAAGGTGGTCTACATTCATAGTACATAAGGGGAATGATGCCAGAATATCTTCAACACTTGATGTAACATACTTGCCTGTGTTTTGTTTTTATTGATGGCTTCAACCTGGTTGCAAGTTTTTGCTCATATCTTTTACTGGGAGAAATACAATATTTTTTTTTCATATGTTTTTGCTCTGGACCTCCTCTGACAATCAAGCTTAGCCCTCCATCCCCTTAGTTGAATAATTCATTGCCCTTACAGCTGATGTATACCATGGGGTAAGGCTCAAGCAGAGTATTAGTGGCACCATCATCTCTGAAAAGGATCAGGGCTTTTCTCTCACTTTAAAATCCCTACCTCTGCAACTGCACATGTTTATTGCTGTCTAAGGTTTTGGCATGCAATGGGCCTTTGCAATGTAGAGTCATGCCTCCACATGATGTGATCATTTGGCCCTACCCCTTCTTGACAGGCAACCACATGTGATCCAGGTCTTCAGTGGAAAAATCTATTATGGAGGGTGTGCCTCAATCATATCCCCCTCCACCTTCTACACCACCCTTGGAAAAGCATGCAGGTTTAACCTTCCTAATTTCTCTCTTCCTAGTGCTAGCTCCAATAAGAACCAAAGCAACTAGTGGAACTAAGTTCACCTAGGTTACAGTATGCAGTAGCCTCATGCTAGCTCCAATAAGAACCAAAGCAGGTTGTGCAACTAAGTTCACCTAGGTTACAGTATGCAGTAGCCTCGTGCTAGCTCCAATAAGAACCAAAGCAGCTAGTGGAACTAAGTTCACCTAGGTTACAGTATGCAGTAGCCTCGTGCTAGCTCCAATAAGAACCAAAGCAGCTAGTGCAACTAAGTTCACCTAGGTTACAGTACGCAGTAGCCTCGTGCTAGCTCCAATAAGAACCAAAGCAGCTAGTGGAACTAAGTTCACCTAGGTTACAGTACGCAGTAGCCTCGTGCTAGCTCCAATAAGAACCAAAGCAGCTAGTGGAACTAAGTTCACCTAGGTTACAGTACGCAGTAGCCTCGTGCTAGCTCCAATAAGAACCAAAGCAGCTAGTGGAACTAAGTTCACCTAGGTTACAGTACGCAGTAGCCTCGTCCTAGCTCCAATAAGAACCAAAGCAGCTAGTGGAACTAAGTTCACCTAGGTTACAGTACGCAGTAGCCTCGTGCTAGCTCCAATAAGAACCAAAGCAGCTAGTGGAACTAAGTTCACCTAGGTTACAGTACGCAGTAGCCTCGTGCTAGCTCCAATAAGAACCAAAGCAGCTAGTGGAACTAAGTTCACCTAGGTTACAGTATGCAGTAGCATATTCAGTAATCTGCAAAAGAGGGGGGGTGCAATCTGGTTAATTGACTACTGTGGTGGGAGTAGGAAAGTGGGACACTGGGCTTGGTGGATGTGGAAAGATCATTTTAAGATATTCTGACATTATGTGTGAAAAGACAGCAATATTCATTCAGTTGCACCACATGATTTTGCTGTGAATGTGGTAGTAGAGACAGGTATTTCCTGTGCAGCACACAGCACATTTACAAATAGCACAAGTTTTTTTCAATGCATGCCTGAAAGAGAGATCGGTTGCCCATGCTAAGTCAATCTCCTTCCATGTATAGCTGGCATAAACCTTGTTATAACCTATGAAACAGTCCCACTACAGGTGAGTACCATAGTAAATTTAAGATTTTTTTTTTGTAAGTAAATAATGATATATATGGAAACAGTCAAGTTAGGTTAAGTAAAAGAAACACAGCAATCAAGAAAGTGGATCTCTTGAAAACATCCAAAAAGCAAATATTCAGTTTAGTAATTGTAGTAATCTTACAGGTGAAGTTACTGAAACAGATATTTCTAGATAAACATTTTCTGACTAAATACTTTCTGAGTTTTTATTAACAATGCTGCTTTAGTTTCATCTTGGATTTTCTCTGTGTTAAATTTAAAAACCTTTAGTGTCTTCTTTTTCATCTTTTCAAGATTTTCAGGTTTACAAGTCAAATAACCATTAATCATGCCAGTACATGAATAACAGCATGTCCTATTTTGATTACAATTTCACAAGTAATAAAAATGTTTAGCAATATTTGCTTTAAATACACAGGATGCTTTGTTAAAATAAAACATTTCATAGACTCCGTTGGCAATGGAGACGATCTACATATAATAATCTGCTTAATTCTGGGTCAGTCATCAGGGACTTGGCTGGCTGTATTGATAACAAACTGTTCATTGAGCCCCTTGCCTCTGTGGCGGTTAGAAAATCCTTTAGCCTTAAACAACATATCCTTTGTATTATCCCACCATGGTCTAATGATGTTGTAGTACCTCTTTATCCCTCCCTTATTAGGGCGATCATTGAATATAATGCCTGATACAGCATGTACCTCACTAAACACTTAAGCTTAAAATGCAGCAGTTTCCTCACTAGACAGACTAAATTCTAATGTGACTTTTGCTATTTATTAGATTAAAATCTAAGCCCATATACTTATATACTTTGTTTCACAGAGACTCCTCGGGGGGGATGCTTGCTTATGAACAACCTAGTATTCTAGGACCTCCTTTACCTAACATATTTCATTTCGATCAGATGTATTTATACCCAGCATTCCTCCTTATGTCTACCCTCAAAAGCAAGCATCTTGTGTATGTCTGATGTTTAACTGTGAGAAAAGAAAAAAAGTGGAGTCCAATTTCTTTCTCCTGAACAGTATATAGGCACTAGACATGTTGTGTTACTGTGAAAGTGATCAAATGCGTTCACATACATCCTGCCTAGGCTACCCAAAATACTCATTTAGTGCTATAGTACTGCATGTTTATTGGACAAATATATGTAACTAAACCACAAAAACAGAGACAGACTTAGACACCAACTATCAGTGCAGCATTTTTCCAGCACTGTGTTTGCTTTCATTTCATACCATACAATACCATATAAACACCTTCAGGTACACGTTATTAATATATTTATTAGCAAATAACATATACATAATATTTCTGTAAAATAACTCACATTTTCTCTGGCACCTAGAGCCAGATCATGGTCGAATGGGTCCCTAAAAAAGGTAATGGCTGGGGTCTTACACACACACACACACACACACACACACACACACACACACACACACACACACACACACACACACACACACACCATCCTCCCACAGCCATTCCATTGTCCCATTACTTAGATATTTCTCCCATTACCATAAACACTGTTCAAGCCTCTCAGTGTGCATACTGTTTTATTCTTTACTTCTGCAATAATTACAGATATTTGGATTTAATTTAAAACTTTTATTTCAAATTTTATAGCACAGACACTGATAGACATTTGCTAAACAAAACATACAGTTTCACAGTGAAAACAGACTTAACATTAACAGTAAACTTCTTCAGCCATGAAACTCACATTTATTGAAATGGCATTGAAAGTCGCATTCAAACAAAATGCATCTGGCCATTTGTGGAAAAACTTTACCTTTGGGCTGTTTTCATACATAACCCCCTTACACACATTTTTTAGGACCATGCATACATGCATGTGCTCTTTGATTCCCCTTACTGATTGTATTAAAGTATATTCCTTGTATAATACAGCACCATTTGTTAGAGTGTGTTTTAAATTTGTAGTTTTGATTATTTTTCTGGTAAGCAAAGGAACAAAATGTATGACCCAATGATGACAAAAGTGCCCATTTCGGAACATTTCAACCATAAAAGGTCACTGAAACTTCTGTCATTACATTCCACCAATATTAGTCAATGTGGACAATCTCTGCAGAGATAAAAGTCATCTGAATAATTCCACGAGAGATATGTAACTAATGAAGAAATCACTGTTAGCAAACAACTTTATATTTCAGTGATTCATCTAAATTCAGTGCCTGCTGCCCTTGAAGAATACATTTCCTATGTTAGAAAAAAAAACCTGTTAAACAGTTCTGTCCTCTGGGCCAGTAATCAAGGAGCCTGAGTACTCACCACTGACACCTGTGGGGAACGTTCTCTGAGAGAAAAACTGATACACACAGTATTTCCAGGTGCAGCTCTCTGCAACAAGCACAATTTTCCTTAACACACAAGAAACACACACAGTCCAGGGGCTGGGGTTTTCTCTCTCTCTCTCTCTCTCTCTCTCTCTCTCTCTCTCTCTCTCTCTCTCTCCAGGCCCCCAGTAAGACTCCCAACTGATACAGCTATAGAGTTAAGTTCCTTAGCTGGGGTTCCAAGCCAGGTCCTTCAACACCCTCTCTGTGAAATCATTGCTCTGTGTTCCTGTTCCAAGTAGCTGACACATACCCTCTTTGAGATTTGATTTTCACACATACGTGCACACACACACACACACACACACACACACACACACACACACACACACACACACACACACACACACACACACACCCCTGGGAAAAGCTGGCACAGATTTACTAACATACCCTTCTGCCCAGACTGTGAGGTAGTTTCAATGCCACCAGAATTCCTGCCAGGTACTTTAAGGCCCCTACAAGGGTACTCACTTATGCTGTATACAATTAAGACTTATACAAATGGTAGTTTGACCAACAGCAAGGCTTTCAGGAGTGGCCAGAGTGTCACCAAGTAAATATAATACACTTAATGGTTAAAATATTTTCTAAAAGACCAGACACACTGTAAAGTTTGAATACGTTTTTCAACACAAGCAACTGTACAAATCAGTTTGATACACAAATGACATATAATTCTTTACAAAACTCCAGCTGGCTATGCTGTCATATGTTACACATCCACTGCCCTACTTCTCCTGGCAGAGAAACATCAACATAAGCAGTAATACTGAAATAGGGAATGGATTTCAAACTGACAACAGGTTCATATTTATTAGGCATTGCTTCCAGAGGAGGACACACTCAGGACTACAGCAGCCCCCAAGTACAACACATTATCAACAATCCATTTACATGCTGTAGGAGTGGAATCCACAGCCTTCTGCATCAAAAGCAATTATGCTGCCTGTTGTGCTTTTGAATTCACAATAGTAATAGCATTTGCTAAACAAAACAGTTGCATACTGTAAACAGACTTAGCATGAGCAGCAGTAAAGTTCTCTTCCCTTGAAGCTCAGAATTCATTGCAAAATGCACCTGAAACTCAATTCCTTGAGAAATGCACCTGAATCTCAATCCTGGGAAATGCACCTGAACCTCAATTTTTGGCAGCTTGATGGTTGGGGTAAAGGATTCAGGATCTTGTTTCTTGTAATTAAGGTACAGAGTTTGAGTGTGAGCAAATTAACCACTTTTTATCTCTAATTAGGTCATTTTACATACACACAGGGCATTTTACACACACACACACACACACACACACACACACACACACACACACACACACACACACACACACACACACACACACACACACACAAAACTTTTTAGCACAATACATCAGGACAAAGCCTGAACAAAACGGATACGTTTATCATTTTAAATATTGCTGTCATAAACTTAGAAAGTTGCTAGAATAAAATGTCTTGTGTTACCATGCATTTTCTGAAGGATATGAAGTCTGAAACTCAAATGCCTGTCATTATTTAGTGATTTCAATCCTCACTGATTTGCCACAAAAATCCAGAAAAAACACAAATTTTATGAGAAACAGACCAAACATATAAGGCAAAAATCTGAACCATACTTCTCAACCTCTTAGCACAAAAAAAAAATCTGGACAAAGCATGACATAATGTGGGGGAGGTCCAAAAATAGGGACGTATTTTAAATATTGCTCTTATAAAGTTGGAAGGTTGCTAAAAACAGGATTTGTCTTAGCATGCATTTTTCTAAGGGATGTGAAGTCTGAAACTCAAGTGTATATCATAATTTAATCACTTCAGTCCTCAGATCATCCAAGTGATTTGCCAAAAAAATCACAAATTTAATGAGGAATAGACCATAAATATGATACAAAAATCTGGACATTCTGCAAAAATCTGGACAGTTGAGAGGTATCTCCCCCCTTTTACACACACACACACACACACACACACACACACACACACACACACACACACACACACACACACACACACACATGTGCGGGTCCTTACATGTCATTCTGTGTTGTCTACAGCACATACACCTGCTGAAGCAGCTGGAGGAACATCCTTTGTCAGTCTATGGATGCAGCACATACACCTAAGGACGTACCTTGAGGAACGTCCCAACTGGCATTGCCTGTTACTTCTTAGCAGGATTACTCTGGCTTCTGGAACATGATTGGACTGTGAGAATCAGCTGACAAGGAGCTAATCCTCAACATTCAATCGTATTTCAGGGGACACACTTGCAAGGTATGCACAAAAATATAAAAATGGCAAATGGCAAGGCTGGAGAGCAGAACATACCTCCATAAGTGGTTGAGAGATGAATGGTCATAACAGGGGAGCTTCAATAGCAGTGGTAAATCCACCACTGGATCTCTCAAAATAACAAACAAAAAGGGAGGAACCAACCAACCTATGAACCTACGAATGCAAAAGAAATCAACAAATGTCACTCTATTTTACCGCAGAAATGTTCCTTCATAAACATGCTTTTTAAATTAGCAACTGAGCAACTAAGCAAAACAATAATAAGCAACAGAATTCCAGAGCTGATTTTACACACACACACACACACACACACACACACACACACACACACACACACACACACACACACATATATATATATATATATATTGTGCACAACTGTCAGTTTTGTCACTCATTTTGTGAATTAATCTGTACTTTAGGGAACTGGCAAACAATGAAATGAGAGCACTGCCCAAGCCCTTACCATTATCTGAAACCAGGAAGCAGTGGTTCACTGGCCCAGGTTTGCTGAATATCTCAAGCAATTGTTTACTGCTAGCAGCAGATGGATGGTTGCAGACAAACAGGGTTCACCCAGCCATTACAGGAATTCAGGCTTTAATGAAGAACTTAACACTCACTCCAAACAAGTGAAAAATAACGTATTTTATGATGGAGGGTTAATAGCATGTACATTTGCTAATGCGCATAAAAATGCACATTTTTAACCAATATATGCTTTCCTCATTCCAGGAAAACAAGGAGAAAAACCAAAACATGCAAAATTACAACAAATCACACATTCTATAGGATGCTGCCATACTAGGAAAACAGGAAAGCTAAATTTCTCCTGTTAGAAACAGTGAACCAGAGTACAATATTCCTAAGTCCAATTCCGGAAGCATCATAGATGACAATGTTAGTGTCTCCATAAGGGGGTGTGCTATTCCATCATTTTGTTTTTCTCCCACAGTGGCACTTGAATAAAAGAATTTGTTACTACCATTCCAAGAAGAGTAAACAAAGTCTGTGTGTGTATGAAATGGGCAGAACCTTATTCATGGAAAGCGTGCTTGATGCAGATTGGTTCTGGCAATTGCCAAGTGAGTGTTCCTGGAATATTTTACAACTGAAAAAAACTTAACTGTACAGTGACTGACACATGTTCAACTGCACGCTAGTTTTGATAGCCACAATAATGTGAATGGGTGTGTATGTGCGTTTTTGTTGACATCACTGTTCCTTTTGAACACAACCAGTTTTCAGTTAAGATCGGAGAATAAAAGCTCTACAAAATATATTGCTACAGAAGAAAAATGTCTCCCTTGACTGACTTGGAATGGAAAAATTTACTCTTTTGGCTGTACAATTTCCGATTTCTACAAAAGAACAGAATGTTTCTTTTTTTTTTTTTTGTTTCATGGCATGGATGTACAATGACTTTAAAAAGGGGGTGATACTCACCCCTGCGTCCAGACCTAAATCCTCCACTGGTAAGGGCTTTGTCCCTCTGCAGCAGTGCAGGTGGCCTTTAAACCTAAAATCAATTATTTTCTTTGTTCAGGAAAAATATATTTAATCCTAAAGCTTAAAATAAAGAATCTATACATCTTGTCACCAATGTCTGCAGATACCTGCTTATATACATATATATTTTACGGTTTACTATCATAAATTCGAAAGTAAAAATAAATAATGTCTTTATTTTCGAATTTATGCATCGAAAATGAACATTTTCGAATAATAGTAAACTCGAAAACAAGGGTGTATTGTCGAAAATGTCGCTTGCGACATTTACGGCGATACACAGCACGCCCACCCTTCCCATAATCACCTACCTACCTAACCAAAACACACAGTTATGCAGGGGGGCTGCGCCCCCCTGCACCCCCCCTAACTTAATATTCCAACTCCGAGATCGCACTACAGTGAGGAAAGGGATGCATTTCCCTAATTGCACTGTACCGCAATCCCCTCCCATGACTGAAAGTTAGAATTGCGAATGCACAGTTCATTCACAATGCAAACCTTCGCTCATGTCACCTGCCGTAATATGAAGTATTCGAACATCTGATGTTCGAATACTTCATAGCCGTGCAAATGCACGTCGACATAATGATAGCAAACCTATTTTACCTATCTTGATTCTATCAATACATAGAACAAATACTATATTTCTGAATAAATGTAGTATATTGTGTGCTGAAATGAATGGTCTACTTGACACAGCTCATCCAAAATGCAGAAATTGCTGCCGTGTCAGTGGCTCAACAGGTATTCAACTGGCCTTTTGTGCTGGAAGATCAGAAGTGTAAGGGTTCTACTCCCACAGCTGATACTTGGATTACTTTTTACAGTACTGATACTGCAGTGTAGCATAGGACATGGTAGGGGAGGGGTCGTACTCCCGAGTGTACTTTATGAGAGATGTTAAACTGATGTCTCATCTGCCTGAGTTGGTGGAAATTCAGGTAGATATAAAAGATCTTGGCACTTATACAAAATGAGTAGGGGAAGCTTCCTGGTATCCTGGACAAATTTTACCTAGTCAATATAAACACCACCTTTGGTCTCCCTGAAAGGAGGATACTGGCCTAGTGGGATTAAACCAGTCAACAAAGAGTAAATAAACTGTATTTTTAAGAGAATGGTGAGATAACACAGGCAGTAAAGGCTATAAGTCAGTAATGACATTTATGCTTGGAGCTTTTCTCCCCGGGCCTCTACTGAAAATGGACACATATCCAGTTAGACTAGCCTGGTCAACAAATGTAAAATAAATAATTAAAATAAATAATAAATGCTGTTCATAGGTTCATAGGTTGGTACTATGGTCTATACAAGCCTAGCCATAACAATTCCCTGGCTATTTCTTCCCACAATATTTACTTCCCTGGACCCCTGTCTAGCAGGGCGACTGATGTGATCCCCAGGGTGAATTTACTATCTCCCATCCAATCATCAAGGTTCCTTTTGAAGAGGGCCAAAGAGGTGCTCTGCTTGACATTTATGGCAGTTTATTCCAGAGTCTGGGGAGTCTCTGGGTCAGGAACCTATCCCTTCAGCATGTTTTGTTCATTGTGATGACAAGGTTTAGATCCCTGGAGCATGTGGCTCTGAGAGATTGGGATTTCTTTAAGTGTAGCATGTCCAGCAGCTCTGGGTTTGACATGGCCTTGTATGTTAAGCAGAGATCGCCTCTGAGTAGAATATATGCGACAGAGCATAGCTGGAGTTTTTTAGGCGGTCAGCATAGGGCATCTGCTTTAGGCCTGTGATTCTTTTAGTGCGGTATTTCTGCGGCCTTTCCGGCTGTTGCAAATGCCTTGAGAGGTACATCCCAAATTGGGCATTGTATTTTATAATGGGTCTAATGAGGGATGAGTACAGTGGGACAATGACCTCCTTTTTTCTGGATGAAAAGCCCTTAGTAATGAGGTGTGCCACATAGAAGGATTTCCTGACTGTTGCCTTTTGTTCACTTCCAGTAGTTTCTGCTTGCAAGTTATTTGACTTGTGAACAAGAAAAATAACCAGACACTACTCCCAGGTCACTTCTGTGAAAAAAGTATATATATGTTGTATCAAATTAACTTTTGACATACAACTATGTGTTAGGCAACTAAAAATAATCAGACAAACTTAATTATTTATATTCATTTGTTTACCTGGAAAGTCCAAGTGGGCAAAGTCTCTTTTCAGCTGAGGGTTGGGGAGAAAAGCACTGTACATATTTGTAGCACAAGCTTAGTATTTAAGATGTTTTATTTACAAATGTTACAAAACATTTTTTGGTGTTTGTTTCATTTTATACACTTCAGATCGGTCACTCTGTGTTTTGAATTTAAAATTTGGCACCTATTTGCCTTTCACAGTTCTTAAAACAAAGGAAGATTTATATTTTTCTGTTTCAAATATCATAAAACTTATAGTTACAAGTTCCATATGATTAAAAAGCAACATTAGTCCATATTTTCAATGATAAGTAAAATGGTTATATTTCAAAGTTCTTTCATGCTTTTGCTTTTTAACATTTGATGTGTTTTGTTGTTCAAAAAGATATACAGTAAGAGTGACTCTAAGATAGCAGTTTACATTTTCAAATGTGAAATTTGCACTTCCTTTTCCCAGATATGTTTAAGCTTGATTTTTCATAATTTCATGATGCAGTGTTTCTTCTCAGTAGTAAGCTTGATGCCTGACATAGGTCTGTTCTGGTGGTATAGATATTACAGGAATTGCAGGAAAGCTGTTACTTAACATCTATCATGCATGTAAGAATGCAATTTGAAGACCCTTCCAAAATCATCCATTTTTTTTTATTAGAGCTGTGTTGCTTAATCCCAGTCTTGATGAGGGGGAAAACATTAATTTGGGTACAGCTGGCCAAAGTTAACTTGAAGCTGAAAAACAAAACACAGCAGTAACAACTTATACTTATGCCAAACTAAAGACAAACAAACAAACAAAACAACCAACTAACCAAACAAAATGGGATGAAAGCACAGTAGAAAAAAAAAAATAATAATTTTAGTGTTTAGCACTTTCATCTTCATAGACTTCTTTAGAACCAATCACAACCTTAAATAACCCTTTCAAAAATCACATGACAGTTCGGGAACGCCATTCTGTAGGCATTGCTTTCACAGAATCCTGTTTCACTGAAAGTATTTCACAAAAATCATCTTCAGTAGTAGTGGAAATTCTCTTTTCTCCACTGTTGTGTGACCTCAGAGTAGATGTATTTAAGTTTGGGGGTATGGAGGATGTCCCTTCACATTGGAGGTACAGGGGGAAATTGTTCTGAGGTTCACTAAGATTCTTTAGAACAAAAATGTTGCACTGAAATGGGATTCAGCAAAAGTGTTGGCTGTCTTATCTATCAACATGAATCTGACACTTCATACCAACTGACCTCATTCTCACAAGGTTAAATATTCTTAAGTTACAAATTCAAACATATTGCTAAGATAATAATCTTTTAAATATAATATAAAAGCAAAGACAATTTAATTTTCATCATATATTTTCATACTTTCATGACCACTACTACTAGAAAACTTGCAATGGAAATTTTATCTTTTAATACATGGGAAACATTAACTTTCTGCTGTAGTTGTCACATCAATTCCCTATATTCTATTTTAATCTCCCATTTCCCCCTAAAAATCAAAATCTACCTTTTTCTAATGCAAAAATTATTTTGTAAAAAAGAAATGGGCTGCATTTCTGCATGTTTTCTTAAGGTATTTTTAATATCTTTTTTTCTTAATATCATATTCATGCTCATTTTTGTAGAGCCCTTCCAATTTACCTATGTAAAACACCTCAAACGAATCAGATTTAGTTAAATAAATAAGTCATTTAGAACTACAGCTACATGCTCTCCCTGTGATTATAGTCACAAAATTAATAATTTCAATATTTTCACATTGTGAGCAACTACTGTATTTTATATGTTCCCAATGTTTTCTACCATCTTTAAAACATTTATTCAAATTAATCTTTTATATTATGATCTGTTCTATAAGCAAAAGATGGTTCACTGCCTATAAATGTACATAAATCCATGAAGTCTTTAAAAAAAATTCACATCCTATTCATAATTTCCTTTGCTAATCTACTGTACCTCAAAATCATAACTATGTTGAAGGACCCCCCCCCCCCATTTTCTATTACAGGAAGATGCACCACTTTCCTACTCTTAGGAGGAGCTTACGAAAATCCTTCATTCTTTTGTTTATAGCTTTATCCTGTATATCCTCAATTAACTTAATAGGATGCTCCCTTTTTAAAACATCTTCAAGATATTTAACTAAGTCAGAAAAAAAAAACAAAGGGCTGGATTTATTAACAGCTACACTAATTACTGCTATCTGTGCCACTAACATGATAATGAGCTGTTTGGTATTCATTAAATGACTCTACACATCACGTAAAGCTGCAAAACAAAGGGAAATGGCAGAATATGCTAATATGAGCATACAGAGTTGATGTACATGCTAATTAACCAATCCAACACTGCAGACCTATTCAGGAAGGTATAAAGCAATCATGTACACTCAGTGTAGCCATTTTCCCTGAACTCCAAAACTCTTTGGAATACAGGCATGATTACACTTAGAAAAAAGACATGTTAGGGGTTGCTGCTAATGCTATCATTAAACCGTATGTTTAAAAAGCCTTAAATTAAGGTGCTGCTGCTGCCAGACTTCGGACAAGAAAGAAAAAGGGTGTTTAGACCAGGTTTGACTTATCATGGACTGTATAACAGAAATTGCTGAGCAATACAGGGTGGGCAGAGAAACACTGGAGGAACTATGCAACCTCTGCCACCCCCACCACAAGCCCCAGGGAAATCATGGAGGACCCATCCCAGTGGAAACAAAGGTATGTGTAGCATTACATGTACTAGTTACTGGTACTTTTTAGGCATCCACAGAGGGTATATAAGGGGTGTCACAGGCATCATTCTCTAGAATATTACATCAGTTTTTAAATATAAAGCTACAACATGTGAAGGATCACATCAGTTTCCCATGTACCCCACATGTCAGAATTGTATGTAGTAGCACATTTCTTTGGAGTGTTGGGGGTCACAGATTGCACACACACATAGAAGGTGAGCACAGTATGCCCTGGCTCTGGCTAACAAGCAAAGGATAATGCATTCTCTACCTAGATCAAAGCCTAAGATCCCATGCACATACAAATAGGAAAATTGTTGCCTGTCAAACTCTACAACCTTTATTTAACCATGTAATGGCTGTGTTCTGATAACATCAGACAGGGACAACTCCCAAGTATACAATTTGTACCTGCAGTAATGACAAAGTAAGTGTGGAACCTGTAATGAAAATAAAAAAAGATACATAGAGTACTTTCATATGAAAACAAGTATATGCCCCTAACCAGATCATTTGTCTGAGGTGCACAGTTATGTTAGTAATAGCTCATATGTCTGATGTCTGCAATATACAGTTACGTATTCTACCCTATACTACACATTAAGTATTTCACTTAATCACCATCCATAAAACATTGAACAAGGCCAATTATACCCTCATTTGTACAAGTATATGAAGGAGCAAGACTGAAGTACCCACTGGTATAATGAGGTTCAACAGTTATATAAGCAATCATTCACAAATGAGTAGGAACAACAAATCAAAATGTTTTCTTCTGCAGTACATAGTGATAAATGGAAGCTTGTGAGTAAACAAGCATTAGCTATCCACTGTGTGTATCAGACGTATATGCAACCCTAAGTCACAAAGACATGTACAAAGGGCAGAGCACAGTCATCATCATTTGAACAGGATGGTTGGGGCTTGGGGGAAGGCAGAAGGGCAAGGCTGACACAAAAGAAGTGAGTGTGTCTGAATAAGAAACAGGTATAACAGTGGTCTGGGCCAGTAGAGATGTATAGCACTCATCAGTACTGTTTGGATTGCTTGCATATATGTGTGAGGTGGTATGGGCAAGTGAGTTTTTCTCAATGTGTGTAGGGTTGCCACCTATCCATTTTTTTTTCAAGGCTATCTAGAAATCAAACAGATTGTCCGTTAGTCTGGAAAACACATACAAACTCCAGTATTCTGTTTCAAAAAAAGAAACAGACTATTGATGTTTGTTAACTTGGTGGATTTACTATGTTTTTTTACAGAAAAGCATAGTAAATCAGCAGAAAGAAGGTATCAGGAATTGAAAAAGAGGATGTCTCCCACAGGCTGATGTCATGACGACATCACAAAATGGGCAGGAGAGGGTGGGTTTATGGGCTGTGTGAGGGGTGTGGCCTTGGTCTGGTTTTAGCCACAATGAAAGGTGGCAACCCTATGTGTTAGAGTTTGCATTAACACAATCAAGCACTGTGCTAGCACTGCATCCTGGCATCTCAGACAGGTGTGAGCCATGCAAGGTAAAGAAGTCAGTTCAGTGTCATCATCCCCAACCACAAGAATTAGCTCTGCCAGGACTTACACTGCTACTTCCATGGCCCTGGGTAGAAGCCGGGGTGCTGTCTGAACGTGAGTGATGTCTGTAGGGTGAACTCTCCTCATGACTACATCCAGGACCATGAACCATGGCCTACCATGTTTGGGTGTGGACACTGCAATCACTGACAGAGCAGTAGAAGTAGTGCCACTACTGGAGTTGGATCTTGTATGGCCACGTCTGCTAACACTAGAAGATGTAGTGGCTCTCCAGCTATGTGGATATCCACCCACCCCCAGCAGACGTTCTGTCACAGACAGTACCTGATCCAGTGTATTATTCTTCCTGTCCAAGGGGTCAACCACATGGTTCAGGGAGTCACTCATATCAAATGCATGATGTTTAGTAGTCACTTCTCTTCTGAGGCCCTGGTGTAACATGCCTGTACCTCCACTAGGGTCCCACACATATGTCCACTGGCACCTAATGACACACCAGCATAAGGCAGAGGGTGGACAGCAGGCCTCCTCTGAGAACCTCTACTAACCTTTTTGTGTGGCACCAAGCACTCATGATGGCTACCAGGAGATGAAACTGGCTCTGCAACCGGAGTAACGACACTAGCAACTGTGTCACCCTCAAACTGTCCTATATCAGAGGTCTCCATTTCATGGATATTCATAGACATACTAACTGTGTCCAAAATCAGTGTCAAACTGAACCTCTGCACCTACAAACTGTGCCTTTTCATCGCCAACATCATCATCACAGGCTGCTGATACTCTGACATCAGTTTGTAGGAGTTCCACAGTCCCATTGTCAGGATCACCTATGCTAACAAATAATAAACACAACAAAGAGAAATGAGAATGAAATTGACTAAAACTTTTTCTTATATTAAAGGTCTGTTGAACTATAATAGATACTAATGCAATACTGTCAATCGTCCCGTCAGGATGAAAGATACGAACATGCATGGGCTTTGTTTAAGCAGCTTTATTATGTACAAACACATCAGGACTGAGGCAGATAACATTAACTTTAATAAACATATAAACAGACTGACTAGTTCTCTCATACATGCTCACTCTCTGGCACTCTTAAAATGGCACAGAAGCTAGCAAATGCTTGCTATTTATATATGCACATTCAGTCCTTGGAAATGCTTCTTAAAGGACAACACACACTTATATATTCTACATCCTCCCTCTTTGAGAAATGAATCATACTTCATTGACGACATTGATTGGCATGCAGTAAATACAACATAACTCTTTGACATGCAATTATACAGAACTAAATACATACAGACAATTATGTCCAGGTTGCTGTGTATTTCACACTAGGTCTAGAGATGCGACCAAATCATGTGAATAGAATTTAGAATCAGGTTTAGCTACTGGAACTGTCTCTGCTGAATGGGACCTTAGGGATATCTGGAACATCATCTGGAATAGAAACTGGAGTCAAGATACTTTCTGCAACAGAAACATTGTCTGGATTGCTCTGAGATTTAGAGTCTGTATCATATGAACAATGCTGTGATATTGGTTCTAATACAGGAAGAAGATATCTGCAATTTCTCCTGTACTCCACACTCTCAGATTTTACAAAATAGGATCTCTGCTCGGCACATATACTTGTTACTTGACCAATCCAGTCTAAACCTTTCGCCGTTTTTATCCTTACTGTCTCTCCTTTTTTTCAATGAAGAAATCTGCTCATTTTGTCATAACTGGACTTCTGGAAAGAATGCTTTCTGAACAGTTAGGCTTTGATTGCTTTGGTGTTCTTAGCTTTAGGCCTCAACAAACTGGAACTGATAGGCAAGGTTGTTCTAGTTTGCCTGGATAGAAGTCTCTGAGCAAGTGAGACAAGTATACTGTTACGGGGTACATTTCTGAGATTGAGTAAATTCAAAAAGACATCGGTATTGTTTCACTTTGACTTCTCTAGTAATTGCTTTGCACTCTGTACTGCATGTTCAGCTATACCATTTGACTGTTTTTTTTTTTTTTTTTTTTATTTTGACAAACATTTGTTTGTCTCATTATCTTGCAAATTTCTGAAACAATTGACTGGTAAATTGAGTACAATTGTCAGATATAAGCTTATGTGGACTTCCATGGACTGAGAAATTATGTTTTAACTTAGTAATAACAGTAGTGGATGTTAGGTTAGGCAACAAATCAATCTCAAACCAGTTTGAATAAGAGTCAACCAACATTAAGTAAGGCTGATTGTTCCACTCGAATATGTCTGTGCCTACTGTTGACCAAATTAGTTCAGGAACTTGATTTAGCTGAAATGGCTGTTTTTGCAGATGCGGTTTAGTACTATTGCATACTGAACACAATTAAAGTACTTTGTCAATGTCTTTTGCTGCAGAAGGCCAAAATACTAGTCCTCTCACCCTTCTTTTGGTAGATTTGGAACCTGGCTGACCATGATACAAAATCTGGATATATTCACGTTGTAAGGAAGCAGGAACAACAACTTTTGGACCTTTGAAAATAATGCCATCTTCCATCAACAACTCATCTCTGTAAGGAAAATAAGCTTGTACCTCAGGTGGTACACTGGATTGCTTTGATGGCCATCCTACCTGGATGTAATGGTTGAGCTTTCGTAAAACAGAATCAGTCTTTGTATGATCTTTCAGCTCAAGTCTCATGGCAGAAAAATTATGCACCTCCATGACATCAAAGTCAACATTTTCTGCATCAAGCTGTTCCATTGCATTTCTGGGTGATCTGGATAAGATATCAGCAAGATAAAGAAGTTTCTCTTTTGTATAGACTATTTTGAAGTTGTACTTTAGCAATGTGAGTATCATTCTTTGTAATCTTGCTGGAATGGAATGCATAGGCTTCTTTGAAATAGTAACTAGAGGTTGTTGATCTGTTTCAATTTGGATATCTCAACTATAAATACAATCATGAATCTTGGAACATGCAAACACAATTGCCAAAAGTTCCTTCTCAATTTGAACATATTGCATTTCAGTTAGGGTAAGAGTTCTATTTGCATAGGCTACTGGCCTGATCACTTGAAGAATAACTGCACCAAGACCAAACTTTGAAGCATCACAGGAAAGAATAACTGGTTTAGTGACATCATAGTAAGTTAGTGTAGGTGCAGTGGCAATTTTCTACTTAGGATCATCAAATGCTGTCTGGTGCTTTTCTAGCCAAGACCATACAACAGTTTTGCATGTTAGCTCTCTTAAAGATGCTGTCAATTCACTGAAATCTGGTATTAACTTGATCAAATAGTTAGCCATACCAAGAAAACACTGTAGAGCTTGAACATTATCTGGAGCGGGCATCTCAAGAATAGCTGCTTGCTCGAATGGGTCTGGTCGTCACCCAGTACTAGTAAACAAATGACCTACATATGTGACTTTAGATGATTGTGCTTTAAGTTCACTTCACGTGCTCTGTCCAGAACTTTCTTGAGGTTTCTGCCATGCTGTACATCACCATTGCCACCGATCAATAAATCATCTACTATTATAGCACAGGGATAGCCTGAAAACATCTGTTCCATTTCTGAAAGACTTCACTTGCAGAATTTATACCAAATGGCATCCTGAGAAATCTATATCTTCCAAATGGGGTACTGAGTGTAGTCAGTAGTGAAGATTTGCGATCAAGCATTACTTGCCAAAATGAACTCTTTGCATCCAAGACAGAAAATACAGTGGCATTCGGTATCAGGGCTGCAACATCCTCAACTGTAAGCATGGGATAATGAGGTCTCTTTAATGTCTTATTCAAGTCTCTTGGGTCAATGCATATTCTGATCTCATCTGAGCCTTTTGCATGAGTTGCTACAATAGACAACACCCATTCAGTTGGTTCTGTGACTGGACAAATCACATCTTGTTACACCATTTTATCCAACTGAGCTTTAACTCTGTTCTGCATAGTTACAGGAACTCTTCTTGCTGGTCTGACCATTGGACTGACCTCTGGGTCTAACTTTATTATGGAATACACAACTGGAAATTTGCCTAGCTTGTCATCGACAACATCAGCATATTCTGAGAAAATAGTTTCACTGATGCTGGAACTGGGACATGTGCTTATATAATGAACTTCTTTAGTAAAGGAAGGCAAGTCCATTCTCAAACTGTCTCTGAGACCTAATAATGACTGCACAGGTCTTCAAATTATGTAAAACAACAACTTGTAACTGTTCTCAGCCAAATAACATGAAAACACTACTGAGCCTTCAGTTTGAATTTCTTCACCTCCATAGGCAACAAGTCTTGCACAACTATCCACATTAAGTTGTTCACCAGCTCTTACTTTGGCAAACGTTTCTGCTGACATGACATTACACTTTGAACCAGTGTCTACTTTGAGCTCAGTGGGTTTACCATGAATCACGACAGTACAAAGTACTTCACCCTTTGCTAATAAGTTTACTGCATTGACCTTTTCACCATTCACTGATACACCATCTGAGTAGAAAGTAGAGTTGAAGTCCACATGATCAGTTTGCTTTTATGAGTGATCTTTATAACTGAGCAAGGTTTAATTGATTTGCAAAAGATTTGAAAATGGTTTCATTTTTTACACTTGTGACATTGCTGACCAAATGCTAAGCACCTTTCTCTTTTAGACTCATGGTTGGCACCACAATTACAACAGTTAACAATGAAGCTGGACATAGGTTTTGCTGATTCACCCTTGTGCTGTACTGAGCAGCACTTGTTCTGCACTGAGCATGCTCGTTTAACTGAACTAGTCTTAGAACTTGCTGGACAACTTTGGGTTTCCTTTGGAGCCTGCAGGGGCTGCAGCTGCCACGTTCATAAGCCTGTTTCTTTGCCACGTGCTGCATGCTGTCTACATTTGCTCTGTAGCCTGCTGAAACCACACTGCTGTCACTTGCAAACTTGCTTGTGTGCCTTTCTGTAATTTAATGGATCTGATAAATCTCAATGGCTTTGCTCAACGTTAAATCTCTGTCATGAAGCAAAACGTTTCTCACAGTAGCACTATTAATATCACACATGAGCCTGTCCTTCATTGGATCATCTTTTAAATCACCAAACATGCAAGTTTTAGCTTTGTTTCTCAAGTCAGTAATGTAGGCTGCAAATGTTTCTCCTGGCCTTTGGTCTTTTGTGTAAAACAAATGCCTCTGTAATGTAACATTAGTCCGGGGATTGCACATTTCTCTAAATGTATGCTTCAAACACTCAGGATTTTCCCTTGATTCAGCCTGGACAACAGTATGATGGTTTTCACCTTCACCTTCATATATTGCTGGTGCATACACAAATGAACTCTGTCTATCGATGGCCTCTGACTCAGCTAGATTTAGCAAAATGAATGCCCTGGTGCATGCATCTTTATCTGAGTAAGCTGCTTGTATGAAAACATTGTACTCTTGCCCAAATATTCTCCAATTCTCTGCAATATTCTGATCAAATACAAGTGGTCCTGGTCTGCAAAATGCCTCTGCAATATTACCACATTAGCGAAGGTATATCTGCAAGTATGCATGAACATACACACATACATATGCCAGAAATTTATACCAGTACTTGTAACTATGCCCAATAGCATAATAACCCTCTGGGTAATTGAACTCTGTGAAATACTTTGCAAAATAAATCTCCCCGGCACTGTAATACTCTTGAAATGACTGTACTGTAAAGTCATTTATCATCATTTTAAGAAACATTTCAAAGTATTGCACATTGAGAATAAACTGGGCAGCAGAAGAATCTCAGAATGAGAAACATTTTGAATGAATTGTATGTTGCAAATAAACAGTACACAGCACACTGAAAACACTTCCAAAATGGCTGGAATTTGCTAAGTAATTCAGTGCAAGAAACACTCTATAATGGTGGCACTTTGCAAGTAGACACACCCAGCACAAGAAACTTTTCAAAATGGCTATATTTGATTGCACTTCATGAAATAGTTGCAATTTGCACACAATAAACTCTTCGGAATAAATGCACAGTACTAAACACACACTGTAAGCACTTTTACACACTTTGCAAAGCTTTGAATAACTCTAGTTATGCTATTCAGGGCTTTAGTTAATGTGAAATAACTGTTTATGCCAAAACACTGTAATTTGTCAAAAACATGCAGTCACCTTGCTTTATTTATTCTTAATATGCCCTTTCTGCCTTTTATTATATTCATTTTGCCCTTTTAATCTCTTTTCTTGTGCCTGTTTTACTTTAAACATGCTTGTTTAGTAATTCGAGGTGACTCTGAACCTCCTATGTGTTTTTCTGGCAAGTGTTTAATCAAATATCTTAACTTCAAACATTTCACTTAATTAATAAACTTTTTATGGCTATTGTTTGCTTAATAAATGTTTATGTGCTATTCGTTTTTTTAATGATGCGTTTTGTGCACTTGTAATGCTCTGTTTTATCTTTTTTAATAAAATAATCGTTCATGCAAGTTTTCATTACCTTTAGCTTGTTTCTGCACCTTGTAGCTCTGAAAATAGGTCTCTGGAATCCCAATTCTGACACCATGTCGTTCGTCCCATCAGGATGAAAGAGACAAATATGCATGGGCTTTGTTCAAGCAGCTTTATTATGCACAAACACATCAGGATTGAGGCAAATAACGTTAACTTAGATAAACTTATAAACAGACTGACTATTTCTCTCATACATGCTCACTCTCAAAATGGCACCAAAGCTGGCACGTGCTTGCTATTTATATATGCATGTTCAGTTCTTGGAAATGCTTCTTAAAGGAACAATACACACATATTTCTGAAATACCAATATTATTCTCATATAGACCTGAATCTACCTTATGTACAGTAATAACAATAACAAATGTGTGCTTACCATGAGCATGTGGTCTTGCAGACTGCAATCCAGATGTCCCTGTGTGTAAGGAAGGGAAAGCAAAGAAGGCTGGTAGCTATCACAATGCAAATGGAACAAGAAACAGAGAACAATCCCCTGTACATGTGCAGATTAAGAATGTTCTCATATGAAAATCTACTGACCAGTTGAATTCCCCCAACACCCTCTTTTGTCTCTCAATTACTGTGTGATCTGATGGACACATATTGCTGGCTCTAGATACATTAGACATATAAGATATACACATATAAAGAAATATACAGTGACACTTACAGTTATTTTCATTTTGCATTCCTGGAAGTTTTACTTGAGAAACACTGGGTCTGTTGTCCACATCAGCACCAACATCAAGGACTTTGTATGAACCCTCTGCCAAGCTACCTGGATCTCTGACAATGGACAGGAACTCCTCTGTTTCAGTTAGTGGTGGTTCAGTAGTAGGACCACCACTCATAGCCACCTGTTCCCTGGCAATTGCAGCCACCCTATGGTGGGCAGAGGTTATCATATCACTTGCCCTGTGTCACATCTGAGAGTAACTTCTCCCATGCCCTCCGACAGCAAGGGCATCATTGACCACCTGCTGCCATATCCTGTCTTAGGCAAGTTGGTCACCTCTACCTCTCCCTAAGATAAAAGCTCCATGGTGATGTAAGGCCCAGATAATTACCTCATTTTCTGCATCAGTGAATGGTGGCTTGAGGGGTATAGATTTATTTTGGGTGCCAGATCTCTGTATGAGATGAAATAGAAAACAGACACAAAATTAAATGAATTATACACAGACAGGGTGGCTGTGAACTCAATTATGTATGAATGTATGAATCCATCATGCACTCAACAATGTAAAGGGCAATGCTCCCTATGACTACACAGAAATTAAGATAAAAATACAACAGATATAAAAGTTCTATAATGCCGGAAATTAAATGTATTATACACAGACAGGATGGCTGTGAACTCAGTCATGTATGAATCCATCATGCATTCAGCAATGTAAAGGGTAATGCTAACTATGACTACACACAAATTAAGACAGACCCTCAAAAAATATATAAATAATTACAACAGATATAAAAGTTCTATAATGCAGGCAGCATTTGTGTAACTGTGGAATATATCACAGCATTAACTATACTAATTCAGAATGCACAATTAGAAATGGAGAAAACTATTATAGTGCCATCCCCACTGCTGTGAAGGACAATCAGGTAAATATCACAACCTTAACACATTTTTGGACTATATATGTCAAAATACTTGACCTTGCTACTAAGTTATACAACATTCTTCTGCAATAACTTTTCAAATTCCAAGAAAATAAAACCTGTAATATATATGTCAGGTAGCTTTATTTACCAAACTTTGTAATGCAGACAATGAACTGATATACATGGGCTATTCCAACAGTAAAGGATAAAAAAAATGCAGACAGATTTTTGGCACTGCAATTCATCCTTATTGTTCCACAAAACATTCCATAAGAAATTTGCAACATACTTTGTTTCCCCACTATGATACAAGTCATTAGCTACATGATTACCTTTATATAGTGCAGAATCACTGAGCACCATGAGTATGCAAATGAAGTGTTAAATCATTATCATTCATGAATACCAGAATCTGCACTGTGCAGGGAAGGTAAACACAGTGTAAAGAGCTACACAATTGCATGCACATACCCCAGCACTGCAAGGATGAGCACTGAAAAGTGTTATCTGCTAATGGCTTGCAAGTAACTATGATTAGTCTGACTGCAGGAACAATCAATGTTTCATAGTCTCCCTTCTTTGATGTACACTTACTGAGGGTGTGTCAGGGAGAACAGACTTAGCAAAATATCTGAATGTACATTGAATTAGGAGACCAACATTTCTAACATTCAAATGTTGTTTTAATGATGACAGTGACCTCTCTCATACTAAGAAATGTTGTGTATGTTCAAGGGGGTACATTAAGCAATGATACAGATACCATATGCAATAAAAGTCAGATAGCATTGCTGTTATGAAAGCATAGATGAGGAATGATGCAAAATAAAGAATGACAGGAATACAGCTGTAGTGTTTTCACCCTTTGTTTAATATTGCCATTATCACACTCATCAAGACATTTGCTGGCAAATGAGAAAGGACATTAATAAGTTGTTTCTGTTACACTTTCAATGTGACTTGATGCAATGTCACATTTTGATTATATCTAAATACTTGTACTCCTTCTAATATGTGCCATTCTCTGTAGCAAATATAAGAAATAATGTTAAATGATTGTTTGTAATATGATGATTTGATAGTTCAAATCCATGCAGGTTCTTTTTGCAAGACAACATAATTGAAGAAACATCAGAAATGTACATTTAAAGTACTCGTTTCAAAATGCATTTTTACTTGATCATATGTGTGTCATTTGGCATTGAACTTCACTGATTAACAACAGTCAGTAACAGTGATCAGAAGTTCACTTTCCAAAGTAAAAACTGACAAATTTAATTTGGAATGCCATCAATGGTGCAAATGAGACTGGCATTAGTGTGCTTTTTCAGCAGTCTGGACAGTACCGAGTGGAGGAATTCAATCCATGCTGTCATATATCTATGTCTGTGGAATGATGTGCAAATTTATTGAGCCTAGAGAAACAGTAGATGTGCAGGGTTCAAAACCTGTTCACAGATCATTTTACTGTGGAAGTGGATAAGAAATATTGTCACTCATTTTGGTGTATGAATGAAATGAGGTGGGAAACTCAAGGTAAGGTCAGTATTAACTAAAGCTGACAGACAGATGCATCATTTGAAATGATGTCAAAATTAATTGTGTGTGCTGTGTGAAAAATGGACGTTGTTTTGCTGTTCCCTGTCCTGTTTTTCATTCTCATGGCATTATCTAAACTCCTGTTATTATGCGACATAGATTATAGTAGTGATGTGGCTAGGATATGTCAGTGTAATTCAGTAATAGTTCTGCTCATTGCTAGATATAAACTTTGTTTCATTTCATGTTCCTTAAAATTGTTATCCAAAGCAATTTTGTAAAGATTTTTACTAAATATTGCCTTCTGCATTTGCATGCTTCTTGTCAGTGCCCAATCAGGTTTCAGGGCTTATGGACAAAAGTAAAAAAAATAATAGTTTGGCTTGCCTTCAGTAGTGCAAATAAGCCTGACATTGGGGCGCTGCCATCAGCAACCTGGATAGTAATGGCTGTAGAGAATGCACATGACTGATGTCCAGCTCTGTGGGACAGGGTGTAAATGAACTGAATTGAGAGAAATAAGACAGATGATGCAGCGTTCAAAGCCTGTTTACAAATCATGTTTCAGTTATTCTGAATATATGTATTTTTTATTTGTAATCTGTATTTGTCCACTGCTCAACAATACACAAACAAGGTTCACTACTGAAAGAAAAAGTGAACAATTTAGTTTAGTCTACCTTATGTAGCACATGTATGTCTGGCAAATGGTTTGCTTTTATAAGCATTCTGAACAGTACTGAGTGACTAAATTCCATATCTGAGATAACTATCCCTGTGGCACAATGTGTAACTGAAGTGAATTGAGGAAAAAATAAGAGAGGTAATTCATGGTTCAAATACAGTTAATTCTTAATTTTACAGAGGGTGGTATGAATCCGGATGTAGACTAATTTTTTTTATCACTGCCTTGTTTAAAACTCTACTATTCTCATTATTGCTAACAGCATGTGAGCTGTTGTTTGTCCACTTCCACATTATTTGTCAGCCACATGTCTGATAATATGTTCTACAAAGTACATTACTGATGTTGCAAGGAGATGTGAGAAGGATGAATTTGTTACTTGAATGTATTTCTTGTGCTGGTCATTGCTACATATACCCATTGATTGAATTCATTTTGCTGTCAGCTTTATTCAGGCTTATATAGTTTTTCTAATGTCTTTTCCAGCTGCACTCCACTTAGCAGTGCACAAACACTGTTCACTGCCCAAGGAAAATAGCGAGAAATTTAGTGTAGGCTGCCTTATGTAGAGCAAACATGCCCAGCAGCAGTGTGCTTTTGTTAACACTCTGGACAGTACTAAGTGGAGAAATTCCATATGTTACTTGCCTATGCCTGTGGCATAAGGTGTAAGTGCAGTGACTCTAAATATAGACAACAGATGATTCAAGGTTCAAATCCAACTAAAAGATACTTCTGTACAAAGGGTGTCTGAATCCTATTTTTCACAACATTCTGATTAAGAATGTAAAAGTAAAGCAAATGAGAATGATAAACATGTTTATTGCAACCAATTTTTCAGTAATGCTTGCATGACTAAACTTTTCTGTTTACCATAAATCATTAATGCTTCACTTATAATTTCAAGCTAATGTGTGGACATTTTTTAAACATTACAATGGTAATATTTAAATTAAAAGCACATATGTATGATGGGCACAATAATTGTGCTAGAATCAGAATGGGTCATCACATAACCTATTTGTTTAGGACAGTATGTCTTGTGAAATATGTATGTGACATACCCCAACCTGTATTACTCAGGTCATAGAACTCCATCCATCTGAAATATATATACAAACAGAACTACTTAGGAATGCATTCCCAGGACTACTTAAAGTCACGTGCACATACAGGTCTTTCTGAATTATATCTCCATTCATTATGAAATTAGTGTGCCTCTAGTTATCATGCTTAAAAAGAAGTTCTTCTATGGCAATAATAATTAATAAACTAAGTTTCAAATGTTTGCATTTTTTATCCCATGGGTATCATTCCCCACTGGTACAACACAATATTAACAGTGAAAAAGTCCCAATATCAAAATATACCACAATTCATCCAATTTATCCTTCCAGACACCAAGGATTACATGCCAAGCAATTAAGCATTTCATTGTTGAACACTGGAACATGTGTCAAGTCAAGCATCACACATGGCAAAACTCAATGCCATGTTTCACACCTTTATTGCTATTTGATGTAAGTATTGCCAATGTATCTGCCAAGGAATCTGAAAGGTGAATATTTAATACAGCACACAGTGATTGAAACTGTAGACTCATTTAAGGACCTGGGTATATGGGTAGATTCAGCTATGAGTTTTTCTAATCATATCAACCAATTGGCTAATGATAGTTATAGAGCTATAGGTTGCATAAAAAGATATATAAAGTCTAGGAAATCAAACATAATGAAGTCATTGTTTGTTAGTTACATTAGACCCAAATGTGTATAGAATAACAATATGGAAACCCTATAGGAAAACAAGCATGAATAAACTGGAAAGAGTACAGCGGAAATATACTAAGGGCATCCATGGATGTGAAAATCTAAGTTATGAAAGACTAAAATATCTGAACTTGTACAGTGTCTCTTACAGATATTTAAGAGGAGATCTTATTCAGGTATATAAGGTATTTAGGGACAACTACCTCTGGGAATGTTTGCGGTTATCAAAAAGTACTAGAAAATCATCAGATAACCTATGTAGACAATTCTATAGGAATGAGAAGTGTACTAATTGGTTCTCTGACAGAGTAGCTGATGCTTGGAACAGACTACCAAATTGCATTAAAGCAAGTACTAGTTTAGATATTTTTAAGAACAGCCTGGACATTTGTTATGGGAACAAGTGTTTTGGCATATTGGCAAGCTAGAAGGGCTTTAATGCCCGTGCTTGAAACATTTGTATGTATGTATGAATGTATGTATATGGTTTGAATTGCACAAATGCATTTTGCAAAACTGTGCATTTTTTGCATGCAACCTGCCACATGTCATATCTTAATTAGATGCCATTTCAGACATATATTCTTATCCTGACTTTTGTAGACATGGCTGGTGATGGAGTGAATGGTGCTAAATTTAGAGCCCAAAGGTGGGGTGTTGAGGAGTCCAGGATTTTTGTGACATTCCTCATGAAGCGCTACAGCCATAGGCTGCTGCATGGAGATTATACCAGCTCTCAAAATAAGGCGGAGGCTTGGAATCACTTGTTAAAGGCTGTCTCCAGTGCGACTGGCATCCCATGCACTGGGAAACAGTGTCATCTTTAGTACAGTGACCTAAAGATGCACAAGCAGAAACTTTTAAGTCAGTGAGAAACTGAATTTAGGACTGCAAACACCCCTCCATTGAGTGAGATGCTGACCCACATACACACACACACACACACACACACACACACACACACACACACATATATA
>NC_056734.1:531237814-531257814 GCF_019279795.1 Protopterus annectens
TTTTACCTGACAAAACTAACAAAATGTTAGGGGCTGCTGTTGCTCTCATACATCAATATGTGCAAAAGGCTGAGGGCGGCGAGGATGTGAATGCTGATGACCAACCCACAGCGAGGAGAAGGAAAAGAGTGAAGAGTGTACAGACCCAGGGTAACCTTCCAGGGGCTACATGAGCTGGAGATAGTGGAGCGCTATATGGTGGACAGGGACATTCTACAGCAAATTGTTGAGCTGTGCCAGCCCCGCCTCACACACAGAACCAACAGAGGGGAACCCATCCCAAGGTATGCGTAGACTTAAGAATACTAGCCACAGGTACCTTCCAAAGGCCAACTGGGGATATCAGCATCCAGGGTACTCCACCAGTTCCTGGATGCCATGTCAGGACATGCTGGTGAGCACATATATTTTCTCAACACCTGTGAGGTGTTGACCAGCAATATGCATCTCTTCCACCAAATAGCAGAATACCTCGAGGTAGTGGGTGCTATAGACTGCACGCACATACACATCAAAGCACCACCTGGTGAGCAGGGTAGGGTCTACATAAACTGCAAGGGCTTCCCCTCCATCAATTGCCAGGTTGTGTGCGATGCCCAGGGCATTATCTTGAATGTGTGTGCCGGCAGCCCTGGAAGCTATCATGACTCCCACATCTGGCATATGACACAACTGTACCAGTTATTTGCCTGTGGGGACATCCCATTTGGCCACCTAGTGGGGGATGCTGGTTATGCACTGGAGCCATGACTGATGACACCCATCAGAAATGCACACACACCTGAACAAGAACTCCATAATGAGGCACACGCACAAACCAGAATCATATTAGAGCATGTGTTTGGGATGCTCAAGTCACGGTTCCACTGCCTGGACATATCTGGTGGAGCCTTTCAGTACTCTCCAGCTACATGTACACAAATGTTCATAGTATGTGCCATGCTACACAATATGATCCTGTGGAAACAGCTGCCGCAGGAACAGCACGGGGCAAGGCCACACAGCCCCCCCCCACTATTGCCAAGGCCATCACAGGCACAGAGGGACTTGGAGGAGGAACGACCTGAGCCTGCCCATGCAGGCAGAAGGAAGCATGCCCAGTATGCCCAGGCTTTGACAAAGAGGCAATGCATAGCATATACACTGACATGGTAGGGACCCAGGGAATGACTCCTCTCTCTGACTAGTGCATACAGTAAAAAGGATGCCAAGCATGACACCACCTGTGCTTTACCATGTATAGGGACCGTACTATGTGCATCCGACATAGTCAGCCCTCCAGCACCGTCCTCAATACTGGCACAGCAACAAGGTAAGTCACTCTTCCTATCAATTGCTGAATGGATTAGTATGTTCTGATAGTTGTATCTATGGTATGGATGTAAGCATGCAAGGGAATCAGGTGGCTGAAAGGGATGGCAGCAGATAGTGGACACCTATATGGGCAGCATGAAATACTGGTGTCAACATACTAGGCAGTACTAGACAAGGTGACAAGTCTCACTGCAGTACATGTGGTGGCCCATATGTGTGTCCATAGGACACACACATGCATGTCAGTGAGGCTCAAATACCCAACACCAGCCTCAGCCAGCAGGACAGGTATAGATGACCATAAAGAAAGGCTGGATTAAGGCCTCCAATTGATGGCAATAGTGAACAGCCCCCCTCCAGACCTATGCAGACAGACTACAACAGGTCTGGCAATTGTATGTTAGTTCTGAAGGGTAAGAAGTCTGAAACTGAAATGTAGGTCAATAAAACCTAAGATCCGTACTCTACTGATATGACTCCAGTCTGCATGATAGGTCAGAATGCAAAATGAAATGGAAACCAACAGAGTACCTGAAATACCAGTACAGTAATAGCAAATGTTTAAAGTCATCAGGTGTGCCCCCCCCCCACAATCCTATGTAGAAATGCAGTGACATGTACGTGTGGGTTTAATAACAGTGTAGCACAGATTACTTGAGCTGATCCAATTTACAGGATAGATTGTTGCATGTGTACAATATGCAGGGGTCCATGTGTTAGGTTGTTGTATGTTCGGTATTTTCTGGAAGTGGTCAGCATGTAGGCATGGAGTGTTGTGTCTCGGTGGCCTATGGCCAGTACTGTTGATGACAAGGCCATGTTCCAACAACTGCAGTGCCAACCACAATGCTTCTCAGCAATATCCATGTCAGTAGTCGTCCATACTCACTGTCCAGATGTCAATATCTGTCACTATCTGAAAGATGGACATGCCATGAATGTGGGTCCAGACATACACACAGTACACAGATCGAAGTACCCTAGACAGAGTACATAAAATGTAACTGTCAACTGCTCACACCTTTGGAATTGTACATACAGGTTAGCAGCACATTAGTTGTCTTTGTAGTATGGAATACTGATGCAGTCTGGCCAATCAGTGGCAGACCACAAAAGGCACAGTTATGAAGTAATGAGAGACTGCCTATGTCCCTGCACAAGGCAGCATAAGGGGAATGTCTCAGCAATCACACATGCACACAACTCACCCCACCATCAGCCACAGATTTATCGCAGGTCATATCCTTGCTGTTGGGAATGAATACAGTATGACCCCCACTTCTGTATGGGAATGCCCACAGACTGCAGCATGCTGAAGAGGTGTCCCATGCAGATGTGTCTCTAGCTGTAAGCAGCACCCTGCCAGCATCCAGACCAATGGATTAATATGGACAGGAACTATTGCCATTAACACCTTTCACACTTACCCTGTCACCCCAGAGGAATCCAGTGGCTTGCAGCCTGGGAATGTAGGAGTGACAGAATGCACTGGCCTGCTACAGATGTCCTGCATCACTACCAAATGTCCTACAGTCCTCTGTCAAAGGCCTGTGTCTCACCCGTAGTACCAATGTATGTTATCTCATGGGGTTCCAACAAGCAACACAACACAGTCAACAGAACACAAATGCAAGGCCATGTTGACAAATCCCAGTAGCATGCCCACCATGTCCTACTGCATGAACAGTGGACCAACCCCTAAATACCGCTAGAATGAAAGGACAGCTATAGGGATACTTCTTAGATATCACTCGCATAATGTTAGGAAGAGGATAAAATAACAGAGTGGGGGTGTAGAAGCATGAATGTCATGGAGTGTGTGAAGTCTGAAACTCTGATGTGTGCCCATACTACCCTTGCCTGCAAACCCAGTAATGGGTGGCTACAAACCTGCTCTGAACTGTCCAGATATATGAGCCCTGCCTCTGGGTAACCTGGCCACAGCAGGATATGGCCATTCTGTTACATCGATATATGTACAAGAAGGGGATTCTCAGCCACCATACTACCAAGGTGCTGGACCATTTACACAGACTCATCAGCAAGTGTCTGCAGCTACCTCTCCAGAATGGCATGAGTGTGCAAGAATATGTAGGCTGCAGACCACAATACTGGACACAGCTTCATTCATCTTGTATTTCCCAGGAAATAACTGTGAGCAAAGAATTATATCTGTCAGTAGTTCATGACATAATACATAACAGTAACAGTACATATGGCTGAATACCTCTGCTAACACCAACCATGTAACACAAGCAGCACAGATACAATAGTTACATTATCCCACTATCTGTCGCTCATTGTGACTCCATATTGTCAACCTATCTACAGATATCCTGCAGAAACAGGTTGCTAGCTCTAGGTGTAGAACACCAAACCCTGGAATGGAGTACAAACTACCTGGAATGGATTCACACACTCAATACAGAACGTCATACTGGGCATTCTTCTACACTTAGAGAAATGAAGCCCATGTCTGACAAAAAAGTGAACTATACATATCTGTCAGTCACAGATGTCTGTGCACACACACCACATTGCACACCATTCATGCTTTGCACACACATTGGATAGGAATACTCATACATATCCAAGGCCAACACACTATAATATGTCAAACATACACACACACAGAAATGTGGGGAAGAGAGAGACAGACAGTGACAGAGAGATTTCCATCATGAGGCCTGTCCCACCTACCTCACATCCAATTGGCCGATATCACATGATGTGCTGATGTCAATCACTGTAGACATTGCTTTTGGTAGCCCTCAGCCCTATAGTGTCTGTGGTGCTTGTGATAACTGTGTAACACAACAGTACAAATCAGTATTCATCTAGCATTTGTATACCCAGTCCTGTCAAATGTAAAGTTGTGTGACTGAGAGTGTGTGTGTGTGTTTCCAGAGGAATGGTTTATGGCCCATTCACACACACTGCACTTCCCATGTTAGCACTCCTGCTGATGTCAGTCACCTTGAAATAACCCTCTGGCCAAGTCTGCATGGCATTTGTGATACATGTGTAATACTGTAGTGCAGAAAACTAGTTAGGCAGGAATTCTACTCCCAGAGTTTTGAGTCTTAGATGTGGTATGTTACTCACACATTTCCTATCTTTAGAACTGCAGTAGCATACTCTGATGATTGCAGTCAATACATGGAGACATCCACGTGTGTTACTGACTTCATATCCCTCAGAAGAGATATGTCACAACAAACCCTGTTACACCAGATATGGCAACTGTGAAACTGTGTGTGTGTGTGTGTGTGTGTGTGTGTGGAGATGAATGATTTTGAGGCCATTCACAGTCACTATGCCTTCCATTGCCCTACTTTAGCATGCCTGCTGTCAGTCACCTTGAAATAACCCTTTGGCTATATTTCAGCCCTATAAGCTCTGTGGTGCTTGTGATAAGTGTGTAATTCTGTAGTATAGCAAACTAGTTAGGTAGGAGTTCTAATCCTGATCCTGCCAACTGTGAGAGAGAGTGTGTGTCTTTGTTGACACCTGATTTTGTGGACATTCACACTTGCTACACTTCCCTTATCCCTCCTTTAGCACTGCTGCTGATGTCACTCACCTTCAAAGATACCTTTGTACAGTTTTCCAACATGCAGGCTCCATGGCGCATGCAAAAACTGTGTCACACTGTAATAGCAGTACATAGTCAGGTAGGGGTTTGAAACTCAACACTGGTAATGTGTGTCATCAGTGTCCTGTGTGGGTGCTGGGGTGATTTTGCAATGACAGGACCCATTTCAGAGCGAGTTTTGCTACATCATTATATTGATGACCAATATGTCCCAATGTCCACATTACAAGGCCAACAGTTTTCAAACACAGCCATAAATGTATACTGCCATGTGCAATTACTATGTGACAGTATGGATTAGTAAACAATATAGGCAACCGTTATAATACCAAGATACCACTCTCCACCCACAGATCATATACAAACATGCTTGTCTCTTACTCCTTTCCTTTTTTACTTTCTCTCTGTCTCTCTCTCTCTCTCTCTCTGCTGGACGTGGAAAAGTACATGTGTTTTGCATAGGCAGCAGCTTGACTTTTGTAGGTAATGCTCATGATCAGCTGATGGCCTGTGCACGAATTGGAATCCCCCACTTGTTAATTGCATGTGGAACAGCTGTGGTATCATTCCTATAGCCAAGTGCATGGAAACACACTCCTATAACTAATCACTTCATGTGGATGTTGGCCCTTTTCCTTCACTGTGAGCAGGACTTCATGTGGGTGTCTGACAGAATCATAGAGTGTAGTTGGTAATACCTCTTACAACACACACACAGTGGAGACAGGACAAACAGGAGGGGGATGTTCCAGACATGGAGACAGAATGTAAGTGTTGCTGTTCTACATTTGAAGTAATGTTGGTTTAACAGGGTTTGTGTGGATATGGCTGTTCTACATGATTTAAAGTATGGCATGACAGTGTTATGTGGTTGAGGAAACTCTCACCTGTAGGGCTATCTGTAAACTGGCCAGAGTTTTGAGTCTTAGATGTGGTATGTTACTCACACATTTCCTATCTTTAGAACTGCAGTAGCATACTCTGATGATTGCAGTCAATACATGGAGACATCCACGTGTGTTACTGACTTCATATCCCTCAGAAGAGATATGTCACAACAAACCCTGTTACACCAGGAATGTTCTCAGTTTATTACAGCAATATGTCAATATTGGCCCTGTGTTTGTGCCTCTGTCCCTCAAGTCTGTCACCCTTTGTTCATATGTGATGCAGTAAGAGGTGCATATGTACAGTATATAATTATTTATTGACATCATTCCTGATAACAAACCAGTGATATAGCAGATTGCTAGACATGTTATGTATAGTAGGCCTTATATTTGAGGATAAAACCTGGACATTCTGTTGTAGTCTGTACAGTAGTGAGGTCTGTGTACTTATGGTGATTGTTGACAGAGTGTCAGTATTGTGTAGCAGTGTATTGTGAATATGTTACTTGGCCTGTGTACAGACTGTGGCAGATGTCAGTGTTCTTGGTCCTGTTCTATCTGATGTTGCATGCTGCTCCAGTTTCTGGTATCCTATCAGTGTATATGTTTGTAGGGCCAGACTGAGACATGTCCCATACCACAGTCAGGCATCAGACTACACTGTGAATTGAGCCAGTATATGTAGGGTTAGTGTGCGAGTGGCAAATATGAGGATGATTTTGTTCACACAGTCCATATACTGTACTATTAATTAGGTTTACCATAATGTGACTGTGGTGGTGCTGCGGTAGAGTTGTCGCCTAACAGTTTGACGTTCCCCGTTCGATTCTCAGTCAGACCGTCTTCTGTGTGGTGACATGCATGAACGGGCATTCCTTCGTTGAAGGTTGTGCGTTAGGTCCAGCAAGCCAGCATGTAAAACTCTACTGCCAATCATTAGCGGACTGTAGTTCCGCTGTGGCGACTCATAACCGGGAAAAGCCGAAAGACACAAACAAACCATAATGTGACTGTGACTGTGTTGAGATTGGTCGTGGGTATGCACTTTCACACTGGTGTCTGTTACTCTGTGCTGTTACATGCCTGTAGTACCTGCTATATTTGCAACTACATTTGTATTCCCCCATAGGAAGCTTGGGTCAGTGTTGTGGCAATCTGCCTGTAGTTTACACAGTGCTTTGTGACATGCTTAGCAGCTAAGTGTATTTACCTAGAGTGATGTTATGTCCAGATATTTGTCAGATGTACTGTTGCCTGGCTACCATACATGTTGTGTATTTCTGAAAAAGCAATGGGATGCTGTGAAGATGTATGTCACTAACTATTGGGAAGTATATGGGCTTGGGACCTCTGCCCCTCCAGTTAATATGTGTTAGGACAGACAGGAGGGTGTGAATGCATCAACTATGTGAGCTTATCTATTCCAATATTTGTGTGATATCCCCATGTTCATACCTTTAATCATCCCCTTTGTCAGGCTTGGTCCACATGTCTTGCACTAAGGAGTTCTGTGTATACCTCTGAACTGATCAGATTGTTTCAGACTGTCCATGTTTATTGGTCATATTTCTGCTGAATTCCACAGGATCATTACTGTGATTTGTGTGGTACTTCACTATGATGATTTTATTATGTCTGTCAGTAACTGATGACATACATGTCAGTATCAGAAGTGACTTCCTACACAACATGTCTGTTGACACAACCCCTGTTACTATAGTAACATTCTACATTTATAATTGCAATACTTACATTACATTCCCTTGCACTAAGAGGTTGTGACTTATGGTGCTGAGGCATGACTCCACTACATGTTATGGACATATGTTATATATACATACATATATATGGGTCTACTACAGTTGATTGAAAACTCACTTGACAGAAAATGAAATTACTAGGACCACTTCACTGAAAGCTCACTTCACTGAAAACCAATTTCTTTGAAACTCATTTCACTGAAAGTTATAAATGGACTTTTCCCCACTGTAGTGCAACCCTGGAGTTAGTAAATAAAGTAAGGAGGGGTGTGGGTGGCATAACCCCCCACGTATTATAAACATTTTAAACTATACACAGTGATACTTACCACTGCAATAAATAACTGTTTCCAACTTCACCCCCACACCCCCCTTACTTTATATACTAACTCCATGGTTACACTACAGTGGGGAAAATGCTATTTATAACTTTCAAGGAAATGAGTTTCAGTCAAGATATATATATATATATATATATATATATATATATATATATATATATAAAACTATAAATATAAATATATATATATAGATATAGATATATATATATATATATATATATATATATATATATATATATATATTAGCTATATATATATATATATATATATATATATATATATATATATATATATATATATATATATATATCCTTGTTATGTGCAAACATGAGTGTTGTATATACCTTCTCATATGTATCCCACCATATTTATCTGATATGTGTATATTTAGATATAAAAATATGACTGATTCAACACTATTTTCACTAACAAGTAGTAAACAATTGTAGTAGTCAAAGCAGTTGTTCATTAATACTCAGTGCGTGTACTGAAATATATATTTGAACATGCAACAGATATTTGTACAGTTCAGATGGCTTAGTGTTTAAGTGCTGTGACTCTAGTCTAGAGAGTCCTGAGTTCAAGTCATGCAAGGGCTGTTTATTTTGTTGCTAGACAGAACAAGGACTGTTGGATACAGACTGTTTACGGCAGTTCTGAGCAGCTTTAAGCGGGTTTGCGCAGGTTTGCCCAACGGTTAGCTGCACTAACATACGGTTAAAATTATAGGTGCTTACACTGTGTAGGCTTCGCTTACCAGTGCACAAATCTGCTCAGCATTTACATTTAAACAATGCTTACACCTGCTAAGCATAGCTCAGCCCTGTTTACCAGTGATCACATTCCAGTCTGGTAAAATAGCAAGGTAATGACATCTTTAATAAGTGGATTTAATTCCATGTACATAACATGCTTCTATGTGCTATTATTACTGTAGCAAGGGGTGTGAGTATACTGTATGGGACAACTGAGTATACATGGCTAGTACCACAATCTTTTCTCTTTGTATGTGTTTCATACATGGGTAGTATCCCAGGTTATATGCAGTCACACCTGCATGTATTGTATCATTACGTTACTACTTTCAACAGTGTTTTTCCAAGTAAGTATAGATTGCAGATTGTAGTATTGGAACCATACACCCCTGCATGCAAAGCTGGACTTTGAGTACTGATTATCGTGTTCTTGGTGTGTGAGCTGTATGTTATTAAGTATCTCCTACTGGATATTGATCTGATATGTGGATATTAACTGTAGACTACTATGTGTTTAGGACATGTCAGTGAGGGCTGCTGTCATGTAGTAATGGCATACCTATCAATGTCAGATGTCTATCTGTCAGAATATTCATTCTAATGCATAACCTGTTGGCTAGCTAATTTCTGTCTGTCCTCTGTACAGATGTGCAGATGTCAGGTATCCATCTTGGCTGCTTACAGGCAATCTTTGATTGACTGACACTGACATATCTGCCCATCTGTGTTATGAATGCCACAGCTAGGAAACACCACCCTGTATGCATCACATGCCATGGATACCTCAACTAGACTACCACAGTCAACAGAACATGCTTTGTACAGGTCTCTAACCCAGACACTGGCCATGTTATGTAATATATGTTGCTTATATGTCAGTTGAAGCACCTCAGTGGCCCTCTGCAAGAGAAAACCAGATAATTGGATGTTGAATTTAACTGTCACCCTTGGGATCACACAAGTGGCATCGGTTAATAGATGGCTGCTGACAAATGTCAGGTGGCATAATACCAGTGTACACACATGCCCTACTCTTCTCATCTCTCCATGGACATTAGCCTGATACACACCTAAGAACACCTGCACCTATGGACCCCAGTACTGACAAATGTGTCAGTGTGCATTACTGAGAATAACAGTGTCTGTGTGTTTGTAAACTTGTAGTTGACAATACTCTGAATGCCTTCTCACCCACTGCACCCCACATTGCCATACTTAGAATTGGCTGCTGCTGTAATTGATGTTAAATGTACCTTGTTACACTTTTCACCCTATGGGCTACCTGGAGCTTGCAGTACCAGCATAACACTGTTCTACAAATGGGTAGATAGGTGTGAGTTATCCTCTGAGTCCTGGCAAGTATGTGTATGTGTGTGATTGTGCATATTTGTAGGAGACAGCATTCTGAGGCCACATTCTCCAAATACAGTAAACCTTGTCATACATTATAAGGAATAGTGATGTTGCTGACATTAGGAGAGCCATGACAAACCCTCACCCTACTATCCATGTGGCATGTGCAATAAATGCATATCCCTGTAGTAGCACTGATTAGATAGACAAGGGGTTGTATTGCAGTCCTGGTCAATGTGTGGTTGTGGGTATGTCAGACCATTATCATGGGTTTCAGTGAGTACAATATCCAATGTGGGGTGTGGGTGCTGGATATACTGTCTTTAAACCATGGTACCCCCAGTACATGTCCCAAGGTCCACTGTATGAGGACCTCTGTCAGCATCAACCATACAGGTAAATGATTGCCCTATCCAGCCCAATGATGCATGCACTGTATGCAAAACCTCTGTAACAGAATGGACTCTCTGACAAGGTAGTTAGCACTGCTAAACCCAGGTCTGTCAAATGTGTCTATGACTGTATGTGCTTGTCAATGTGTATATGACAGTATTTCATACTATGTATTGTTCATTAACACCCAGTACATCCCCCATTACCATACTGTACAAGGCCTGGTGATGTTCTTTACTTAACAGGAAACTCAGGACATACCTCACCCTAAAAGCTCTGTGGTGTGTACAATTAAAGCCAAACACATTAGTAGCAATAAGTACCTAGGTATGGGTTCTTTTCTCAGTTATGCCAAGTAAGTGTGTGTATGTGAAGGGATCTACTTCAGTTTGCAGAAAATATACATCCCAGGAGATCATTTGTCCGAGAACTAGCTGGCTAAAGGTAACATTTCAGAGCAATCATCCTGTGGAAATATATTCACGCAAAACTAGTAGTGGATGTGTAAAGGCCCTCTTCCCTACTGTACAGCTGTACAGCGACACAGGAGTTGGTATATATATATATATATATATATATATATATATATATATATATATATATATACATGGGTGTGGTTGTTGTAACCACAGCCACCTACATTGGGGTTATTGTTGTAGGTATCCCCCTGCTTAGTGTGCTGTTATACTGTACAGTTTATGTTAACAGGTTAAGTAGTTGTTAATCACACTATGTGTGGTTCTACACCACCCACACCCTCCAAAGTGGGGGCTGTGCCATCCACACCAGCACACCCATGCTTACCTACTCCAGGATTGCACTACATTGGGAAGAGGACATACACCCTGCCAGTACCATCATCAATGACATTTAAACTGGTGAACTGATTATTTCCTGATGTGATGTTTTGGCAATTTGGTCTGAGTGGAATTACATAAGCCAAGCCTCTGTGTGTGTGTGTGTGTGTGTGTGTGTGTGTGTGTGTGTGTGTGTGTGTGTGTGTGTGTGTGTGTGTGTGTGTGTGTGTGTGTGTGTGTGTGTGTGTGTGTGTGTGTGTGTGTTATTCATGGACATTTGGTGTGTGCCACCCAGTACACTTACAATTTTCCACTGTAGAAGAGTTGCTGACATCAGCCACCATGCACCCACCTGTATACACCCCTCAGACCTATCAGCCATGTGGACCTGTTACCTGTGTTCAGCTGCACCCGGGATATCAAACAGTCAATGTGTCACCACAGTGCTACACCCTTGTAGGACAGGATAGCAGACCAACATCCTGCTGACACATAGACAGAACACAAACAGAATACATTATGGAGACCACAATCAGTCAGTGTTAATAACAGCTATAATGCATCATGGCTGGACAGCTACACACCCTGATTTGTAAGCATTAATCATTCAAGCTGAAAACACATTAAACAGCATTACATTGCTAAATCTTAGGACATTCACCCTGTGCATACCATATCATCATGCCCCTGCATTGATGGTATGGATGACAGAGATGTGGCACAGGTATCATCATATGCACAGGATGTGTTGCAGGTTTACCAGAGGCCTAGGCTGAGCCATTTGGCTGACATCATGTGTATAGGTTAGGGGGTTCTTTATTAAATAGGCTGTGCAGATGTGGTGTGTGTATTTATGGAGAGGCCCTTAGTTGTGTTGATGAAGTAAGTGTGTGTGTGTGTGTGTGTGTGTGTGTGTATGTATGCACAAGTCTGCCATGTGGCTGCGCTATAAAGGGGTTTGTTGGAAAGCTGCAGACTGTACATGGCAGGGTGTACAGTTCACTGTCTCCAGCCACAGACATGGGAACTGTGCCTGCCAGAAGTTTCATGGGCACTACCAAGCAGAAGCCTAGATATGGTACTCTCCTCTGATGATGACAATTGTCCACTGGATTTGCATCCCTGTTGAGACCAGTCAGGACCATGTGCATGAGGCCTGCTGCATTGTGGTGTGGACAGCACTGCCCGTGCAGTGCTGGTGCTGGTAATGCCACTACGGGAGCAGCTGTGAGTTGTTGCATGTCCACATAGACCTCCACCTGTTGGTGTTGCTGATCTACGTTCACATGGCCGCCTGCCTACTCCCACCACATGCTCTACCACAGACACCACATGGTCAAGGATTCCCACCATCTCACTCAACCGTCTATCCAGGACTTCTGCAAAATAATGGTGGGCACCTGCAAGATCACAGATGTTGTCAAGTAGAGCAGAATGAGTAGCCCTCTGGAGCCTCAGACTCTGTCTGGTGTAACATTCCATACATGCCTGTGCCTCCATGATGGCCAGAAACATGCATCTGGTGACACCTGCTGTGGCACTTCTGCCAGGGGCATGATGGCCAGTAGGCCTCCTACGAGCACCCCTGTACATCTGCCTGTGTGGTACCTTGCCAATCATCCAGCTAGGGCTGCTGTGTACAGACACACTTGCCATAGTCCCCACATTGTCCTATTTCATGCCACAACCTGCAAACTTTCCATCATCTATAGCCACTGGTGATGTAGTATGTATGGGCATTGTGACTGTGTGCTGGGATGGGGTGGATAAAAGTGGGATGTCAACCGTTAGTACAACATCAGCTCCTGACAACCCTGCCTGTGCCTCACCATGCTTATCATCATCATAGTCACAGTCTGTACGGACACTAACATCAGTTTGCCTGCAGGAGGGACCCTGACCACCTCGCCACCGGTGAGGGGAAAACAAAAAATGTCATTTAAGACCTGTATGTTATGGTTTACCTCTATGCACACTCACACACACACACACACACACACACACACACACACACACACACACACACACACACACACACACACACACATACACACATGCATGACATATGGCACTCAACAGCATGCACTGCAGCCATACCCAATCCTTGTTACTAACATTACACATCTCTGTGATGCATGAGTGGTGTTAGTGGGTGATGCCCCTTCCCCTGGAACACACTGCACCCATGTACACAGTATTGCTGTGCACCTGTACAGCACACTGGAATTTACTGTGCACCATACCTCACGAGTTTACACACCATTGCTGAATGTGTATATGTGTGGCAGTTATGTTTGCTCTGTTGCTCACAGCCCCTATGTGTTTGTCTGGCACATACCTGGGATGATATGAGGACTGATGTCAAAAGTTAATGCCTGACCTCTGATTTGCAGATCTCATAATCAGCAGTGCATTTATGAGCAATACAATATGATTACACTGATAACCTGCAAAGCTTAATGTGGATATGAGGGGTATACTCACCCTTGTTGACATGCCAGCCTCTTCCATGATATGCAGTGGGGCCACAATACTGCATATGTTAACATTACACACACCTGATATGTGACATATGACCTGTGCAGTCCAGTGCAGTATTAAACAAATGTGTTAGTCATGCAGATGCTGATTGAGATGTATACAATATGTGGGTTGCATAAGTGTGCACACCCTTAACACAATGATTTGTTGCAGCACCTGTTAAGTGCACTACAGCAGCCACTATTCCTGGAAGGAGTATACTAGCATGACCCATCTTCACTTCCTATTATTTGGTCACTCCACCCTACAAATGTCCCCCAACTCTGCTAGATTGCAAGGTCAGCTCATGTGCGCAGCCCTTGGAGGTCACACAGTGCCTTTTACTATTGATGTGGAGATAGGGTTATGTCTGGCACAATTCATGACCTTGACTGTGTTCAGATACAGCCATTCTTAGTGAGCTTTGGATGTATTCTTCAGTTCACTGTTGTGTTTCAGGATGACACCACTCCCCATCCTCAGCCTTATTGCAGATGCTTGACAACTATGGGCTACACATGAGTGTTATTTTGCAGTGTTCCAAATTCCTAATTCCAAACACCATGTCTATCAGCCTAGTTCCTGCTAATGAACAGCAAACCTAAAGGTGTACAATGGCATCAGCAAGGTAAAAATGAGGATGGTGGCCCTGAGGTGGAGTGAGGTGTTGCTTGTGCACCACATGTATCTTTATGAATGCTGTCTGCAGGTTTCAGCCTTGGTCTTATGACACCATTAATCACTGCAACACATGCCTTTGGGAGACTTAATGCTATGCATATGCTACCTGTAGAGAGCCCTGGAAGATATTTTCTGTGGAACAACTCTTCCGTCTGATTACCCTAACCCATAGGCCACACTTATGTAGATTCCAGGTTATTGTCGGCACAAGTACTGCACAGGCAGTACTTGCTAGACATTCCTGCAAGTCTTTCAGTGTTGCTGCCTATTTCTGAGCGGCCTCCATGACCGGTTTGCAACATGTGTTGTCATCTGTTTTGGATGGACATCTGTTTATTTTCTACATTAATGTTGTCCCATACTTCCTCATCACATACATAACTGTCTGCACTGTTTGCCATGGTATATGCAATGGCAAGGTAAGGCTACTTTCCCCACTCCTGAGTGCTACCTTTCAGATAAGGGATCCATTTTATGGTTTGTAAAATGTGTGCAAGCCACGGCTGCCTCTGTTGCAGGTGATTGGGCAAATGTCATAGACATACTTCTTGGACAGCAGACCAGTACTTGGTGTGACACTGAGACCCTCTGCTTGATGGAAGGTGTGTACTCAAGAAGAGTGAATGCTTTCAGTACCTCACAAGGTGCTTCCAGAATATGTTATTTGGAATGTGTGCACACATATACTTCCAGTGTTTGTTAAGGTATGTATTCCCCATATTTGTTAGCCTAACATAGGATTCCATTTTACACAATCATTGCTTATGTTAGGATCACATTACAGGTTGTAAAAGGTGTGGAATGTGGTATTGTGATTTGCTGTTGTTTAGATCAGGAACAGTTTCCAATGTAATAGTGGTGTATACACTGTTGTAGCCACTGTATAAGGGTAATGTTTCAGACATGTCCCTGCTGTAGGCCATTTGTCCCACCATTATGTTCATCTCTGTCCACACATCTTGCACTGACAGGTTGTTAGGTATACTGCAGGAGTAAGAAATCCACGAAAGTGCACAAAATACCAAAACGGGCGCAAAGGTCAGCTTTTGGTTTATACTGCAGGACTCTTACATACCCTTCAGGTATGCCACCATGGTGACCACTGTGATGCAGTGCAATTAATAGCAACAATAAGTGAACATGTGCAGCATGCATTATGGGTAAGTGTGTTAAATGTGTGCATGGCAAATAGCATGGCCATAACATGGCCAGTGTATTGGCAAACCTGAACAAAACAACTCCATACTCACCAGCTACAGGCTGCTGCCCCCTTTGTATACCAGAAGGACCTAAATCGTTATGTGAGAGATGTAATGTCAGTAGCCACACCTGTGCCATTGGTACAGGGTGGGAGCAGCATTTCAGCACATCAACAGTACAAACACACAATACTAGAGATTATGCACATCTGTTTATTACTACACTGCAGCAACGGACTATCTTATCTGACATATGCATGTAGATACTTTACAGATGAAAATGGATAAGCAGCAGTGGTATACTAATGTGCCCTGGGCCTTACCTGCATACTTCTCATCCATTGTGTGGGTGGCACTCACCTCCATAATGCTGTCTTCAGCTTGCCGGCTTGGCTGGTGGGCATGTGCCACAAGGCTGGTGAGGAGCTCCTCAGCATGTGTCAGTGGGGGCTGGATGGCATGACCCCCACCTGTGGCTAGCTGGTCCCTACTAACTGCAGCAGCATGCTGATGGGAGTGGTGGATCAGATCTGTGCAGCGATGCTGCACCTGCTTATAATTGTGGTTGTGCAGGCCGACATTGTTTACCCTGTGGATGAGCTTGTTCCATAAGGTGGTCCTCTCTTGCAGATCCTGGGCCCTGTGCCTGAACAGGATGGCATGATGGACTATGAGGAACTGGATTATTGCATAATTTTCCAGAGGTGTGTATGCAGACAGGCATTCCTGGAACATTGTACCTGGAAGACATAAACATGAAAAAAGGTCAGAGGACTTCATACAGTTGTCCATGTGCACATCAACAGTGTGTATTACTTGCAAATAATCCAAACTATACCATAACACTGTAAGCTATTATGGCTTGTACATCTTGCATTACACTCTTGGCCCTGACCTGTCCATTTCCTCCAGTGTTGAACACTTAATGGCATAATCCACTACACACCATTCATTTCTGTGTAGAGAGATGACAGTGGCCATCTTCCATGGTGATGGTGTGTGGAAGGTGGCATGAGTGTGTTTGACTGTAGTGTGTGATGGGACCATGAGCACATGCCTGTGTTCATTTAGGAGGCAAACTGTGATGTTCTCATGCCCCATGAAGACTTGCTGTTGTTGCCATCAGTCGGCATTATGTCCATGCTCACAACTGATGTGGGCAAGAGTGTGGATGATGTGCATATCCCCCTGTACTACTGTTGTGGACAGGGTGCCACTGTTCCCACCTATCCTGTCTCATGCAGGTTGCTTGTATCTATGGCATGTGTGTATGAGATGTGCTTTACCCCCAGTACAAGTTGACATCTGTTACTGGCTCTGAGACTGCGTACATATGTGTAGACATGGTTGCAATTGGCCTGATGGTTTGCATATGTCTGATTTCTAGTCATAGTCAGCCTTACAGTAGGTCACCTGTGAACCTACATGCTTGCTCAGATAAAGGTGCATTTGCTTTCAAGTTGTGGTCTGCACCTATGTGTCCTTGTACAGCCACTATAGCAACCTATTATGTGCTTTGTGTCTTGGTGGTGTCCACCAATGGGGATTACTCTATCGCTGGTAGAGGATGGTTCTACAGATAAGGTACTGCTGATTCCATATAGCTACAGTGGATATGAAGTGTACACACCCCTGTTACAATGCATAGTACTTGTGCAATTGGAACACGACCCTACAAAAGCATATGTCAACACAATCGCCACCTGTGATATGCCCTATAGACTGCTCAGTTCAATACGGAACATAACCTGTCCTGTGGAAATATATAGGTTCATAGGTTCATAGGTGTGTACTAGGCTAATGGCCCTGGAGCCTATACAAGCCTAGCCCATGGGATTACCCGGTATCGTGCCACCCATCCTTAGTTCCCAGTGCCTCTGTCGAGTAAAGCCACTGGAGTGATCCCTGTGGTGAATTTTCTCTTTCCCATCTACTCATCAAGATTTATCTTGAAGATGGCCAGTGAGGTGCTCTGCTTGACATGTATGTGAAGTTTATTCCATTGCATGGGCAGTCTCTATGTTAGGAACCTGTCCCTTCAGCATGTGGGAAGTAATACTCAATACAGTAAGTCAGTTGAATGTGTGTGCACACCCTTACATTGGTATGTTGTGTAAACATCTGCTGAGATTATTACAGCATCCATTTGTCTTGGTTTGTACTCTAACATCATACCACATATTCAATGGTTGCTCACCTTCCATGAAACAGCTTTGTTTTTCAATAGAATTGTACATGTTATGGGTCACATTTGAGGTGAGAAATGTTTTGACATGACTTCCTGTGGTCTCATGGGCATATAGCACACAAACCTGGCATTCCAACAGGGGTGTATACACTTTGATATCCAGTGTATATGGGTGTTGATATAGCTGTTAGTGGTAGGCATGGACAGTGGGTCATAACAGAGTTGTACACTTCTCTGATTACTATGTGATAAGCATGCCTACTTTAGTACCCATATTAGTGTCATGGCAATGCAACAATCAGTAGCAGTGCACATTTTATTTTATTGTATGCAGTGACAGTGATATTACACATATGTGCAATATGCATATCCTATTTTCTGGACTGCTTGTGACCCATGTTATTACTTTTGTGCCTTTTAGCTGAACATGCGCATACATACACATGCTCAAGGGATACCTGGTACACATTTGTGTTCTATGTCATTATGGCACACTGTATTTACAGTTTTGCAGCTCAATCATACATCTCAACCTGTTATACCAGGACTTCTAGTCATTGGTCCACCTCACTGGGTGACAAAACAGGGAAGTCAATTTTCATAATGTATCAATATAGCTGCCATAACACAAGTATATGTGTAAGTGACTACATATATCTGTCACAACTGTGAACTTTGTCCAGAAGAATACTGTACAGTTGAATGTTATTAATTCAATATATCACATGCAGTTTAACACACACATCTGCAACAGTGCTTTACTATGCTCATGCCCTATATAGATATCCTAGATTTACAATACAAACACGTAGAATACTCATATTCACAGGTAGCATATGGATATGGGCAACATCCCATTAACTTGCCTAGCAGTGGCACAGACATGACTGTTTGACAGACACTCTAGTGGTTGCCATATGTGAGTTGTACTTTCCCAGGATGTGTCAGGCTCTTCAGCTGTGACCTAACATATCCACCTCTTAGAGCATCACATGTGGACAAAGCCTAACATTAGGGGGGTATATAGGGACAGGTCATAGATATGCCTATTATGAACCTATAATGTTTATGCATGATACATTTCGCATTACCATGACTGTTCTGAAGGTGGTGGGGTCTGAAACTCATGTGTCTGTCATGACTTCCTTACTTCCACCTTCAGCTATTTGCCAGACTAATATAGATGTTTGCAGGAACAGAACAGACAGTATGATGCCTAAATGTTGAAATTCTGTGCAGATCTGGACAGTTGACAGGTATGGCCCACAGCAGACAGAGCCAGATGCTATGTGCATAGCATTTGTTCAGCAGGACATCATTACAGCAAGTATTGATGGCACATATACATCTTTCATAATCATTTATCCCATTTTTGCAGACCAATTACTACATTCAATTACTTGCTTACATGTTTCACATACCTGGTTTATCTTCAGGTTTCTTCTGTGTACATAATGTCTTCCTGTTTCTTATTCCGAGGTTTTGTTTATGTTTTTTTGTGTGTATGTCTCTCTCTCTTTCCACTACTGGGATAGAGCTTGTTTGAGTAGGTTGAAGCATGGGTTTTGTAGGTGATGCTCATGTTCAGGTGATGGCCTCTGCACCAATTGCTGTTCCCCACTTGCTAATTGCATGCAGGCAGCTGTGTAGGTCTTCCAATAGCCAATGTCATAGCAACCCACTACTATAAATAACTACATCATGTGGGTGTTGTCCCTTTACCTTTCCTGTATGGAAGACATCCTTTGTGTGTGTGGGCAGTGGTGTACAGACAGCATATAGCTATACCTCTTACAACAGGACTTGTGGACACAGGCCCTCTACTTGTTTGTATAAGGTTCCAGATCTAGGAACAGTGTGTGAGTATTGCTGTTATATGCATTGAATGCTACTAGTTTTACAGGGTTTGTGTGTACAAGCTAGTTTTGCATGGGATGCAGTCTGTCTGCATAGCTCTCAACTGTGAACCTATCCACATGATTGCCAGAGGACTGGCTGTTATATTTTGTCTGTTCCCCACACAGGTCTTGACCCTGACATATCAGTGACATTCTCTCTGTTGATTGCTATCACTACATGGCAATATCCATTTGTGTTTCTGACTTCATATTCCTGTGTAAGGGTATGTTGCAACCAATCCTGTAACACCAGCAACTTTCACACTGTATAACAGCAGTATTTCAAATATGGCCCTGCATTTCAGCCTCTGTCCTC
>NC_056734.1:531262814-531455314 GCF_019279795.1 Protopterus annectens
AAAAATACAGCAATCTGAGTTTTATCAGAGTGAGCTATTTAAAAACTGCTGTCTGTTCCTTCAGTGTTTTCTGTCTAAGTCTCTCTTGGTTGTACAATCAGACCTTGTACTTACAACAGTCTTATACGGACATTCCTAGACATATTTTTTATGTAGCACAGTGTGGGTAACAGTGGTTAACATAACATTATTATTCAGAGACTGCAATACTAAATGCCATGCAATACCAGAGTAAACACAACCAGTCCAGGATTTAGAACTTTATTGTCAGTTACGGTTTTATTGAAATATCAACTCTATGGGACTATTACTGTCATATTGTCTGGTTTATTCAGTACATCCCATACACAGTTTTTATACTGCCAGGTGATGTTCTACTACTTTATAATTATTTGGTATGACTACTATAAGCAGGACTGTTTCTCACCAGCCTTGTGATGCAACCTTTTCAATCTACTGGCATGGGCTTCCTGATTCACAGCCCACTCAGCTGCAGCTGTAAAGGGAATAGAGAAATATTTAGGCATACCTATCCATCACATACACAAGCTGGACTTTGGTAAACAGTTATTGATATGAATACTTACATACTGTTGGGACATCACCCCTCTGCCTTGCTCCTTGGATTCACTCATCCAAGAGCTCCCTCTTCCTCCACTTCAAGTCGGCATAGTGGTGCCAGACCTGCACACCAGTCCGAGGGATACTCTTGGCACTGATGAGATAACAAGCGAGACAGTCGCAGGCTTCTGCTTTATATTGGGAACCCTGGTACTGGCCCTGCAGCTGTCTCTCATCATGGTTATTTACCAGGAGTCCTACCATGACCTTGGGCTCCTGTATGTCCCAGTGCTGCCCAGAAGTGCAAGCCCTCACCTACACCTGCCATACTACCTACAGTGGGAAGCTGCAACCAGTTATAAGCTGTATTGCCACCTGTGGGGTTTAAATATGGCCGATTTCCCACCCTTTGCCATGATTGGATGGTTTTGAATCTGCTAAGCTATGGGCAAACCTGCTTAGCTAAGGTTGACAGTGCTTAAAGGGCAGGTTTAGCACTGCTTACCAATGGGCAAATCCACTTAGCTGGGCTACTCATTGCTTAGCAGTCATATTTACACAATGCTTACACATGGTAAGCAGACCTATGCAATGTTTAGCATTGCTTATTTTTTATTTTATAGACAATATGCTGTATGGGATTGATTCATCATTCATTACATATTATAAATTTGTTTACTGTCCCTGACATCCCCAATGTGCTTTCATTACATTTATTCATGTGTGACTATACTGTATGAGGCACTTGTGTTTATATGGGGGTTTCACAACTTTATTAAACTGACACCTCACATCTGGACCTACTACAGTACTCTGGTTAACAAATATATGTTATTTAGTAGCTAATTATAAAAAAATGTTTATGTACTGCTTTCACATGTAAAATACAAAGTGGTTACAGTGGGGATTGAACCGGGAATTGTTGCTTGCAAAGTGCATGCTCTAACCACTACACTATTGCAGTACGGTTTATGTTGGATGTCTCTTGTTATTTAACTTCTTGTGCTGTTTAAGCTGGACAAAGCATAGCTAAGCAACGGGCACACCCGCGCAGCTATGCTTAAACGTTATCGCATTTATTAAAAAAAATATTTGTTGTGTTTTTTTATTTGTACTCTTCACAATATCCCTGCTAATGCTGAACCTGTTATTCTATCAACTTTCTGCTTTGTGAGACAATTGTCCCTTTTGGCTTTTTCCACATTCCTCATTCTGACGGGTTGGGAGGTATGCGCTATGTGCTTATGCTAAATGTGTTATTCTATCCATTTTGGCTTGGTAGGGACAATTGTCCCTTATGGCTTTGACCAGATTTCTTACCCTGATGTGTTGGGCTGTTATGAGCATTCTCGCTCATTTTAAATTGCTGAAAGGCAATTCTGGAGTGCAGAAGGTGTGTGTATTGTGAGAGCTCTGCTCTCAGACACACCCCTTGCACTCGCACACGGAACTGTGTCCATTTTAGAGCACGGTGGCGTGCCTTCATACATATGCATGGTGCACTGTCGTGCTGAACAGGAAAGGCCCCTGCTGTGCAGGAATAACTTATTCCTGCATGCCTGATTGCTGAATCCGGGGGATTATGTCCTCATATTTTAAAAAAAAATTAATATTTCTGGAAACATAGGGATTACTAAAGAAGTTTCAAAGGCAAACTCTTCAGCACAATCTATTTTTATAGTGGTAGTATTCTTTAGGTTCTAGATTTTACACTGAATTTTATAAGTCACAGTAAACACAGTAACTATTATGATTGTAATATTTTGTAAGCAACTTACAATATCTCAGCAACCACTCAAAATACACACATCCTGTCAGCAGCATTTTGTTCATCTAGCTGAGAGTTTTCATATTAGGCTAAGGAGTTCTGTCTGTGTTACTTGGTTGTTGGATATTTAGAAAAAACAGGAAATTTATATCTCTATAAATAAATATTATATGAACAACAATTAATACCTCTATACCTGTGCTAGGCAGAGGACAAATATTAAACAGTTGAGTTTGCCATTGTGTAAGCATTAATATGAAATATTTCAAAACCTTATACATAAAATTGTTGTGGAATTATTGATGCAACTATAGACAAGCGATATTTGATGTTTAGAGGTGTCCATAGGATGTAACTGCAGAAGTACCTGGTGGCATCACTCAGATAAGAGTAATAATATATCGGAAACAATTAATATCTGGTAATTACAATGTTTATATTTTAATGCATATATCCTAGCTATAATAGGGAAAGAAAGGCTACTCTTTCTTAAATCCTAGCAGTAAGAGTTGTTTATTTTATAACACATTAATGCCTTCACATCATATATGGATGTAGCAAAGGTATACAATAACAAATTATCACAATTCTTTATGTATTGCCAAAAAAGTGTACTGAAAAAATAAATTAATGTGACATGCCATGGATCTAATTATCTTTTATTTTTCCTCCAACTCTATTTCTGTTTTTGGGGGGTTATAATTTATTAACATTCTGCTATTTGCATACCTTGCTGCTGTAAACAAGGTGACCAACAGCACAGAGTGGTAGATTGACCACTGCAGCTTGGCCCACAATAACTTCACAGATGGCAACACAGGCACCCAGCACTTTGGTTTTATGAGCTGTCAGTGATGCCTCCAAATCTCCTGCCCTACTTGCTCCACCGGCATCAGGTAGCTCTATCCCAGCTGCTGGTGCAGTGTTATTGTCTAGGAACACTACCAGTGGATGTGGTGATTTTAGTGAAGTATATCATGGAGAAGTGCCTGGTGCACATATTGGCTGGGTTGAAAAAGTCTTGCATCAGATTGGAAAAACGATACCACATTCGGCACTTACCCAGGCAGCTAATACAGGAGGCACTGATGACAAGTATGTGGATGAGGACTAGATTCTCACTGTTCTCAAACTGGACATAGGTGTGCCTCAGATGCCCCCCTCCCTATCCCCAGTCATGGTGTCCCCAACCTTTTGTCTCTATCACCATCCCTGCCTCTCTTGTATGTCCTGTATGTCTGTGCATGCTTCTTAACCTACTCTACCTACCTGAACCTGTTACTCTTAAGCACCTTTCACAACATTCCTCTCTCTCCCCAAAACAAAAAAAAATGGGCACCGGTCCCACAAAAAAAAGTACATATCATACATAGGTCTCCCATTCGCCTATGTGTCATCTTGATATACTTGATTTGGAACAATTGGCCATACAGCATTATTCTGTTGTTGTTACCCATCACTGGTGTGGTGACTCTCCAAAGTCATGAAAATGTGTATACAATTATACAATTATGTTGTGAAGAAGTGGATAACTATGTTGCTCTCCTGCCCTATTTTTCCCGTCTCCTACCCTCTGCTTTCCAACTCAATTTTCACCACTGTCCTTTCCACCCCCTTTTCACACATTTATTCATGTCAGAAAATATATTCACACAATACACATCACACATAAAACATAACCAGAAATGTCCCATGGAAAAGCCTTCACTTTATGTCCTTAGCATTTCCACAGAGGTTGACAGAGTGCAACAGTGTTGAGTGACAGTGAATGCTGTTTAGCTTCATGTTGCAAAAGCTGAATATTTCCAATTTCAGCTGCAGTGATCCAGTTACTTTTATGAAAATGTACTTAAATCTACTGTGCTATGGGAATAAGGAGTAAAGGCAAACTAAAGGCAGTACTGTGAAACAGTTAATTATCAGTTCTTAGGCTGCTGGATGTAAGGAACTAAGAGTTCCTATGTGGTGTGTTGAGATAATTACCCTGTTTGTAGCCTGATGCTTTTTTTACATAGTTTTATGAGCTCTGATACTGCTATGGGTCACATTATTATTTCATGGCATTTCATAGTCTTATCAGATAATTAACTGTAAATGTCTGTATTTCTCTTCATATGCAACATTTCATTAACATACCATTTAAATAGTGCAGCAAGACATTATTTGGAAAAGCACTGCAGCACCAACAGGGAGACTCATTAGGCCAACCTTATTCTGCTTATGTCTTCATGTTTATTGCACTGGCCTACTCTTAAACTCCTCCAGTAGCAAGCACTTTATTACACAGATCATGACATCACATAAATAATTTAATAAGTAAGAACAGCACAACATACAGATGTTTCCACATGTGCTACAAAACATATTGTCGCTGTTGCTCTCTACATCTGTCTCTGTCTCTCTCTGTTCACCCCTTCTGCTTTAGTAAGTTGTCACTATCCTTCAACTGTGTTATTTAAATGATGTGAAGTAATAACTACTTTGCTGTATGATGAGATATACTCACATGTATTGACAGAGTTTTGACTACTTTCAAGGGTTCTAATCCAGGAATTAGCTGAATGCTACTGACTGTTTTTGGTACAATATTTTATGTGTATCTATTGCATACATGTTGTTATGAGCCAACATTATCCTGCTTTTGTCATAAGCTACTTTGTCCCCACCTGCATCTCAACGTCTAAATGTATCCTTCCCTTCTGTGTCAATAGTCACCTCTATATTTATGTACAGTCTGTCACTGGGAAGCAAAGATTCTGTTGCAGCATTTTTAGCATAAGCAACTTTTACAAATACACCAAAAACAGTGGAACAACAGAGGATGACACGACTCAGAAATTAGCATAAAACACCTTTACTCAATGCTTTCGTCCTGGAAGACTTCTTCAGAAATACAAATACAAGACAATCAGTGCATTTAAATACTTTAAAATCATGTCCCATCCACAAACTTAATAGACAATTAAGTCAATTAACTTAGTACAATCAACCAAAATAGTTCTATGTTGTATGTTAGAAAGTTAAACTTGTATATTTTCAAAGATGTCACTTTGTCATGTTCTGTTTGCATAACATTTTGAAAGTTTTTGAAGCTTTTTGTAATAAAGATGTTAGAGCAGTATTAAGTAAGAAACCTTTCAACTTTTATTTTAACTTAACTCCTGAAGAAAAAAGATGTTTATGGGAGCTTCAAAAAGTGAACAATTAAAGGTTTATGAAAGCTGACAAAGGGGATGGGTTGGTTATAATCTCTACAACAGATTATGTAACAGCTATGGAAAATCTTTTAAATAATGAAAATAATTATATGGAAGTGAATGGTGATACCATAGATAGGTTTGTTAAATATGTTTTTTATGATCTTTTGATGAATGGTGAGATATCTGCCGAAGTATATGATTTTCTTATTATAGGTAATCCAAGAATGGGTATACAGTTCGGTATACCCAAAATTCATAAAAATATTTCCAACTCCCATTTTAGACCTATTGTCACTTTGTCAGGTAGTATTACATTACTTAATCCAGTAGTTCAAAAGCTGCCTTCTTTTTTTAGACTCTTGGTCTTTTTGGAACAGATTAGACTGTTCAGTCAATGTTATTCTGACCAACATTCTGAAGTTAATGAGTTTTTTATATTGACGGTTGATGTAGTTTCCCTATATGCTTGTATTCCTCAAGTGGAAGGGATTGAATTTGTGTCTAAATTTCTTACCAAGTATACTACTTGGTCTGAATCTTCTGTTAAAACATGTTGTTCTTTGCTAGAACTGTTATTAGATAATAATTTTTTTTTTATTGTTAACAAGAAAAATTACAAACAACTTTGTGGTGTAGCGATGGGGGCTACAGTAGCCCCTGCCTTTGCTGGGTTAGTGATGGCGTGGTGAGAAAAAGAAAGCTTACCCTCCATTGGTCTTGCTTCTGATATTTTGTTTTACTGCAGATACATAGATGACTTGTTTTTCTTATTATTGAAGGTTCATCTGATAAACATCTTGTTTTTCTTACACAACTTAATTTAAGTTGGGAATTTTTGAAATTTACTGCAAGTAGCTATGGTCATAAAGTGGACTATTTGGATGTGAGTCTGGAATGGAATTCTGGTGATAGTTACTTTTCTAGTAGAATTTTTAGGAAAGCTACTTATGCTAATAACTATCTTCATTTTAGTAGCAATCACCCCTGGCATATAAAATGAAATGTTCCCAAGCGTCAATATATTAGACCATCTCGTATGATGATGATGATGACCTATTTCTTAAATAAATTGTATTCATCAGTGAATTATTTCTTTGTAGAGGCTATCCACTGTCTTTATTACTTAATATTAGCACCAACATTAAGGATAGAAAGGAGATGGACTTTTCACCTATTTTAAAAAAGGACCTTTTTATTAAAAAGGCATCTAGTGAATCTGTCTCCACTTCATTTTTGACATTGCCTAAATGTATTATTAATATGACAGTGGACAGTGGTAAGATTAAATCTGTAATGATTAGTAACTGGAAGATTATTTCTGGTAACAGTGAATTATATACTATTTTAGGTGATAACCCTTGGTTTGTATATAAAAAAAATCTAACACAATTAAGAGTAGATTAGAGAAAAATGAGACTTTGGTCTCTTTACTTTCATCTGATAAGCCTAGGGGTATGGTCAGATGTTTCTGCTGTAATGTCTGCAGATATATTCATGAAGGACCTATGATTAATTTATCTCATCTAAATCGTACTATCAGTATTCCAGGTAGATTTTAATTGTAACACTACTGATCTAGTATACATTGCTTTATGTTTAGGATGTAGTGCTTTTTATGTAAGGATGACTACTAGGCATCTGAGTAAATGCATTAAAGAGCCCATTTTTCGATTAAGACCAAGGATGAAAATAATGCATTGTTTAGACATTCTGTAAAGTGTGCTTCATACAAAAAATGTACTTTCTCTGTTTTAGAACATATTGGGACTGACTTGAGGGGTGGCAGTATGAAAAACAGAGTGGAAAGGAAAAAAACATTGTAGCAGCTTAGATTGGGAGCTGATAGCCCCCCAGGTTTAAACAAATCTATTAATGTAAAATGTTTTTAGTAGATTGTAGATAACAGTGACATTTTATTAAATAGTTACTAATGTATATTCATGCATTAATTAACGTGTTAGAACTGTTTTGGTTGATTGCACTAAGTTAATTGACTTAACTGTCTATTAAGTTTGTGGGTGGGACATGATTTTAAAGTATTTAAATGTATTGATTGTCTTGTATTTGTATTTCTGAAGAAGTCTTTCAGGATGAAAGCGTTGAGCAAAGGTGTTTTACGCTGATTTCTGAGTCGTGTCATCCTCCGTTGTTCCAGTGTTTTTGGTTTATTTGGTGTTTTTACACTGGTGGTAATTTTATTTGTGAACTTTTACAAATGCATTTTAATACAAACATCTGTACAAATCAATGTGACAGTCAAATGACATAAGATCATTTACAAAACTTCAGACAGCCACTCTGGCATATGCCACACATGCATTGTCCCACTTCTCCTGGTACATCTGGCAGTACCTCACAGTGCCACAGTGATATTTTATGATTTTTTGTCTTGGCCCCCTTATCCTGTTGTGCTTCAGACTGCTGTACTTAGCTATGCTTAGTCAGTTTAATATACTATTCAACAAAATGAAGAGTTAAATGTACAGACTATAGTTGTCAGTTGGATACTGAAGATGAATACATACAGCCTTTTTTACTGACATCTGCTGACATATGTGAACTTTCAAAGAATGACTTCCTATGTGGTGTGTTTAGATAATACTCAGGTATTAACTTTTTTTTTTTTGGAATCCTCTACAGGTTCAAACTCAGATGGATGCAAAAATGTTTTAGAATGTTTTTTATGACTCCTGTGACTGTAAATGTTGGCTTCCCTTTCCTTAACACACCATTATCTTGCTGCTATATTAGTGCGCCTGCTCTCTATTATGAAGCCTGTCCTGTACAGGTCTTGTCTGAATAATTATGCTGATAAAGCATATAGTAACACAACAGAAATATGTACAAAAATGAAACATGCACTAATGTGTTATTATGCCTGTATTGTGTATTCCTGTCAACAACTGTACAACTCTTCCCACCAATTCTGTGTCATCCAATAAACCTCTTTGATTTAAAACTGATTCCATAAGACATGTTTGCACTAGCAATAACATGCTTGTTCCCGCATGTGTTTCATAATAGACTTGTAGCATACATATAAGGAATGACTAATTGCAACTGTCATGGCAAATGTGTTCATCATGACACCTGAAACATGGCCATAGCACATATCGTTTCTGTATTCCATCAGATTCAGACATGGTTGCATGTGTATAATACTTCTTTGTGCTTAAGTCAGCACTGAGCACCATAGACTACTGATAATTCCCATTCTAAGGTCAACACCTCAAGGAATGATTATGGATGCCCTAATACTTTGCCATCAGCAGCACAATCAAGCTTGGCAACACTGCTCTTCTGACAATGAGTAAAAAATATAAACACCGCAAACAATTTTTTTAGGTTGCATAATATCTGTAGGTCTATATTGTATTCTGACAACTGGTTATCTTGATTTCAAATGATGTAGACTCAATTAATTTAATCAGTTAATGTATGTCTGCTCTCCAATGAATACACTTTCAACTGTGTTACAATTTTGGTCAACCTACTCACACATAATTCATCACTGTTATTCTGCAGTGCACTGTCCTATGTAGTTGTCTCTTTATCTTGTCAATGCATATTTTGCAAACAAAAGACAAGATAAGTGTATAACCATTTCAAAGTGGCAGGAAAATGTGATTAATAATCCACTGGTTTACAACTGTGAATTCTTTGTCATCCCATACTGTGAAATGGGTACATGTCCCTCACAGTAATGCAATGTACATGAAGTACAGTATCTAAATCATAGTAGAGAAGTATGTAATTACATGGGAAAATCACAATGCTGTTACATTGTCCTGTGCATACATCTGAATTTGTCACAAAATCTGTGATTCACAGTACAATCTGTTCAAAACAGTGGATTTTCAACAAGAAGAAATGTGCTTTTTCACATTATTAAATCCAGATTTCTCCTGTGGTGCTTGCAACTAATACTGTGCTCTCTAGGTTATGTAACCAGAATGGCAGGAGGTTCAATGCTTAACATAGGAAGTATGTGTGTAATGCTTTATGCTGTAGCCACTTCTGCTGAGGAGAATTCATATACACAGCTCTCTTATGCCACTTTTGATTGAAACACCCTCTCTGCACCACACAAAAGTGCACTCTCTCCCCTCAGCAGTGAGACTTCTGTGGCGCTTGCATCTAATACTATGCTCTATAGGTTATGTAACTAAGCTAGGAAGTTAAATGCTTAATGTGGGAAGGGTGTGTGTGTGTAGTATTTTATGCTGTATCCACTCCACGTAAGAAGAATTAATTTAACTTTACACACAACTCCCTTATCCCACTTTTAACAGAAACATCATGTTTGCAACACAGTGATGAGGTCATTCTGTCAAAAGTTTACTCTCTCCCCTTAAGTGTCTGATTTCTCTTGTGGCACTTGCAACTAGTAATGTGCTCTATAGATTGTATAATTATATAGGATTGATGCTCAATGTGGGAATCATGTGTGTGGGTGTGGAGATGTGTGTGGATAGAGTTAGGTGAAAATGTCCTCCAAAACAGTTGTGCTCAATCAACTTCTACTCTAGAGAAATGTTTTAAACTGCTGGATGGCCCCACCATCCCCTTATCTTACCTTTCACAACATCTTCACTGCAACACACTGATGAGGTCATTCTTTCTAAAGTGCACTCTTACACTTTATAACCCAGACTTCTCCTTTGGTATTTGCATTTCTTACACTATTCTCTAGAATGTGTAACCAAGATTGATAGGAGGTTCAAATACAGCAATGATTAACGTCTAAGACTGTGTGTGTGTGACTATAAATTGCATTCAAGATTGGTCTACACACATTTGCAGTAATAACATTTACAACCCCAGATGACTGTAAAAGTCATTTTACCACACACACACACACACACACACACACACACACACACACACACACACACACACACACACACACACACACACATCTCCTTGGCAATACACTGCTGATGTCATCTCGTCATAGATGTTGTATGCCTCACTTCTACTCAGAATTCTCCTGTAGCACTAACTGCTGATATTGTGTTGTATAGATTGTGCCACTAGTCAGGTGGTTCAAGTCCATCCTTGCTTAAATAGTGTGACTATGATTACTGTTATATAAAGTTAGCTACCTCACAATCACCATTATGTACACTTCTGCTTATGAGATTTATTTACAATGGTGCAATATTAAACTAACAAATTTTATTACACTCAGGGAAAATAACTCTGGCAACAATGATTACATAATGCTGCCATAACTGCAGTATCTCACAGTTGTAGTGAAACTTTTCCTCTGGTGCATGACTTGATACTGTGTGTTGTACATTGTGTGCCTACATCCGAAGATGTTTGAGGCCAGCAGTGAGTATGTTCTTTACTCTCTTACTTTCTAGATTACTCTTCAAATACATATATGATATGCAACTGTACAGCATTATTGCACCCTTCTACCACTTTTTAGCATAAACATTCAGCTAATAAACAATGGTGGTGTCATCCATTCAACCGTGTATCATCAAAGTTGCACCACAACATGTTGTATGGCACTTGTGATTCAGGCAGTAATCAGTTCCTTGTGATCTTAGCTAGTCAGTTCAAATCCAGCCATTACTGCTCAGACTATGTTGTGTCAGTCTTATTGTGACTGTACATGCCACTAACATTGTTGTCAAACACATCTGCCATGTACATGTGTAGATGTTGATTTATCTTACAAAAAGTTATGATAATTTCTCACATAGCAATACTTTTATTCAATGAGTAATGATGACATGTGATTACATTTTCCTTACATAATGTATGTAGTAAGCATTCTCCTCTGGCATGAGGGAATGAGAAAGCATTCTATATGTTGTTGCTTTACTACAACAATTACAAGCACACATACCCTTGCAGCAATAACATGATGTAATGGCTTGGAATGCTGACATATCTCACAAATGTAGTGGCACCTTTACTGTGGTGCATTCATCACCATCATCATCATCATCAACTCCCTTTTTCCCATTTTGTAAATGGGTCAGCTGTCACCGTCTCTGTATTCAATTCAATTTTCCTGTCTTCCTCAGCACTCATGCCTCATTGTTGCAGGTCTTCTCTCACAGAATCCATCCACTTCTTTGCTGGATGCTCTTGTATCCTCTTGACTTCTTCTGGTCAGTCCCAAATCTTCTTCACCAGATTGTTTTCTGCTTTTCTGCACTGGTGCCTGAACCACTGTAATCTGTTTTCTTTTACCTTTTCTGGAATTGGAGCTACTTTGGCTTCTGCTCTTATGTCCTCATTTTTTTCATCTATCACACAGTGTGCATCCTACCATCCATCTCAGGCACTTCATATCTATCAGCTCTATCTTCCTCAGCTTCTCAGTCTTTACTGCTCAGGTTTCTGTACCATACAGTAGTACTGGGCACATTATTGTTTTGTATACCTTAATTTTCAGCTTCTTTGGTATTCTTCAGTCACACACTACCCCTAACACTCTGTGCTAGTTGGCTGTAGCCTCTCTGATTCTAGCTTTGATCTCCTCATTCAAACTTCCCTTCTTATCAACCACCCCTCTGAGATACCTGAAGCTGTTAACCTGTTCCACTATTTTCTCTTCTAATGCAATTCTCAGTTTCTTCTGATTTTCCCAATGTCATACCATTACAACTGTTTTATCTATACTTAACTTCATCCCATGTGCCTTCAGTTTTGCATTTCATTCCCTTACCCTTTGCTGAAGTTCTTGTTAAGAGTCTGCCTGTACTGCCACATCATCTGTATAGAGCAACTTTATTTATCTGTCTCCTGACCTATTTTTCTAATGTAGTCCATCACAGATGACAAGCAGTGGGTTCAGAGCTGAACCCTGTTGCACACTCACTCCTATGGGGAATCTCTCTGTAAGACTGATCATACTTGAGTAGTTGGGTCTTTGTACATAGCTCACACCAATTCTACCAATGTTTCTGAGACTGTGAACCACCACAGGACAGGACTGTCCCAATCAGCTTTCTTGGGATCTTGTCATATGCTTTCCCAAAATCCTGGAATGCCCAGTTGTATTATTTCATCTCTAGCTTCATTTCAACTGTCTCACTGCAAACATCAGGCCAGTTGTGCTGTATCCTGACCTGAATCCAAACTGCTCCTCTCCCATTTTTCTTTCTACTTCTCTGCATAGTCATGTATCAATCACCCTCTCCAGAACTTTCATACAATGTGACAGGAGTTTGATACATCTGTACTGCCCACAATTGTCAATGACCCTCTTATTCTTGAACACTGCATCAGTATACTTATTCTCCAGTCATCTAGGATATGCCTTGCTCTCCACACTGCTATGAGTACCCTCAGGAGCCATTTCTCTACTATCTCATTCAGTGTCTTTATCATATTGGCTGTGACCTCATCTGACCCTGCTGTTTTCCCTGACTTCATTTTCCTTAGTGGTGTTCTTATTTCTTCTATGGTGGGCTTCTTCTCTTCTCTCAACATAAGCTGTGTCTCTGGCTGTACAGCTTCTGTGGGGTTTTCTTCATTCAAAAGCTGCTGGAAATACTCATTTAATCTGCCTTTCATGTTCTATGGAATGGTGAGTAGATTTTTGCTGGCATCTCTTATGAAGAGGGTCTGACTATCTTCTTTATCTTTCTGTCTTTGCCTTGAAACCTGATATAGTTTATTTTTGCCATCTACTGACTCACTTTCCAGAAGTCTGTAGAGTGCCTTTGATATTGCAATTCCTCTCTTGACCTCTGTGTTTGCTAATCAGTAGTCCTTCTTAGCCTGATCCTTCTTTTCTATCTCTCACCTTTTCCTGCACTCCTTTCTTTTGATTACTTTCTGGACTTCTTGGACTTCTGCATTCCACTCACCAATTTTCCTTATGCATGTTATTTCCATACCTTGCTTGGTCAAATATCTGTTCTGTAGTCCTCACACAAGCTGTTTTGAGGTTCTGCCATTCTTTTTCAACTCCATCAATTTCATCTTCTCCTTCTTCACGTGCTAGGGCCATGAGTAATTCCTTGAACTGGTGTGCTTTCTATCCAGTCAACTTCCAGGTCTTCATCCTGGTCTCTGTTGACCTTAAAGCCTTCTCCAACTACCACTTGCAGCTGATTGTGGCAACCAGTGCTTTATGCTGTGTGCTGACTGTATCACTGGAGATGACTTTGCAATCAGATTCCACCCCAGTGCCCTTTCCCTGCTAGCAGAAAGTCTGCCTGAGTTGCACATTGGTCAGCCTTTTATGTGATCTTGTGACTCTCTCTCTCTGTCTCTTGCTAATACATGTGTTGGCTACTATTAACCCATTTGCCAGACAGAAGTCTAGAATAGCCTTTCCTTCTTTATTCTTGTTGTCCCACCAATGTGGACCCAGGTAGTCTTCATATTCTGTTCTGTTCCTCCTGATATGTGCATTCATATCACCCAATTTCAACACCAACTCAAATTGTTCTGCTTTATCTAGTAGGTCCTATAACTGCTTTCTGAATGCACTCCTTTCTTCACTATCACAACCTTGCTGGGGACATAAGCTGATGTTATGAACACTGCCCTGTCTTTAGGCTGCAATATGATTGGCATGTGTCTGTCACTAATTCTGATGACATCCCCCAATGTTTTCTGAAAATCATGCTCACCATAATTCTCACACCATTTCTAATCTGTTCTCCCCCTGAGTAGAATGCTCTGGATCCCAAGTTAAGTGGCTTTGCTGCACTGCCCTTTCATCTTGTTTCCTGGATACATACGGTGTCTAGCCTCCTCCATACTATCATGTCATCTGTTTCTAAGCTGTTTCCTGTCAATTAACTTACACTGAGTGTAACAATTCTTAGTTCATGTTTGGCAGGTTGATTGGTTTTTATGTCCAGCTTTCATTGAATAGAGCTATCCCAGGTCAGCTTATTGACGCAGGGTTGCTGGGTTTTATGGTGGGCACACACTGGCCAAAAGGGGAACATGCACCCTTCCTCTGTTAGCATGGGTCCCTGGTGTAGGTCAGGTCCTCAACCCAGCTATTACTGGCAAATACCCATGCCCATTAGTCTATACAACTCAATTACCTAAAGCCATATTTTACACTGTTAAGTGGTTAGCCTTACCACAGCATGTAGTCTGTGATCTCTTGTCTTGAGGATACTGCACACCACAACAGTTGTCCAAAGTGGCTGGGTCTTACAACTCTTCCCCCCTATAGGGCACTATGTAGAGTCTGTGCTGATGCCTACAGCTCTATTTTGGTGAGTTTGAGATGGAAATAATCAGCATGTTTTTGGAGGTGAGAATAGCCCCACAGAAACAACACGTAAACTCCAAACAGGCATTCACTGGAGGCCAGGATTAAACCTTGTACCATGTTCTTGGGTGGTAAAGACCTTAACCATTATGCCAAATGGTCACCTCTTGCAGGGTGGATTATTTCTGTGCATGCATTGTCTGTGGTCAGCTGCTTAGTTATTCAACATCCACAGTCAGTGACTTTTAGCGTTGGGTAGCCTTATACTGTAGTGCATGAATGGCATCCATCACAGTTATAATGTGTCCATGTATAATGGGAGAGGCATCTCCCATCCCATTTAGCTCAAACAGATCATTTATGACACATACATATGATGTAATATGTTAGCATAGGTGGAGTGTCACAATTGTGTTAAGACTTCCACTGTGGCTCATAGGTTCATAGGTTCATAGGTGGGTACTAGGCTATCTGCCCAAAGGCATTTATAAGCCTAGCCAGAATGTGTTGGCTTTCGCCGCCCCTTAGATTAGTTCTGTGTGCCTCTGTCCAGCAGAGCCACTGAAGTGATTCCCAAGGTAAACTTTCTGTTTCCCATCCACTCGTCAAGGTTTCTTTTGAAGATAGGTTCATATGTGGGTACTGGGCTATATAGACCCTTGTGGTTCATCCACATGTCATTAGTTGGTAGAGGTACATAGCTTGTTGTTCAATTCCTGAAAAAGGGCAGCATTATATAAATGTACTGACATTGCACAAACACAATTGTATCTAGTTATTCATATCAGATTTTGTGTTGGACAATGATATATAATCACAGGTTGTGATTGCATGGCAGTGAAATGGTTATTTTGGACATGTTTGCTGTGAATGCACCAGTGGCATGTGAATTGAGTACTGGCTTGTATGGCATACCTATACAGATAGTCAGTGGTTCAATTCTGGGATAGTGTGTGTACTAACAATGGAAACAGCTTCCTTGGCAAAGAAACATTGATATTGTACTGTTCACTGTTGTGTGGACAGCAAAATGTGTAGCTGCTTTTCAGCATTCTGACTAAATCAAATTGTTCAGTTTACATTTGTGACTTCTTTCTTACTGCACATATTGATTTCAGCTATTTGTAGCAGCATCCATTGCTATCTACTGTGGCATATCCAGTCAATACAGTTTTCATAAGCAGGAGTTTGAATCTGGTAACATTTGTCTGTCAGACAACTGTGTCGGACAGCAGTGGTCTGCACACAGGCAATAGCTATGGCACAGTCAGAGGGCCACCTTTTTCAGGCTATTGATCTACACCCTTATGATAGGAAAGTGCTGTAAGCCCTTCAGTGGTGTTCTCCATAATGCAACTGATATGGGTATTTCTGTGGCATCCACAATTAGTATGCATCTCTCTGATTATCTGTCCTGGCATGTGTTCAAAAATTACATGATGCAAATGTTTATTATGTCATTTGTTGCTCACAAGCATTAACTATTTCCAAAATAATTAACTCTATTGCATGTGTTTACATAACATAGATTAGTACTAGGCTAACTGCCCTTGTGGATCATTTTCAGCCTAGCCAATTACCCCATGTGAGAATCAAATCCTGCACCTTGTGTTTGTAAGGTAAACACCTTAACCATTACGGCAACATCCCACCAAACATTTCTTCATTACTGCAATTGTTTTTTTCAAATTATACAGCTTAATGGCAGTTGAGAGTTTGCATAAAATATTTTTTACTGCATGGCATGCTGACAGACCATCATAAAGTTTGAGTGGTCCTCTGTTATGACACATTCTTGCGTGTTGCTACTATGGAATTGCTGTTATGTTATGGTTTCCTGTAATTCCCTGTGAGCATGCCCAGTATAAATTACCAGTGGAAAGCTTGAAGTCAAGAAATGGAAAACAGGCTATTTGCCCAGCCGGACTCTACCCGGTTAACAAATGTAAAATAAATAAAAAATAAAATATGTGTTGTCATTTGTCACTTATGTATGTTGAATGCTATGATATTACCATCTAGCATTTGCATGACTATACAACACATGCTTTTCTGTTGCAGGTTTATAAGTGATAAACCCTTTCCTACAGGTGACAATAACATTAATTTGCAAAAACATGGCCTTTTCTGATGTGCATGACGTGACAACTGTAATGTTCATTTGTTTTTGTGTATACATCCTGAGGTGCAGAATGTAGCAGTGGTGCTGGCTTGCATACATTAATTCCCTGTATATATCTCATATGTCGTAACATATGATATATGCATTTATTCCACAATGTATCTTCTATCTCAACTCAGCATTTTATTAACATGTATATTACATGTATATTACTTTAGCTCCCCTTTGTTACACTACAGTTTTATGTCACTCTCACACACTTTGTTAGCAGGTGTGTTTTTATTTATGTGCATAAGTCAAGTATTGTCAGTGAGATTAATTGTCATTCCATCAATATGGCAGGATTTACGTTAGAAAAGTTTCTTTGACACTTCAGGACATTTTTCTGCAGTATATGACTACACTTCCCCATTTCTTTTCCCCTCTTAATTACTTCTGCTGTACAACCAATTTTATTTGTGTACATTTCTCCATTTCATTTCCCCCCTCCAGAATTCTTTTACTGTAGTTGCCCTTAATATTTCTGGACTACAGTGCATGCTCATAGATTAGGTTTGCCTACAGGCAAACTGTTTTGTTTATATTCTGTACTCATGCTTAAAAGCATCTTTCCATGGCCACGAACACTATTGCTGGCCATGAAAAGGTGCTTGTAAATGAGCAGGTGCAATGAACAGCGTGCATATTTGATTAGTGCTGCTGCTCATTGTGCGAACACGTTTAAATTGTGTATGCTTATCATGAAGCCTACACGAATGTTAATGTATCCAAGGGAAAGTCTGACACCATCCTGGCCAGCTAGGTCATTTGTCCTTACATGAGAATCTTCTTTTGATCTTTTGAAGGAATGGGTGACAGGAATTTGAAAATGTAGGTGTTGTATATGCACCCCCCAGCTGTAAACAAAGAAGAAAAGAAAAGAAAATACAAAAATAACAGAAATGTGAGTCGCGGAACATCACGCATGTGCAGCATTTCCAGACTGATGGTGAACCAGTCTGGAGCATGCGCACAGAATCCAGACTATCTCACCAGCAGTACAGATTAGAAAGAGAGCATGCAGAAGCGCTATTCCAGAAGTCTATGCAGTTACAACTGCATAGACTTGAAGGGGGATCAGACTGCAATGTCTGCAGGCTGGGTAGCACCCAGCTTGCTCTGCTCTTGTGGGAAGGACTTGCTCTCATTGTCATGGATTAGATGGATGCATTTACAGGCTGTGAATGAATGGATGTTACAGCCTGCTTTTATGGACTTTGAGATAAGGAATACAAAGTGTGTGTGTAATGCCTCACATACTATATAGTGGTGGGTAGAGAACAGGCTTGAAGCCTGCACCTTGGGCCCAGGTGGCAAGAGCTGGAATTCCCTACCCACCACCATCTGTAAACAAATTGCAGATTTTTCCCTCATATTTGTTCTGTTCCTCATAAAATCTGTGGTTTCTGTAGTTTTATGCCCTTGCAAAGTTAGTAGTGCAGTGGTGCAGTGGTAGCATTGTTGCCTAACAGCTCCAGGTTCTCCGGTTTGATTCTTGGCTGGGGTGCTTTCTGTGTGGAGTCTGCATGTTCTGTTTGTGTGGGTTTGCTCTGGTGTCCTCCCATCTTACAAAGACACATGTCTGGAGTGTTTCTCCCTCGGCCTCTACTGCAAATTGGCTTTTGTTCCAAGTCATACTTTCCTGGTTAACAAATGTTAAATAAAAATGACAAGCATTTGAATTTCAGACTCCGTATTCTTCCAAAAGTACATGGTAACACAAAACCTTTTATTCTAGCAATTTTCTAAATTTATAAGACGGATATTTGAAATTTGTCCCTATTTTTGAGACAGTATTCCCCCATTATTGGCTTTGTTCAAATTTTTTGTGCTAAGATTGAGAGCTATGGTAAGAACTGAATTCACTGAATATGTTTGGGGGCTGTATTTCCCCATTACTGGCTTTGTCTAGGTGTTTTTTGCTAAGAGATTGAGAGCTATGGTGAGAACTGAATTCACTGAATATGTTTGGGGGCTGTATTCCCCCATTATTGGTTTTGTTCAGGTGTTTTGTGCTAAGAGGTTGACAGCTATGGTGAGAACTGAATTCACTAAATGGTAGCCATTTAAGTTTCAGACTTCCTTTCTTTCACAAAACATCTGATTTAGCATAGTGGTATGTTCCTCTGACTGTTTTGCACAGGGTCCTGGGTTCAAGACTTGGCAGTGAAATGCATGGTAGTAACACAACATTTTATTCTAGCAACTTTCCAACATTATACAAGCAATGTTTAAAATGTGTCCCTGTTTTTTGAGCTTTTGCCCCCCCCAACACATTTTGGCTTATTCTAGATTTCTTGTGCTGCAAAGTTCAGAGATACAGCTGAATGAGTAGATTTTACAAGGAGCTGAGAGTTGCAGGGGAGCAAAGGTTTAGTGCTGCTTATGGTGAGTCTGCTTGCATTATTAATAGCACAACAGGAAGTATACTTGTGTTTGATGCAGAAGGTTGTGAGTTATACTTCCACAGTAGATAGATCCATTGCTAATACTGTACTGTGTTGTATAGGGGGTGGATACTGCACCCTTTTTGGTGAAGATACCTAGTAACTATGAACCTGTTATCAGTTTGCCATCCATTCCCTATTGCAATATTACTAGCTTATCATTTAGTGTAACATAGGCAATTTATTCCTCAAGGGCAACAGGCACTTTATTTGTAGATGAAACAATGAAATATAAAGCTGTTTGCTATCAGCAACCTCTTCATTAGTTACAGATCTCTTTAATGTGGAATTATTTAGATGACTTTTGCTTCTTCAGAGATTGCACATATTTACTGATACTGATGGACTGTAGAAGTTTGAGTAGACTTTTATGATGGAAATGTTCTGAATTGGGCAGTTTTGTCATTATTGGTGCATGCATTTTGTTTCATTGTTTACTGGAAAAATGTTTAAAACAATACATTTAAAACACCCTCTAAAACTGCACTGTATTGTACAAGGAATATAATTTAATACAATCAGGAAGGTGTATGAAAGAGCATGTGTATGTTTCATGTGCAAGGGGTCTGTGATTTGAAAACAGCCCAGACCCAAAGTTAATCTTTATTTGCCACTGGCAAAATGTATTTTCCTTGAATGTGGGTTTCAATGCTGTTTCAATGAATGTGAGTTTTAAGGGCAGAGAAGTTTTAATGCTAAGTTTGTTTTCATTGTGAGACTGCATTGCTTTGTTTAGCAGATATCTATTAGTGTTTGCACTGTAAAATGCAAAATAAAACTTTCAAATGAAGTCCAAATCATCGCAGAAGTAAAGCAGTATGCACATTAGTGTTTATGGTAAATGGGGTGAAATAGCCAAGTAATGGTTCATTGGAATGGCTGCGGGGGGAGGCTCCATTCGACCATGATTTTGTAGGGGGAAGGGCAACAAACTCAAAGACAACCTGATTGAACTATACCTCTCCACTGTCCAGATTTTTGCAGAATTAATAGATTTTTTATTCTTATTTTTGGTTTGTTCCTCATAAAATTTGTGGTTTTCTGGCAAATTCTTTAGGAATTAAGTCACTAAATAATGACAGACACTGAGTTTCAGACTTCATAACCTTCAGAAAAATGCATGCTAAAGCAAGACCTGTTATTCTATCAACTGTCTTAGTTTATACAAGAGCAATTTTTAGTACTGTTTATATGTTCCCCCAATATATTTGGCCTTGTCCCGATCTCCTGCATTAACAGGTTGAGAGGTACATGCAAATAAATTGCTTTATAGAATTAGGCATATTCAAACCTCTCAACTGTCCCTGATTTTGGCTCAAAATGTTGCTCATCCCCTAATAATCCCTCCGCAAAATGGCAATTTTGAAAGAAAACATGGAGGGTTTTCAATTAATAAATAACTGTAATAACCAGAGTTATAGATTACTTTTATTTCAGAAATGCGTGTAGATTCTTTTATTTTGTCAGCTGCTCAAGTTAGCAGTACTAATATTAAAAAAGTGTCCCTTCTTTGACAGGTTCCTGGCTGTATTGTATGGCTATTTTATATTTTTGCATCACATTTGTGGTCCGTTTTTCATAAAATTGTGTTTTTTTGGCAAATTAGTGGCAAACCATTAAAGACTGAAGTTAGAAAATAATGACAGATATTTCAGTTTCAGATTTCATACCCTTCAGAAAATTCATACTAATACAAGACCTACTTATTCTATTATCTTTCTAAGTTTATAAGAGCAGTATTTAAAAAATGTCCTTATTTTTGGGCCTTTGTTCCATTTCTATGTATGGCTTTGTCCAAATTTCTTGTTCTGAGGTTGTAAGGTATGACACATGTGTCAGGGCTATCACAGTCAGCCAGAGACATTTCAAATTGTGACCTACTTGTTGCACCCCACTCCCCCATGTAGTGACTCTGGATGTGTCCAAGCAAGGCAAGGAGCAATTATGCAGTGTACATGTGCAGAGTATCCCCCATCCAAGGTAGACACAAGTACTACACTGGCTTTTCATCTGTCCATGATTTTGCAGAATGTTCTGGTTTCTGTCATATTTTTATACTGTTGATTTATGCTTATTGTTATTCAGAAAGTGCCTGTTGCTCTGTGTTTAAGTAGCAATGCTTTAATGACCATCAGGTAAGCTTGCCTGAGATTGTAAGATGCAAGTAAGCTTTAATAAGCATACTGTTAAAGAACTTCCAACATTGAAAGCCTTTCTGTTGTCGCCATGCAGAGAATACTTACATAACTAGATAACGTATAAGCCTTGGGTATTGAAATTCATACAACAGTATTTGTAATAAAGGACAGGATTACATTATTTTAAGAAGCTCATTACATTTGTTGGAGACTTGCAGTCATCTTTGCAGGCTATACCTGCAAACTAAACAGAATGCCAATCTATCGTGTGTGGTCCATAACCTGTGCAGTAATCTTTTAAGCAATGTATGTTGAGCTTGTTTCTTGTTTGTTTTTCATTTTTTTACTTTGATCATGTTTTCCCCATGAAACAAGTAGTTGTCAGGCAGCAGGTCTTTTTTGGATAAGAAACATTTTTACAAGTGGGGGTATCACAGAGATTGCTACTTTCAGCATGTTGCTTGGTACTTTAATAAAGCTGAATATAAATTATAATTAGAACTGCAGTACAAGGAGAAGTGGTTTGAGTTGAATGCTGCTTGTTTTTCTTATACTTGATTTTGACTGGCATTCCAGTACTGTATTTAAAAAGTAATTTATTTTTTCATGCCTCACAACCTTTTTGTTTCCATCGAGATATTAAGTAAGCTGACATGAAGCCAATGCATCAAAATATTTTTTTTCTTCTACACTTCATTTTGTCATGATTGGACTCTTATAATGATGGTTTGGCACCCAGGGCAGCGTATTTAATTAAAGTTACAGTTTTTGTGGTTTTGAGCATAGCTCTTCCCCTTTCTGGTTGGCCACACCCATTCTCATTGACCCCCACCCATTCAGCTGTCTCCTGCAGCCCCCCTTTGATTTGAAGTCACCAGCCGCCACTGCCTAAAATAAGCATCCTAACTAAAATTACTATTCTGCCATGAAAGTCAATGGCAGGCAGAAGACAACATGGCCAGTGAGTAGTAGTTGCTAAGGGGGGAGGCTCAGTGTGAGACATGTAACTAAGCATTAGCAGGCAATCCTATGCAAATGAGGGGAATGATAGTGAATCCCAGTTTTCCCCAGTGATGCTAGTCAGGTCCCAACAGTGTAAGAGCAGGAATAGCTTGGTGCAAGCCTAGGAGTTAGCTGATATCATAGGGATGTGTGTCAGGCATACTGAAAGTGGATTGGAGCCCTGTGGCTTGGGTTTGCTCCTAGCTTAGCAGAGTTAAGCAAGGGTGTGTGTCTGAGGCTGCCTATCACTCTTTACAGTGCCTAAGCAGGTGTGCACAGCACAATGGGTTTTAAAGGGAAAAATAAAGTAAACCAGGAAATAGCAGCTCTGTGCACATTTGAGCACTATGCATGGCGCATCTCCAGGCTTAAATAGGAAGGCAATGGGAAGGGAAAACAGCAGTAGGAAGGTAATCTAGGAGAACTAGCATAGCTGGCAGGTGAATGTATCAGAATCAGCTAATTACACAGGCAGCAGACCAGCCAAGAACACCACTATAAACCATGCAAACACATTTCCCTCTGTTTTTTCCCATACTCTCCACCACTGGTGTATACAAGCGGGGAACTTTTAACAAACAAAACAACAAAATGATAGGGGCTGCAGCAGGCAACATAGAACAACATGTGCAAGAGGCTGATGGTGGTGAGGATGTGAATGCTGCCGAACAACCCACAGTGAGGAGATGGAGAAGAGTGTACAGACCCAGGGTAACCTACCAGGGGCTACATGAGCTGGAGATAGTGGAGCTCTATAGGGTGGACATGGACCTCCTACAGCAAATTGTTGAGCTGTGCCAGCCATGCCTGACACACCATACTGACCAAGGGGAACCCATCCCAGTGAATACCAAGGTATGTGTAGGCCTAGGAATACTAGCCACAGGTACCTCCCAAAGCTCAACTGGGGATATCATGGTGATCTCACAGGGACCAGCATCCAGAGTATTCCACCAGTTCCTGGATGCCATGTCAGCATATGCCAGTGAGCACATATATTTCCTCAACACCCGTGAGGCGTTGGCCAACAATATGCATCTCTTCCACCAAATAGCAGAATATTCTGAGGTAGTTGTGCTAAAGAGTGCAGACACATATGCATCAAAGCACCACCCGGTGATCAGGGTAGGGCTTACATCAACTGCAGGGGCCTCCCCTCCATCAACTGCCAGGTCGTGTGGGATGCCCAGGGCATTATAATGAATGTGTGTGCTAGCCACCCTGGAAGCTATCATGATTCCCACATTTGGCATTTGACGTAGCTGTACAAGAGATTTGCCAATAAGGACATCCCTTATGGTCACCTAGTGGGGAATGCTGGTTATACACTGGAGCCATGGCTGATGACATCCATCAGAAATGCACACACACCTGAACAAGAATGCCATAATGAGGCACACTCACAGACCAGACTTATAAAAGAGCATGTGTTTAGGATGCTCAAGTCATGATTCCGGTGTCTGGACACATCCGTTGGGAGCCTTGGAGTACTCACCAGCTACATGTACTCAAATTGTTATGGTATGTGCCATGCTGCACAATATGATCCTGTGGAAACAGCTGCAGCAAGAACAGCATGGGGCAGGGCCATATAGCCCCCCACCAATGCCAAGGCCTACACAGGCACAGAGTGACTCGGAGGAGAAACAACCTGAGCCTGCCCCAGTAGGCAAATGGATGCATGCCCAGTATGCCCAGGCCATGGCAAAGAGACAATGCATAGCACATACACTGACACAGTAGGGAATTAGGGAATGACACCTCTCTCTGACTCATGCATACAGTAAATGGGATGCCAAACATGACACTACCTATACTCAGCCATGTATAGAGAGTGTACTATGTGCATCTGACATAGGCAGCCCTCCAGCACCATCCTCAATCCTGGCACACCCACAAGGTAAGTCAATCAACCTACCAATTGCCACATGGAGTAGAATGTGTTGTTACCTGTAGCTATGGTATGGATGTGAGCATGCAAGGAAATTGGGTGGCTGAATGTTATGGCAGCCGATAGTAGACACCCATTGTGGCATCTTGATATCTGTAACACATACTGGAGTCACCAGAGTAGCCAGTACTACACAGGGTGACAAAACTCACTGCAGGAAATGTGCTGGGTGACATGTGTGTCCATATGACTCACACATGCCAGTCAGGGAGGTTCATATACTCAACAACAGTCTCAGCCAGCAGGACAGGTGTATAACAACTCAAACATAGCCTGTGCTATGGCCTCTGAATGATGCCTATGGGTAACCTCCCCCCCAGGCCTACACAGACAGACTACATCAGGTCAGGCAGTGGGATGTTAGTTCTGAAGGGTAGGAAGTCAGACACAAATATGTAGGGCAACCAAAGCTAAGACCTGTAGTACACTGATATGCCTCTAGTCAGTATGATAAGTTAGAATACAGAATGAAATGGAGTACCTGACATACCAGTACAGTCATAGCAAATGTGTGCATGTGCCAGGTGTGCCCCCCAATGTATGTAGATATGTAGAAACAGTAAGGTGTGCCCCTCAATCATGTGTAGGAATGTAGAAACAGTCAGGTGTGCCCCCCCAATCCTGTGTAGAAATGTAGTAATACTCAGGTGTGCTCTCCCCAATCCTGTGTAGAAATGTAAAAACAGTCAGGTGTGTCTCCCTACAACCCTATGTGGAAATGTAGTAACAGTCAGGTGTGCTCCCCCCACATCCATGTAGACATGTAAAAACAGTCAGGTGTGCCCCCCAATCCTGTGTAGAAATGTAGTAACAGTCAGGTGTGCCCCCCAATCCTGTGTAGATATGTAAAAGCAGTCAGGTGTGTCTCCCCACAATCCTATGTAGAAATGTAGTAACAGTCAGGTGTGCCCCCCTCCATGCCTATGTAGACATGTGGAAACAGATAGGTCTGCCCCTTCCCCCAATCCAGTGTAGAAATGTAGTGACACTCAGGTGTGCCCCCCAATCCTGTTTAGAAATGTAGTAACATGTATGAGTAGGTATAATACGAGTGGTGCACAGATGGCCAGAGGTGGCCAAGGTAGCAGGATAGGTTGTATCATTTGCACAATATGCAAGTCTGTGTGTGTTAGGATGGTGTGTGTTTCAAAATGTGTGAGAGTGGTCAGTATGTATGCATGTTGAGGTAAGACCTGGTGGCCATTGCCCACTACTGCTGATAACAAGGAGAAGCCCTCACAACTGCAGTGCCAAAGACAATCCCCACCAGTATAACACATGCTAGCAGTAAGCCATTGTAAATGTATGGTGGTAATATGTGTCACCATCTGAAAGACTGACATGGCACTGACATGGCATGGCTGTTGGGCTATATATACAAGCAGTACACAGGGGAAAGTACCCCAGACATAAAATATATATTGTGTCACTGTGAAATGGTGACACCCTTGGATTTGTCCATATAGGTATGCATCATAGTAACAGGACCTGCAGTAGGGGATACTGGTGATGTCTGCCTGGACACCTGCAGATCACAAAGGAGGTAGGACTGATATATTGGGAATCAGCTGATGTACTTGCACATGTCAGCATAACTGTAATGTCCCATGCATATCTGTGTATCAGATGCAAGTAGTGTCAATAGCACACATGCACCCAGCCACAACAACACCACCCACAGGCACCTCTCTGGCAATATCCCTGCTGTGTGGAATGGGTACAGTATAAGCCCACCTGTATATGGTAATAGTGGAAGACTGCAGCATGCAGTGCAGGTGTCCCATGCAGGTGTGTCCCTAGCTGAAGGTAGCACCCTGCCAGCATCCACTCCACCTGATCAAGACTGACAGAAGGTATTGGCACGAACAATTATCACATCTACCCTGTCACCCCAGGGGAATATATTGTATGGTGGTCTGGGACTATAGGACTGACAGAATACAACGGTCTGTCACATCTGGCCTGCATCAACATCTAATGCCCTACAGGCGCCTGCCAAAGGCCCGTGTCTCACATACTGACAATTCATGTTATGTCATGGACACCCAAATAACATAACACACTCCATTTAAGCCATATGCAAGGCCATGTGGACAAACCACAGTAACATGTCCACCATGTCCCATTGCATGAACTGTGGGCCAGCACTAACACACACCTGTGATGTGGTGATATCCTTAGGGAAAGTATCAGAGAACGTATGCATAATGTATGGAAGAGGTTAGAATAACAGAGTAGGGTGTGGTAGCATGGGCAGCATGGAATGTGCAGGGTCCGACACCAAGCTGTGTGCACAGTATCCCTGGCTGCAAACACATAAATGGGTGACTACACACCTGCCCGTACACCACAATAGGGTAAATGTCCTGAGCCATGGCCCCTGCCTCTGGCTAACATGTGCAAATATGTACAGCTGTGAGGCATTGCCATAGCAAGATAAGGCCATACTGCCAAGTTGATGGGCGGACAAGTATGGGATCCTCTGCCAGCACTGTACCAAGGTGCAGAACTGGATACACATTCTCAGCACCAAGTGTCTGCAGCTCCCCATCCAGAATGGCATAATTTACCATGAATATGTATGTGTCTGCCCACAATACTGGGCACAGCTGCAGTCACCCTTGTCCCCCAAGTCATCACTGTGAGCAAGAATGTCCACCTGACAGTCCAGGACAGAAAACATCACTGTGTATAACAGTACACATGTCTGAATATCTCTGCTAATAGCAGTACCATGCAGCTAAAGCAGCACAGACACAATCACCTACAGTACACACTAACCCCTGCACAGTTTGTCCCCATAATGCCAAATGATTGATGGATACTCTGTAGAAACAGTATGCTCCCTGTAGGTATACAACACAAAGGTCTGCACTGCAGTACAAACTACCTGGAATTGAGCCACACATTAATTATAGAAGGGCATACCGGGCATGCTCACACACTTAGAGAAATGAGGGCAATGTCAGTCAACAACATACAGAAAGGTCATACTGGGCATGCTCACACACAAACAAATGAAGGCCATGTCTGCAAACAACAGTGGACCAGACATATCTGGCATTTGCAGATGTTAGTGCAGACACTCCTCAGTATGCAGCACTCATGCTTTCCACACACACACCCACACACACACTGGATAGGAATACAGGCATATATCCAAGGACAACACACTAAAATAAGCCAAAAGTAGATTACACAGATGTGTGGAATAGAGTGTTTGTCACAAGGGGCCATCCATTATGAGGCCTATCCCACCCACACAGCCAAATGGCTACAACCACATGAGGTTCGAATGTCACTCACTGTAGACCTTAGCCACTGGTATCTGTCAATATGACAGACTATGTGGTGCAAGTGCTAGCTGTGCAACATGATGGTACGAGGAAGTAGTAATCTAGCAGCAGTATACATGTACCTGTGGAATATAGCCCTGCATGTGCCCGTATGTGGTATGTCAACCTCTAGATGAATGGGTTATGGCCCATGCACACACAGTGCCCTCCTCATAGCCATACTATGACAAGCCTGCTGAGGTCATCCACTTTGAAATATACCCTTGTGAAAGGTGTAGGCCAGTATTCTCTGTGGTGCTTCCTATAATTGCGTACTGCTGTAGCGTGATAAACTAGTTAGGTAAGAGTTTTAATTCCAGACATGGCAAGTGTGTGTGCATGTGTGTGTGTGTGTGTGTGTGTGTGTGTGTATGTGTGTTTGTGTGTTTGTGTGTGTGTGTCTGTCTGTCTGTGTGTGTGGTGTGTCCTATACCTGGATACAGCTGTAGTGTAATAAACTTAGAGAGGGAGGAGTTCTCCAGACAGATGGTGTGCGTGTGAAGAGCAATGCTTTTGCTTTTAGGCACACACACAAAAAAATCCAAAATCTCTTCAACCTACTCAAGGCTGCTACACTGTACATAGAGTGTAGAGAGCAATGCTTTTTAGGCTAGTCACACTCACTACAATCCAAATGCCCTAATTTGTCAATGTCATACACTGTGAAATACACCTTTTGGAAAGGTGTAGCCCAGTCATCTCGGTGGCAAATCCTATAACTGTATAATGCTGTAGTGTGATAAATTAGGTAGGAGTTCTAATCCCAGACATGGTAAGTGTGTCTCTTTGTCTGTATAGGGAGCAATGCATTTATGCCTAGCCACACTCACTACAATTCAAATGCCCTACTTTGGTAATCCTGCTGATGTCATTCAGTGTGAAATACACCTTTGGGGAAGGAGTACTCCAGTAATCCCTGTGGTGCATCCCATAACAGCTTCATGCTGTAGTGTGATATAGAACTCTGTTAGGGGTTCTATACCTACACATGCTGGTTGTGGATGTTTTGTGTGTGTTTCAATGTCTGTGTAGGGAGCAATACATTTTAGCCTAGCCACACTCACTACAATTCAAATGCCCTACTTTAGCAATCCTGCTGATGTCATTCAGTGTGAAATACACCTTTGGGGAAGGAGTACTCCAGGAATCCCCATGGTGCGTCCTATAACAGCTTCATGCTGTAGTGTGATATAGAACTCTGTTAGGGGTTCTATTCCCACACATGTCGGCTGTGGATGTTTTGTGTGTGTTTCAATGTCTGTATAGGGAGCAATGCATTTTAGCTTAGCCACACTCAATACAATTGAAATGCCCTACTTTGGCAATCCTGCTGATGTCATTCAGTGTGAAATACACCTTTGGGGAATGAGTACTCCAGTAATCTCTGTGGTGCATCCTATAAATGTGTAGTGCTCTAGTGTAATAAACTAGTTAGGTAGGAGTTCTAATCCCAGACATGACAGGTGTGTGTCTGTCTGCGTGGAGGTGGCTGTGAGTGTGTAACAACTGGTCTCAATGTGGAGCGGTTTTGCAAATTTCTTATATGGTAGCCCTAGTATATATCACAATGTCCACCATACAGGGATGCTAGATGTGAAATAGCCAAGAGGTTGGGGTGCAAATCCATATGCATACATGTGACATCAAGGCCAGGCAAACAAAGGTAGCAACCCTAGTATTACCCAGAGAACACTCTCAACTCATGTCTCATACACATAAACACTTGCCTAGGCAACAGCAGCTATGTTGGTAGTACCCTGCATATTGCCCACTGATAGTAACTATGATGTGATTGCAGTGGGCTACATAGGGCATGGCACCCTGTCCATCTGTCCAATAGGCACATACATGCCGACATTGCACCTTCCCCATGTTCCCCACTGGACACCTGTAACACCTGTGGTGCCATCAAAAGTGACCCACAAATGACATACCATGCCTGAAAACATGCCTTGTCCGGACAGATGCCACTGACAACAGTATCATGCTATCAATGTAGGTGCAGGGTAAATCTGCTGTCCATTACCAGTTCCTGTCACATGAGGCCAGGACTAGCAAATCTTATGATAATCTATGTATACAACATGGGCCAGACACCCCAGGTACAGTTCCACATGTCACTGTACATGCATGTGAGAGGTGTGCACATCCCAGACACCATCCATGTCATGGACTAAGGAACTCATACATGGTAAGCAATGCTCAGCATTGGCCACACACAATAGTCCCCCAGGTGACTGGATGGTGAATACAATACCCACCTGTGTGGGCAAATCCTCAAACTTCACCCCGAGCCCCAATGCAGACCAGTGTCATGTGGGCCAATGCCAAGGTATACCCATCACCTAGCTTTGTATAGCTGTCTGGCACAGTCGACCAATACACACCCATGAAGCAATGCACCCATGCATGTACTGGCACCGTGTGTGTGTGTGTGTGTGTGTGTGTGTGTGTGTGTGTGTGTGTGTGTGTGTGTGTTGTATGATGAGTATGATCACATTCACACTTACTATAACCCCCATTGGCATACTGAAGCATGCTGCCCAATGTCAGATACCTCCACATACCCTTTCCCATATAACCTCTGTATGACCCCTGTGGTGTATGTGATACCTGCACAGTAATGTGTTGTGGCAATCTCACTAGAGATCAGTTGTATTCCTGGCCCTGCCATGTGTGTCAATGTGTGTGCGCCCCTGTTAGAGTGTGGCTGTGTTGATACTGGCACCTTTTCATGTGTACAGGCAAGTATACTACACCTATCATATAGCTACCATATCCCTGTTGCAGATGCCACTCACCATCACATATATGTTTTGAGGGGTTGTCAACATGTAACCTATGTGGTGCATCTGAAAACTGCATAGAAATATGATAGCACTACATAGTCTTCAGGGGGTTGATACCCTGTGCTAGTAGGTGTGTAACACAAACATGCTTAGGTTTTACTCTCCCACCCCTCTCTGACTTTACTTTGCCTCTGTCTGCCTGTCTCACTCCCTCTCTGGTGGATGTGGAGACCTACACCTGGTTTGCTTAGGCAGCAGTATGTGTATTGTAAGTGATGCTTATTATCAGCTGATGGCCTCTGCACGAATTGCAGCCCTCCTCTAACTGATTGCATGTGGAACAGCTGTGGTAACATTCCCATAGTCAATTGCATGGAAACACACTCCAATATCTAGGAACATCATAACATCATGTTGGTGTTGGGCCTTTTCATTCGCTGTGAGCAGGAACTAGATCTGTTGTTTGGTAAACAGCATAACAGATGGATTTGGGATTTACCTCTAACAACATACACTGTGGAAACAGGCCAACACACAGGAGGGGAATGTGCCTGACTTGACTACAAACTGTAAGTGCTGATATACTGCAATTGAGGTAATGTTAGTTTAACAGGGTGTGTGTGGATATGGCTGTCTTACATGTTTTAATACCTGTCATGTCAGTGCTATGTTTATGAGGAAACCCCCATTAGTAGGGTCATCTGCAGACTGGGAAGTGTGTGGTGCCTTTTGTTTTTTTGTGTTACCCACAGAGCACCTATCTGTGAACTGCAGTAGGTAGTGTGAGGATTGCAGTCTGTAGATGGTGACAGCCGTGAGAGTTACTGACTTCATATCCCTCGTAGGACATATGTTGCAACAAACCCTGTTACAACAGTAAATCTATGACATTATCACAGCGACATGTCAATAATGGCCCTGTATTTGTGCCTCCAGCCACAACTCTGCCAACCTTTGGACATATGTCATGCAGTAAGAGGTACATATGTGCTGTACACCATATTTATTGACATCTTATCTGATAACAAACCAGTGAGATATCAGACTGCTACACATGTTATGTATAGTAGGGGTTATATTTGATGACATAACCTGGACATTCTGTAGTTGTGTGTACAGTACTGAGGTCTGTGTACTTATGGTGATTGTCGGTAGTGTGTGTATTGCTAATATGTACCTTGGCCTGTGTACAGACTGTGGTATATGTCATTGTTTTTGGTCCTGTTCTATCTGATGTTACATGCTGCTCCACTGTATGTTCCCCTATTGGCTTACATGTTTGTAGGGCCAAACACACACATGTCCCATACCACAGACAGGCATCAGACTACACTGTGTAGCGGCCCAGTATATGTAGGCTTAGTGTGTGAGTGGCACATATGAGGATGGTATTGAACAGATAGTCCATATACTGTAATAGTACGCTAGCTTACCATATGTGTCTGTGGCTGTGTTCACATTGGTTGTGGTTATGCACTTTTACACAGGTGTCCATTACTCTGTTCTGTGACATGCCTGTAGAGCCTGCTATATATGCAGGTACATGTGTATTCCCCCATAAGAAATGTAGACAAGTGTTGAGCCAGTCTGCCTGTAGCCTGCACATAGTATGTGGCCATGGCACCTCTGTACCAGAGGTTATTATGTCAGGACAAGCAGGGGTGTGTGAATGCATAACCTATGGGGCCATAGGTATACCAGCAGTTATGTGTTATACCCATCTACATGGCTGTTAGCATTGACATTGTCAGGCTTAGTCCACATGTCTTGCACTAAGGGGTTCTGTGTATACCTCTGGACTGTCCAGAGTGTGTCAGACTGTCCACATATATTGGCCATAACTCTGCTGTAGTCCACAGGAGCATTACTGTGCTAGGAGTGGTACTGTACTATGATATCCTTAGGATGTCTGTCAGTGGCCAGTGTGAACATGTTAAAAGCAGATGCGACCTCCCACACACAACATGTCTGTGAAGACAATCCCTATTAGAGTAGCAATAGTCTAGAAATATACCTGCAATGAATACATCCCCTTGCACTACGAAGTTGGGACTGTTGGGGCTGAGGTAGGGCTCCACTCCATGTTCAGGACATATGGTGAACATATATGTATATCTAAATATCCATATATATATATATATATATATATATATATATATATGTATACACATATACATATCGACATACATGATGGATATGTATGTGTACATATATATATATATATATATATATATATATATATATATATATATATATATATATACATATATATATATATATATATATATATATATATATACACACTCAAATATATACATATACAGAGCAATATATGTCTGCACATATACAGATAGAGATACATATGCACATATACGTATGGATATCTACATATATATTGACAGTAGTAGGTATATCAAAATAGATATGTATACACATATAGTTGTAGTTATCTACATATATACCAACATATATACCAACATACCTAGGCATAACTGTACACAGAGGATGTGCAAACATATATAGCTAAATATACATATATCTATATATACATATATGTGTGTATATGTGTGTGTGTGTGTGTGTGTGTGTGTGTGTGTGTGTGTGTGTGTGTGTGTGTGTGTGTGTGTGTGTATACGAAGAGATGTACACATGACCATTTATATGTTGCACTATACAGATGTGTATACAGACATATGTATGAGTATACATGTGTATTTACATGTAGACATATATAGACCTATTATATGTATATAACCATATTCCTGACGTGTAAACCTCATGGTTGTGTATACCTCCCATATGTATTGCACCTTATGTACCTCCTATGTGTACATTATGATAAAAGAACATGTGATGCAACAGTCATATTAATAACAAGGACTACATAATTTAGGAAGTAAAGGCAACTGTTCAATACTACTCAATATGTATATTGACAGCTATACTGGTAAAACAACAGCTGTTTTCACAGTGGTCATGGCATAGTGGGTAAGTGTTGTGAATTTAGTGTACAGGGTCCTGGGTTCAAGGGCTGTTCATTTTGTTGCTGGGTAGAACAAGGCCTGTTGTCTATAGAGTGGTTAAGGCAGTTTTGATCAGCTTTAAGTGTGTTGGCACGGGTTTGTGTGAAGCTAAGTGGTGCTAAGCTATGGGTAAACATATGGGATCTTACACAGTATAGGCTTCGCGTACCAGTGCACAAATCAGCTCAGCTGTTATATTGCAGCAATGTTGATACTTGTTAAGCATGGCTTAGCCCTTGTAACCAGATCACACCATCCAGTCTGATAACATAGCAGGGTAATGACACCTGTAATAAGTGTATGTAATGCCATGTACAATACATGTGCCTATGTGCTGTCATTACAGTAGAAAGGGGTGTGAGTGTCATGTGTGGGTCACAGATGTATATGTTGCCATGCAACAGTGTGCATGTATGTGGATGGGTCTACATCAGGTTGCAGGGTATACATGCCCCAGCGGGTCACCTGTCCATGTGGCACAGGCAATAACCGTTCTAGTAACCTGTGACATGTGTTCAACTGTACCCCAGCTATGTCACAGCCACGGTGTCACCAGAGTGCTAGACCCCATTGTGGAATATGGCTGCAGACCATCCTCCTGCTGACACATGTACACCTACAGCACAGATGGATAACATTATAGGGACCGCAATCAACCAGTGTTACTAACAGCTATAATGCATCATTGCAGGATGGCTACACTACCTGCTATATATGAATTACACTTCACTCCTTACAGCATGTTTCACTGCAGTACTGTGGTACACTGTAGTACAGTCACTGTGTGCATCAGAACCATATTAGCCTGTCCCTGCATTGATGGTGTGGATGACAGGAATGTCCCACAGGTATCATCATATGCACAGTGTGTGATGTTGGTTTGCCAGAGGTTGAGCCATACATTTGAAATGTGTGTGGGTGAGGGGTGTACTGGGGAGAGTTGGGCAAGGTGATGTGGTGTGTGTAGGTATGGGGTTGCCCTAGGTATGTTTGCATAGTGTGTGGGTATGCATGAACACAGTTCTGCCATGTGGCTGCCCTACACAGGTGTTTATGGACAGCTGCAAACCATACCTGGCAGTTCATTGCCTCTGGCCATGGACACATGGACTGTGCCTGCCAGGGCTTCCACAGGCACTTCCAGGTACAGGCCTCAATGTGCTACTCTCACCTGCTGATGACAATTGTCCACTGGTACCAGGTCCCTCCTTGGACTGGCCAGGACCATGTGCACATGGCCTGCTGGGGTGTGGTGTGGACAGCACACCCCTGCACTGCTGGGGCTGCTACTGCCACTATGGGAGCCCCTTGGTGTCCTAGCATGTCCATGTTGACTGCCAGCTGTTGGTGTTGCTGTCCCACATCCACATGGGTATCCCTGCATCCCCACCACACGTTGAAGCACAGAGACACCATGGCTGATGAGGGCCATCATCTCACCATGCCGTCTCTCAGTGAGCTCAGTATAAGAGTGGATGGCAGCCGACAGTTCACAGAGGTTGTTGCTTACAGATGCGAGAGCAGTCCTCTGCAGCCTCAGGCCCTTTATGGTGTAACGTTCCATACGTGCCTGCCCCACCATGACAGCCTGAAACATGTGCCTGCTGGTACCAGCTATGTTGCCTATGCCAGGAGCATGATGTCCAGTGGCACTACCACGAGCACCCAGGGACATCCATCTATGTGGTGCCCTGCCAGACATCCGGCTATGCCTGCTGCGACCAGACACAGTAGGCATGGTTACCACACTTCCCTGTGCACTGCCACCAAATGCCAGCTGTTCCTCTGCTATGGCCACAGGTGATGGGGTATGTGTAGTCACTGAAACTGTGTGTGGGGTTGGGGTGGCTAGTAGAGGGATGTCAAATGTTGGTGCAGTGTCGGCCCCTGACAACCCCACCTGTGCTTCAACAGTACTATCATCATCTTCAGTGTCTGTATGGACACCAACATTAGATTGCATGCAGTAAGTACCCTGATCCACCTCACCACCTGTGGGGGAAAACCATAAATGCACTTTAAAACCTGTACAGCATTGCCTAACAGTACACACACACACACACACACACACACACACACACACACACACACACACACACACACACACACACACGTCCGTAATACCTACCTGTCCATGGCTTTACAGACAGTACCAAGTATATGTCCATGTGTTACCCCATCCTGCATCACACTTGTTAACATACACACATTGATACCACTCATTAACATCTCAGTCCTGTAAATGCCCACACAAGTGACCACAACACAAGGCCTGTTGCTACTTTAGCTGCCTGACCTGTGTGTAGTGGTTTTACATGGCCTCACTGCTGTCATTCAGTATGCACCTTCTGTATGTCCGGACATTATGTGCATGGCCCCTATATGTGTGGGCTGCTATGTTGTATCAATAATATCTTGCACTGGTGTTTCATATGTATGTAATGCTCAGTACATGCCAGATATGCTGCTCCTTCAGCCTATCATGTGACAACTGTAATATTTGGCTACACTCCCTGGTGTTGACTAGTACTTCCCCATTGCATCTGTAGTGCTACTTTTGTGGGCTGTATGTGACTTCTCTGCTGACTGTGATATTACAGGTGTACCTGGTGTCTATCTTCCCTCTGGATGCCTGTTCCATGCTACAGACCATATTATACTATTTACTGTCCTGTGATTACACACGACAGGTATTCCTGGTGTGTAATGAGGCAGTTCATGTCCATGTACTGCACAGTCCCAAAAGGAGGTACATCTGTATGAACACCCCACAATCTCCCATTTGCATACATGGCCACCCACACAAACACACACACATGCACATATGCATCTACCTCCCTTCACTTCACCAGAGTGACCCTGCAGACAAACTAACTAACCACCAGGATGCACATACACACGCATACAGGTGAGGCTGAACAATGATAGTCCACACAGTTCTCCTATTACCCATCTGTTAACATGCAAGACATATGGTACAGAACAGCATTCAGTTCAGCTATAGTCAATCCATGCTAGAAAAAGTATACATGTGTGTGATGCATGTGCTCTGTCACTAGGTGATGCCCCTTCCCCTGGATACCACTGCATCCATGTACACAGTATTGCTGTGCACATGTTCTGCACCCTGCCATATACTGTGCACCATGACTCACAGGTGTACAACCCATTGTGGAATGTGTAGTACTGTGTCAGTTATGTCAGCTTTACTGCTCACAGCCCCTATGTTTTTCAGCAACACATACCTGGGATGATTTGTGGACAGTTGTCATTGGTGAATGCCTGATGCCTGATTTACAGCTGTCAACATCAACAGACCATGTATGACCAATCCAATACTCTTACACTGTCAACCATCAGAGCATACCATGGCTATGGGGATGTTCACACCTTTATTGATTTCACATACACATCCTTGATCTGCCATGGGACCACATCACCACATATCTTAGCAGTACATGAGCCCAATATGTGACATATGTCCTGTACTTTCACATGCAGTGTTTACAGATTGTGTTAGGTGCACGTCTGCTGACTGAAATGCATACACCTCATGTGGGCGTATGTGTGCACACCTTTATCATGACGGTTTATCGCACCTCTTGTTGTGTGCACTACAGTAGTCATTATTCCTGGCAGGGGTATACCAGCATGAGCCATCTGCATTTTCCAGTGTATGTTCAGTCTGCCCTACACATGTTGCCCTATTCTGCATGATTGCAAGGTCTACTCATGTGCACATCCCATGGTGTTATCACACTGCTGTCACTATTGGTGTGTGGGTAGGGTTATGGCTGCCACAGGTCCTGAACCTGACTATGTGCAAATAGAGCCAGTCATAGCATCCTTAGGATCCCTGCTGTAGTGCACTGGTGTGTCATGCAGACCCCCTCCTTCTGCAGCCTTTATGCAGATGCATGACAAGTAAGCCCTACACATGTGTCACTTTGCAGTGTCCATGCACTGAACACTACATGTTGCAGCCTAGACCCAGCTGATAATGTGGACTACTGTGATGCTTTATGCCATAGTGTACCTCTGCAGCAGTTGCCATTATCCTACAGGTATATACACTGGTGTTGCACTGTATATGGGTGTTATTCCGAACATGTCCCTACTGTAGGCCATGTCTACCACCAGTATGTTACTCCTTGTGAACACATTCTGCAATGACAGGATGTTAGTTATCATGCAGGTGTCTGACGTACCCTTCCAATACCCCATCATGGTCACCTCTGTGAGACCGTGTATTTCACAGCAACAATACATGCACATGAACAGCATGCATTCAGGGTAGGTATGTTAGATGTGTGCATGGAATATACCATTGCCATTACATGCCCAGTGTATTGGCAAGCATCTACATAAAGCATACTCACCAGCTACAGGCTGCTGCCTTGGTGGTATCCCGGAGGGACCTACATAAGAGGGTGAGAGATGCAATGTCAGTGGCCAGACCTGTGGCAGTGCTACAGGGTGGGTGCAGTATTACAATACATGAACGGTACATTCCCATGATAATACCACATCTGGACATCTGTTTATCACTACAATGCAGCAACACAATATATCTATGACATGTCAGATATGCATGATTTACCTTTACCAATGCGGATGTATACACAACAGTGGTCTACTGATGTGCCCTATGTCCTTACCTGCACACTCCTCGGCCAGTGTGTGGGTGACACAAACCTCCATGAAGGTGTCCAGGGGTTGACAGCTGGCTGGATGGGCAGGTGCCACGAGGCTGGCCAGGAGCTCCTCCACACTTGTTGGGGGGGATGGATGACATGGTTCCCCCCTGTGGCGAGGTGATCCCCCCCAGACTGTAGCAGCACGCCAATGGGCATTGTGAAGCAGGTCAGTATAATGATGGCAGACCTGCTCATAACTGTGGTTGTGCAGTCCGACATCATTGACCCTGTAGACTAGGTCATTCCACAGGGTGGTCCGCTCATGCTGCTCATGGGCAGCCCTGCCAAACAGCACTGGGTAGTGCTGGATCAGGTGTGATATCACCACATCATTCTTCGCTTGTGAATAGGTTGGCAACCGTGCATGTGACATCTTGGCTGAAAGACATAAAGATGGCAACAGGTCCGAGCAACTCATACAGCAAGGTTACCACAATTCATAATACACATCTCTGTCACCCCCCCACCATATCAGCTGCAACAAACTGTACACACAACTCATTAGGTATGGCTAAAGCTTACCTACCAGTGGGACAGATATTGTATTATACCACACTTTCTGCTATGTGATTGTAGCCATGCCCCTGTGTGGACACTATCATTGCTGGCCTGTTACAGACTATTCACCTGCATGCCATAGTCAGGGCTACTATGGTTCCTTATATGCTAGTGGTATGGCTGCTTTGGGATTGCTGCACGTCTGATATTCTGTGTTACTGGGGATATCTATGCATGCTGTTGGACATGTTCCAGGATTGTACAGACTATTACTACCAACATATATTCTATAAAAGTGACACAATAACATGTATATGTTCTATTGGCCAGCAGAACCACCTCTCCAAACCCATCTGCCCATTATACCTGGTCACATCACATGTGTGTCCCAACCTGGGGCCTCCTCATGTACTGGTCCAGCAATACCATCAGGTGGAACCAACCCAGTGGTTGCTGTCCCCCCTGGGGGCACACACAGACATGTTCCTGTCCCCTGAGGTTAGGTCTAGGGTCTGCTCCATGCCGGCCTCCACAGACATGTGGGATGTGTTACATCAGTCGGAGGCACCCAGTACACATTCACAGGGCCAACATGCTCCTCCTATTCAGCCTCCAGGCCCAGCACCTTCAGGCATGGACCACTGTTGTGAATAGTGGAGGGTGGGAGGCTTGTTCCCATTGCACCCATATTGGGGTCCATAGGGCATCCACATCACAGACCACATGCACCATCCAGGGTGTTTCCCCACCACATGTGTCACATACCACCCCTGTAGACTGTCCTCTATATCTAACAACCCTGAACACTTCTCCAAGTATACCTGCCATACTTCCCCATATTCCCATTGCATACTTCACAGACAGGGGCAATGTGGTCCCAACACGGGACTCACATGTGACATACCCGTCCATGTTGCACACACTGCCAGCTGTAGATATCTGTGTATATTGCTATGTGTACTGGTGCCTCACACATAGCACGCATCAATGTGGTAGTAATATAGGAGACATGTTTTTACATACATATATGTTTGTGTGTGTGTTTGTATATATGTAGACATGTGCATATAGGTATATATCTTTATATGTGTATCTATATTTGTGGACATACATGCTGATATATATATATATATATATATATATATATATATATATCTTTATATATTATATATATGTGACATATGTACACATATGCATACCTATATGTGGGGTACATTCAGACATCAGCTCCACAATCTCACAACACCTTCCTGCACAGCTGCACTGTTCTGCCTTGCTACAACACAGACAGGTAGCACATATGGACACGGCCTGGCATTAGGGGGGTATATGTAGGACCCGATTGCAGGTAACCCTATTACACACCTATGGCATTCCTGCATGCTACATTAAAGATTAACCTGAGTATCCAGCCAGTGGTGGGCTGTGGGTCCCACATGTCTATAATAATGGCATTACTTCCATCACCAGCTATTGGCCATGTAATATACATACTTCCCATTACACAACGCACACTATGATGGCTGACATCTTGTCAGTCAGTGCTGACCTGCACAGTTGACGGCTATGGCCCACTACCCACAGGGACAGACACTATTGTCCATAGCAGTTGTTCAGTTGAACATCATCACAACAACACCTGATGGCACATATAAATCATTCCACATAATCTATCCTATTATTATGGACCAGGTACTGCATTCTATTACATGTATATATACTTCACATACCTGTTGTGGGAATGATGTCTTGATGAATGAATGCTGAATATATGCATTTGTTTTAGGCTTTTTTTTATGTTTAATTTTCTTTCCTTCTCTTCTCTCTTTCTCTCTCTCTCGCTCAAGTCAATGGATTGAGCTGCTTTGAATAGCTTGCAGCATGGCTTTAGTAGGTGATGCACATGATCAGGTGATGGTCTCTGCACCAGTCAGTGTCCTCCACTTGCTAACTGCATGCAGCTTGCTGTGTAGTACTTCCACTTACCACTGTCATGGCAACCACCTACTATAAATCCCTACACATGTGGACATGGTCCCTTTACCTTTCCTGTGTGATGGACATCCTTCCTGTGTGTGGTCATCAGTATTACACACAGCAAGTAACAATACCTCTTACAGCAGAATCTGCACACTCAGGCCAGCTACATATTTGTAGGAGGTTCCAGAACTACAGACTGAGTGTGAGTAGAGTTGTGTTATGCCTTGTATAGTACTGGTGTTACAGGGTTTGTGTGTACATACTAGTTTACCTTGGAATGCAGTCTGTCTGCATAGCTCTCAAGTGTGGGCCTATCCTCTTGATGGCCAGAGGTGTGCCTATCATGTTTTGTTTGTCCACCACACAGGTCCTGTGTTAGATATTTCACTGGCAGTGTGTGTGTTGAGTGCTATCAGTACATGGCTACATCCATTTATGTTTCTAACCTCAAATCCCTGACTAAGGGTATTTTCAGACTATCCTGTAACACCAGCAACTTGCTTAGTGTATGGCAACAGTTTTCCACACATGGTCCTGTATTCCAGCCTCTGTCCTCCACCTACATGCCAAGCTTTGCACATATGACATGCTGTCAGGAGTTCTTCTGTAGTGGGCTGTGAATATATATTATTGCCATTCCTGCCGTCAATCCACTGCTGTTGTATTCCCCACACATACAGTGGGGCTTGGGCTATATATCTGTGGGCTTCACCTACACAATACATGTGTGCCCTTATGCACTCCAGAGGCCAGTGTATGATACAGTGGTATATGTCCCTGTATTATTGAGTCTAGGGGGGATGCACCATACATAACCTAGGCGGTTACAATATGTGAGGGTATCAGGGGTGAGCTGCCTTAAGGTAACTGGAAGTACAGTACCATACAATTCACCTATATTTAACTTAGTTACATAAATTGGGCTAATGCAGGCCTACTGCCTCCTGCCATACAGACTGTTCTGTTTGTCAGTGTGCTTGTGATGGTGTCAGTTATGCTTTGTTATGTAACAGTTACATCTCATTGTGTCACCTGAAGTCTTTACCACTAGTGATTGTGTACAGAGTGTAGATAGAGGCTGCTGAACTATACACCTGCATTACTTACTGTGGATTGTTTGACATCCTGTGACCTAGTCTGTCTCTAGTATTGTACTATTTGAAGGGCTTGGCCTGGACAGCAACATTTGTGAACCTTTCCAGACTACTGTATTAGTATAACTGTTTCACAGTTGCATTACTCTGTTTATATGGATGTCAGCATCTGAACAGCTATATGACATGGCATATACAACTGTAATAGTACACAAATAAAGGTTTTCCATTTATGCAAACCTGTGTGTGGTGTTATAGCCTATGACCTCTCTGTGGGTATATGTTGCAGGCAATGGTTGTCATTTGTATGGGTGTCTCATACAGTGTCCAGTTGTTAAGGTGTTAACTGTAGGCATAATGGCTGTTCCATATTGTGTGCACCTTCTACATATGTGTCTTACTGTACATATCTCTGTGTGCATATGTGTAGTCGCATATATATCTATATATATATATATATATATATATATGTGTGTGCGTGTGTGTGTGTGTGTGTGTGTGTGTATGTATGTATATATATATATATATATATATATATATATATATATATATATATATATATATGTATATCTGTATCTGCATATATGTGTCTGTGTATATGTATCCTGGGGATGTTGACAGCTTCCACATTGTGCATTTCCTATGGGAGCAAGACTGTACTGCATGATATGTTACCAATACCAGCCTGACATCATACAGGTGGGATGTAGTACTGTTAACATCTTGTGCCCATGTTGTGTCAGGTCCTGGTTATAGGATGTGCAACACTTGGTAGTGAATGGCTGTGGGGGGTATACCTATTCATACAAGACGTATATTGTTTGGGGCCCCTCAACAACATAAATGGTGCACGTGGACATATATGTTTTAGTTATTTTCCCATTGTTATCTACAGATGTATGTCCATATATACCTGTATATATATATATATATATATATATATATATATATATATATATATATATATATATATGTATATATATATATATATATATATATGTTTATATATATCTGCTTACATATATATAACTATGTCCGTATATGCCTACATAGATATATGTATCTGCTTACATATATTTAGCTTGATGTATATATTTAGACAAATAGATGTAGACATATATATATATATATATATATATATATATATATATATATATATATAGATGTAGACATTTGCATGTATATATGTTCATATATATATATATATATATATATATATATATATATATATATATATATATATATATATATATATATATATATATATATATATATATATATATATATATATATATATGGATATGTTGTATCTGTTTAGATATTAATATATGTACACACACACATACATCTACATGTTGGAATACATTCTCTGTACTGTTGAGCTGGGTGATATGTTTGTGAATACATCAGGGTTATGTGTATTTGACATCACTTAGTGGTAAATCACTTTGGCTATGATGTGCAAGATCCTGGGTTCGAGCCTTGCAGTGGCTGTTTATTTTGTTGCTGGGCAGAATAAGGGCCGTTGGATACTGAGTGATTAAGGCACTTTTGAGCAGTTGTAAGCGGGTTTGCATGGGTTTGCGAGGAGGTAAACACTGCTAATGTCCAGTTACTGTTTCCTATACTCAGTTAGCTTATAAATTGCTTAATCTGTGTAGGCACTGCTTACCCCCACACAAACAGGCTTAAATCCACTTACTGCTTCTTAAAAGTGCTTACTGCCCTTACCCCCATGCTAATTTCTTTAAAAGAAAAGAAAACGGGGTTGATAGGAAAGTGGTGAAAAAAGGGGCACAAAGAGGGACAGACAGTAGGGAAAATAGCCAGGGATGTGCATGAAGGGTGCAAGGAAGGTCCATAGCTGCCTATTCCTTCTACAGCAACAGCTGTGCATATACACTGAATTTGGAGGTTGATTTCATCACTCAAACCCCTGGGAGGGGGTGAGGACAACAATAATAAGTTGTGATGCCAATTAGACCAGATTACATGTGTCCAGTGGACATATGTTCGAAATGGACAGCTATGTATGGGGCGAGATTTTTTTTGTGGGAACAGATTGCCCTTTTTTTCAGGTAAGAGTGGGATGTTGGGGAGGGGTAGTAGGTATATTTGGTGAGGTAGGTTGGGTAGGTTAACAGACAAGACAAACAAGACACATACAGGGGCGGTATATGACACATGTAGGGGGTAAACACCTTGATGGGGAGGGGTGTTGGGAAATCGGAAGCCCATAAGCCCCCTAGTGGAAACAGTGGGACTGAGGTCCCCACCCATGGGCAGTCACCACTGCACCTTCACAGCCCCGATGGTGGCTGTGCTGAGAGCTGAGTCGCAGAGCCAGACTGATGCTCTAGTTGCGACATGCAGCCCTTGAGCTGGTGTAGAAGATCACCAAGCTGCTGGCTGATCTTTCTATGCACCACGACCCCGACCTGGTGACAGGTGCCTGTCTGCGCCTACTCCCAGGGGGGGCAAGCCCCATCCCCTGAGGTGGTTCCACCCATAGGTGGTGCAGAGCCAATGGACAGGGAGGTCCTGGGTTGGGCCCCCAGACATGTTGGTGCCCGGTGCCACGGCCAGCTGAGATGGGACAGGTGGGTCCGCTGGGAGCGGCTTTCCCAAGCATTCTATAGTGTTTAGATGCCATCATCATATGTGGGTTAGTAATAGTCAACACATTCCAGGGTTAGGTATAACAGCATGCATAGATATTCCCATTAACCCAGACACCAGGTACGGAACAGTTGCATAGCAAACAGAGCACATGCATATATGGGACCACTGTGGTAATAAGAACAGCATGCAGGTATATTGATGGCACCATACCACCAATGTTGGAATAATTCAATATAGCACATGCATGGGAACAATTAAAATATTTATCAAACAATTGGACATTATCAGAACATAGGTGTCATTACAAACCAGTTGGGGTGGATATGTTGATTATTGTTGGAGATATGGTTGGGGGAGAGAATGATGTCAATTAACAACTAGTATATTCCTGTAGTCAACATTACTTTCCTAATCAGTGCTGTTATCTGTACCTTACAAGTCTTACTACACTAGCCTATAGCCTTAGTTTGGATGGTGATATGGCTATCGTCATCCTTACACATTAACTGGTTTTGCCTGCAGTATACACCTCTTACCTGGTATACCTGTGGAGGGAATGTTTGTTAACACTAACTGTTTCTACACATACTCCCAGATTCTGGGTTGATGTTGTGCACATAGCTATCCAACTCTTTCTGCACAGACTCTGGCCATGTGTTGACTACATGCTGGTGTGCCGGGACATATCTAGAATATTGCCCTCCTCCACCTTTAGTGACCTGACACGCACATATACATGCTTTCCTGCTCAGTTATATTATGTAGCACAGTGTGGGTGACAGTGATCAGTGATACTTTATTATTTAGAGAAACTGCAACACTGACAATTCCCTACAATACCAGTGTGAACAGTATCAGTACATGTTATAATGGTCTTTATTTCTCAGCACAGTGTTCATATCTGACATACCTGTGGGAGCAATGTTTGTTAGCACTACATGACTGTTGCCACACAAACTTCCAGATTACATATTAGTATTATGCACATACAGCTCACTCTGTTACTGTACACACCCTGGTCACAGCTTGACAACATGGGAGTGTAGATAGGACATACTTGAATTATTACTCTCCTAACAGTTTCAGGGGTTGCTACAGTGACAGGTTTGTTCTCATAGAAGTTTTACAATCACTTGTATTCCCTGTTTGCTGGCTAAACATCTGGGATCATCCCACAGACTTACCATGGGGACAGGGAGACAGGCAGCAGATATGGGCCCATATACTGGACATTCTGGCATCATCTGTAGAGTTGTGGGGTACTTCTACTCCTAGGATTCAGACCATGGCTGTATCCGCTACAGCTTAAACACTGTCCATCACAGTTGTGTCTGCTATATAGCTATTGCTGTATATCTCCTATCTGCTTTCTGTTTTATTAATCCCCTGTGCTTTTGCATTCTGACCTTGTATTACAACACTCTTATACAGATTTCCTAGACAGTTATATGTTGCAGGATAGTGTGTGCAAGAGTGATGTGTAATACCTCATTATTCAGAGCAACTGCATCAGTTGCAATGCCATACAATGCCAATGTAAACAGTACCAGTACTGGGTATCATTCTTGTATTTCTGGGCACAGTGTTGGTATCTGACAGACCTGTGGGAGAAATGTTTATTAGCACTACCTGAATGTTCCCACACACAGTACCAGATTCCACATTACTATTATGCACATACATCTTGCTCTGTTACTGTACACACTCTGACCACAGCTTGACAAGTTGGAGTGTAAATGGGATATACGTGGCTTCTTAGTCCCATAAGGTATTGGGGAGTTGCTAGTATGCCAGCTTTGTTCTCATAGATGTGTGCCAATCAGTTGTATTTCCTTTTTGCTGCTTATACATCTTTGATCATCCCACTGATTTCCTAGGGGGACAGGTTGATAGGCAACAGATATGGGCTACTGTACTGGACATATCTGTACAGTTGTGGGGTATGATTCTGTATGCAGACTACTACCACTGGCAGGATTCGAACCATGGCTGTGTGTGCTAAGAAACAACAGTTCACATCTCAGTTGCATGTGCTATTTAGGTTTTGTTGTCTGCATTTTCCCTGTTTACTGTCTATGTGTCTCTCAGCTGTACTAAATGGCCTCTGGGGATTACACCTGTCATATACTGACATTCCTACACATTCAGTTTATGGTGCACAGTGTGGGTAACAATGCTTAATACAACAGTACTATTACATGATTGCAAATCTACATTACCATATGATTCCAGAGTATACACATACAGTCCAGCAGTTAGACCTTTATTGTCAGGCTATTACACTTTTATTAATATACAAATGATATGAGACTCTTCCTGCCATGTTCTCTAGTGTATGCAGTACTTGTCTTGACCAATACAAGTTTTATACAGGCAATTAATGTACTACTACTTTTAGTTTTATTTCCTATGACAGTACATGCATGAGATTACTGAGCTGCCTCGCGTTGGAACCTTGCCAAGCGACTGACGTGGGCCTCCTGGTTCGCGGCCCACTCCATTGCAGCTGTGGGGGACATAAGAGGAATATTTAGCGATACCTATCCATGATATACCTGAGCTGGCAATTATTACAAACAAACTGGGGTGATACTTACACACAACTGGAACATTCCCTGCTGCTTCAAGCCCCTTGGTCCACTGGTCCAAGAGGTCCCCCTTATGCCACTTCAGGTTGGTATAGTGATACATGACCTGCTCTTCAGTTCAGGGTATGCCAGTAGCATTGGTGAGGTCACTGGCGAGACAGTTCCAGGCCTTCACCTTATATTGGGAGCCCTGGCACTGGCCCTGCAGCAGTCTCTGATCATGGTCTTTGACAAGGAGTCCTGCCATGACTCTGGACTCCTGGATGCACCAGCGCTGCACCCGAAAGTGCACACCTTCTCCCCTTACTGCCACTGTGCCTGCAAGGGGAAGCTACAACCAGTTATGAGATGTATTCCCACCTCTTGGGTTTAAGTAGGGCTGATTTCCCTCACTTTTTCATGATTGGCCAGTTTTAAAAAGGCTAGGCTATGGGTTAACCTGCTTACCTAGGGTTGGCATTGTTTAAAGGGGTATAACACTGGGCACAGTGAGTTAGCTGTCCTACACATTGTTTACACCTCCTAAGCTGGCCTGTGCAATGATTAGCATTGCTTACATTAGACTTTGCATTATAATTCCTTTTTTGGCATTGAGTTATTATTAATTACACCTTATATGTATGCCTTGTATCCATGATTCATGTGTACGTACACTGTATGGGGTCATTGTGTTTTATTGGGGACTTCAACACTCTATTACAATTACACATGACTTCTGGGCTTACTGCTGTACTCCAGTTCACATATTTATGTTATGTCGTGGGTTAAGGCACATATGTCTGTATACTGATTCCTTTCATAGCTTCAGTTTGATTTTACTATGGTGAAGACTTGTTTGCTGATACCTCATTCTTTTGTACTTCTGTGATGGCTAGGTGGTTAACTGCTATGACTATGGTGTACAGAGTCCTGGGTTCAAGACCTGTGTGGCTGTTTATTTTGTTGATGGGCAGTCCAAGGGCCATTGGATACAAAGTGATTAAAGCACTTTTACGCATTTGTAAGCCGGTTTGCGCAAGTTTGCATGAGGGTAAGCACTGCTAACCTCCGGTTACATATGCTTACACAGAGTTAGCTTTAGAATTGCTGAATCTGTGTGCGCATTGCTTACTCCCACACAAAAGGGCTTAAACCTGCTTACTAATGCTTAAATATGCTTACTACTGCTTATTGGTGCTTAAACTTACTGGCGCTTTATTCATTATGACACTGACACTTCACATGTGCATTTACTGCAGTACTCCAGTTCATAAATATATGTTATTTAGTGGGTTATACAACAAAAATATTGGTCATAATGTGCTTTGCCATGGAAAGTGCTGCAGTGGGACTCAAACCGAGAATGCCTGCTCATAAGGCAAATCCTCTGCCCACTACACTATTGCGATGCTGTTTCATTTGCATATATCTTCTTTGTTATCCTCTTCAGCCACTTAAGCTGCATTAACAGTAGCTAAGTGATGGGCACACCCGCGCACCTACAGTTAGCTTTAATTGGATTTCTAAACAAACAATATACAGGTTTGTTCATTTTAATTTAGTTTACTTGCTCTTGTACACTAGGGGGAATATTGGTGGGGATATGCAGACACCGATAAGCAGCGTTGCTCATTTCATAGGCCTTTCTGCTGTTCTTCATTGCGTGGGCATGTATATTCTGAGAGCTCTGCTCTCAGACATGCCCCCTGCACTCTTACATGCTCCATGTAAGATGAGGAGCTCAGGCAGCATGCCTCATTAATATGCATGGTGCGCTGCCATCCTGCTCCTACACGGCCGCCTCCATGCAAGACTAAGCTAGTCCTGCATGGGGGAATAGTAAATCCGGGGGTCTGTCTAGCCAAAACAGATATCTTTCAAAACCAGGAATGAGCATTCCAGCTGTTAATAAAGGGAGAATTCAATATGTGTTTCTTCTCCCTTTAGTATATAACTATGGTGCCATAAATGGGGGAGCAAGCAGCACTCATTGCCACCTTTGAGTCCTAATGGGAAAATTCCCCTTCAAAACGTATATAATTATTCTTGTATAATTCAAAAAAAAAACTATACATGACGAGAAATTCACATTTTATTTATTATTATTGATTTCAATTCCAACATGTGGTATAGATAAACAGATCAATTACATCTATAGTAAGTAAAAACAATATGTTGTTATACTATAATTTCTTTGTAACAAGTTTAAGAAAATGCCATGAATCTCTTGGGAGTGGACGTGGGTTATAAAATGGTCTTGTTTTAATATTTATATATATATTTTGTTTTTTTTTTGTTTTGGCTTCCAGAATCACTCATAGACTGAATAGGAGGGTTCCGAATATTTTATATTTTATGCAGTTTTGGGATCCTGAAAAATGATGGAATAATAGGTTGAAAAAATCATATATATCACTGGAAATCAGTTTTTGTAAAATCATGCAATACAGATAGACAACACATTTTTATTGGCAAACATATGTTAACTCCATTTCTAGAAACTAATATACTCATAATTCTCATTTAAAATTCCACACATTTTGTTTGTATTTTCCATGGAATCCAGTCTATTACTTCTGTCTTTAGTTAACAAATTCAAAAGATGTTGCTCTTCAATCATTAAAGTATAGCAACCCTTTTCTCACCAGTGCCTCCCTAATTTTATATTCACACAGCTTTTCACATAAATGTATAGCCAGGTATGTATATATATATATATATATATATATATATATATATATATATATATATATATATATATATATATATATATGTGTGTGTGTGTGTGTGTGTGTGTGTATATATATATATATATATATATATATATATATATATATATGTGTGTGTGTGTGTGTGTGTGTGTGTGTGTGTGTGTGTGTGGTTGGGTGTTAAATGTAGTTTTATATGTCAAAGGCCTTATCATGTCTTCCATTCTATTTTTACTACTTTGGTTATGAAACAATAGTTCCAAATTTACTTTCCTAGTATATGACTGGTGTTCAATTAAAAGACAAACAGGATCTGACTGAGCAGTAGAAAAAAGTGAACTTACAGTTATATAATCTAAAATATCAATCATCATTAATATCCAAATTACTATTATTGAATGTCTTAAAGTGAGACTACAACATAACATAAAGAACTGATGTGCCAACTTCATCTGGGAATGAATGCTTCTCCCAGGTTCATGGATGTATACTAGATTAATGACAACTAGGGACCTTAAAAGCCTAGTCATGCAACCCAAACGTTCAGGGTTAAGTACTAGGCTATCTGCCCTTGTGGATCATTTTAAGCCTAGTCACTTTTCTTTAGTGGTGAGAATCAAACCCTGTATCTTTTGTCTGTGAGGTAAACTCCTCAACCATGCTGCCAAATCCCTCCCTTAAATGAAATACAAATATTCCATACCAGGAATCAAACCCAGGTGTGTCCCTAAGACATTCAGATTGACCTAATGGTCAACACTTGAGTTACCAGGCAGCACAATGTAAACTACCCGTAATATGAATTCAACCCTGCCCTTTTACCGTTTTCAAGACATACTTTTTTAACATGTGGAGCCATTTAGGAAGTTTTTATATAGGGGTGATTTATTGATTGCCTCTGTCCATCAGAGACATAGGTGCCAGGCTAGTTGTGAATTTCTGATTAGCTATTCTTTGGTCCAACTTGCACTTAAATACGGTTAGGGAGGAACTCTGCTTTACATGAATGGGGAGCCTGTTACAAAGAATAAGAATGCTCCTAGAAATATATCTGTCTCTCCAAAATATCCTGTTAATGTCACCAGCAAAATTTAGGCCTTTTGATCTAGTAATCTAGTTGCTATTTTTTGTGGCTGTGCAAAAGGTTAATCAAAACAAGGTCCAGGGATGCCTTGTATGTCAGTCAAAGATCACCTCTCAGAAGTCTATTTGATACAGAGTAAAGAGATAGGGCTTTGAAGTTCATAGGTTCATAGGTTCATAGATTAGTACTAAGCTAACTGCCCTTGCGAGCCATTTTAAGCCTAGCCAATTAAAGTGATCAGTATAGGACATTGTGTTTACTCCCTGTATTCTTTTTGTAAGAAAACTTTGTGAATGTTCCAGTTGCTGCATGTGTCTGGTCAGATACATACTGAAGAGGGCATTATACACTATGATGGATCTGATGAGGGCCAAGTACAGTGGTATGATGACTTTTCTGGATCTAGGTGCCATGCCCTTTCTTATAAGCTGAGCAAAATAGAAGGATTTTCTTACTATCTTGGACATATGTTGGTTGAAGGATAGGTTATCAGCTACATGAGTTTCCAGATCTCTGACTAGTGAATCAACTTTTAGGGGTGTTTTACTGGTGATGTAATTATCTGAGGTGGTCGACATCCCAAAAGGAGGCACCAAGCATTTGTCTGTGTTAGACATTCCTGAATGATGTTCTCATCTTAGGGGATTCATTGGCTGCTTCCAGTTTGCAGTCATCTGAGAATTTGGTCAGCCAGAGGCCTTTGATGTTGGTTTTGACTTCTGAGACATAAATGCCTATGAGGAGTGGGGCCAGCACATAGCCTTGAGGGAATCCACTGGTGACTGGCCTCTTTGTGGAGGTGGTCTTACCGATCTTAACCTCTTGAGTCCTATCTGGGAGCAGCTAAGTATCCAGCATATTAGAAAGGGGGTTATGTCTAGTTCCATAAGTTTGATGACAATGCTCGAGTGGGGCATTTTATCAAATGCTTTAGCCAGATCTAGTTAGACAATTTGCACTGTTCCCCTAATCCATTGCCTTAGTTACCTTTTCAATGAAGTCTACCAGGTTCAGTAAGCATGATGTTCCTTTGACAAAGCCAAACTGGGATGGATTCAGTGTCTGGAGATCTCTTATGTCCTTGATGATAATTTTCAAGATAATTCTTGTCATGGCTTTGCAAACAAGACTTGTCATATTAATGGGTCTATAGTTTCCAGGAGTTGTTGAAGGGGGGTTGACTGTCACAGTCCTCCATTTTTGGGGCAAAAAGCTGTTTTAAGACTATAATTAAATAATGACTCCGGGAGTACTTATAAGTCGTGCTTTAGACTGTTCAGGAAGCATCCCAGGATGTTATCAGGGCCCATTGAGGCTGTGTTATTGGCTTTAGTGAGTGCATCCAGTATGTGCTCCATACTTATAGCTGGAGGGATTGTGTTTGGGGGATGGTTGGAGTTGGAGTGGTTAAAGCTGGAACTGAATTTGTCTGTTAACAGGTTGGCTATGTTGCCAGTCTCGGTGAATGTGGCACCATTAACTATCAGTTCAGCACATTACTGTGTGCTGCCCTTTATCTTTCTGGCATAGCTGAAGAAAGGCTTATGGTTATATTTCACCTGGGAGGTTTTATTAACCTCAAAGTTGATCTTGTTTGACTTAATTAGCCCTCTTACTTTCTTATTTAGTTTGATGAGAGAGTTTTTATTTTTATGGGAATCACCCTTCCTGACTTTATCCATATTTTTCCCTTTTGTTGTATATCCTGTTTAATTTGCTAAATGATAAAATTTCCATTGCACGTTTTTTTAGTATTAAAGGCCATGAAAATAGGAAAATATTTGATGAAAGGGAAATTTTCATTATTTTTATGATGGTTAAAAGATTATTATTTCTTAGCAATATATTTACATTTACAACCTAGCATTTTTAACCTGAGAATATGGTGTCAGCTCATTTGAAGAGTCTTTTGCATGATTTATTGGTTTTAATGAAGCCTATGAAGAAAAAAAAAACATTAAACCAATAAAATTATAAGTGCTTTTTTGACCAGGCATTCAACCCATTTTTTTTTAACTTTGAAGTTGGAAGACTTAATTAGATTAAATTCTTCATTACAGTTGTCGTTTTTTTATCAGGATACACTACTTAGCTGGGCTGTGAGCAAGTGACTGATTAGCCCCAGAATTAATTATCAGTTATTGATTACTTTGGCATTTGTGCAAAGTACTTTAGTTAGGTATGACCTGGAATAGTTGGAAGTTTACATGGAATGCTCAGTGGCAAAAATTGATAGGTATACTATGCTATTCCAACGTTCAGACCTTTATGTTCCCTGCTATAATTCCTTTTTTTCTAGACTAAAAGCAAGGTGTGAGTATTGGTATGTTGCTATTACAATAATGTTTTGCAGGTAGCGGTCGTTTAGCTTATTGTGCAAACTGTATTTTTGGAAGCTGAGAATATATGATAATCAGTTAAGAGATTCAGAGTAGATGTTTGCAAAATTTGATGTTTATAGACAAAAACAGCTGATCAGGCTTTTTCTATGTGGAAAGTGCAGAAAAGTGAACTCCATGACCTCTTAAAGATGCTATAAATCCATAAGCAAGACACATATGTTTTTTATTATGCGTGATGAAAGCATAACTTCTATGTTGCTCCCTATATTGCAGGTTAAAATTTTAAAACAAAATAGTAGAGCAAGGAACATTTATTCTTCTGACTAGGCAGCAACACTGTATAAGAACAATGACAATTATAGTTTGGTAATTTGCTGTAGTGGCCTGAAGTGGAGTATCCCACCCCCCACCATAAGAGTACAGCATACTTCAATGAATTTCAAAACACTGTGACTGAAATGTTAAAACTAAACATACCCAAATTTCCAATATTCCAAATGAATACTGTAAAATGCAAAAAGATTACATCAGTCATATTACAAATTAATTATTAAATCCAAGATTCTGTGGAGGAAGAGTGTCAAGATCCTCCAGAACCTCCTAGTTATTTAATTACTTACTTAATTATTCTCACTCTAATGTCACACAGCTTTGGAAATCATTGCAATATCCAGCCAATATCTGGTTTCAGATTAACTCAAGTGATGCACTAAACTCCAAGAGCAAGTGATGATATGGTGAAAATAAGTAGTGTGTGTGTGTGTGTGTGTGTGTGTGGGGGGGCACCCCCCCACATATGCAACGCAGGGGAGCTTGCTCTGCGCACATGCACATTTACAGACTGTATTCTTCATAAATGTGTTTTCATGTTACTTCTAGGCATTTCTTAGAGCGTTTTAACTATTTGATTCAGCATTTTCTTTTTCACAAACTATTTTTCAGCTTGTGTATGTAACCCTCTGCAGACCCCTCCCTTCCATCAGTTCACATACCAAAGAGCCTTCTACACTATTATTTGTAAGAGCAGGAATATCTGCAAATGGCGGTGACCATGAACTACACCAACTGTAGTTAAATGTCTGATGTATTCAGGATGTCAGAAAGAGCATGGCCATGGAATAGAATATGGATTTTTCAACTTAATGGTCACATTTTATTTATTTTATTATTTATTTTAGTTTACATTTGTTAACTGGGATGGTCCGACTGGACACACATCCATTTTCAGCAGAGGCCCAGGGAGAAAAGCTCCACAGTAAGTAAAATTTTACACAATATGTTAAAATACAGTATACAGAGAATTTTCAAAAAGTATGTTATAATACAATATACAGCAGAAGAGATAAGACCTATATATACAGGAAAAACAGTTACACATGGTTAATAACAGAATAACTGTACAAATTCAATCAGCATTAGGAGAAAGTCAAAGAAGAGGTCACATAAACCTGAAAAGTAACAACAAGATTAAAAAGAAAACTTTTACACAATACATAATCAGTTTCCTAAGTGAAACTAAGTGGTACATAATTTCAGTTAAACAGAAATGCTGTTTCAGCCAGATGCTACAGATGTGGCTTGGTATTATGTAGAAGAGACTGATAACTGTTTCCTTTCAAATATACAACAGAAGGATATTTACTACTTACACATTCTTAAGCATTATAAAAAGCAGAATTACTGGTAGTGTCATTACAGCTAGCAATGCTGCTTGCAGCTCCACTCCTGTGAAGGCTCGCCTCTTATCCACAGCTATTTTTAGTGTACGAATGGTGTTGCGGTTTATCCACAGCTACTTTAGTTCACTTTATCATGACCATCACATGGAAAGAAACTTAGTCTCCATTACACCTTAATTTAATGCATTAAAAAGTCCCCTTTGGTACTTACATCAGCATCATTGCATTCAGCAGCATCAGCAGTTGTCCATTATTGGTCTCCAGCATCCAAAGTATTATCACACGCAGTGGGCCAGCTTATACAGTTACCACCATGTTTTCAGCATTGGCATAAACCCTCATTTTTTTCCCATTTTGTACATGGGGCTAGAGTGTCACATTGACAGTGACAATCAGCTAGAGCCAAGGCTCACACTGGCAAGTGGCTACCATCATGTTTTGTGTAAATTATGCCACCTTACAGCCATCTTCGTTAGGAACTCTAGGGAACTTTGTCCTCTATTGCACAACACCCATACTGCAACCACTCATTTAGTTTTCATTTTGTTCCAACCGCATTATGATACTCTCATTGCGGTTTGGGCTATTGTCGCTTGTTATTCTTTAGGCTTTGTCCCCGATTGTTCTGTAATGAAGTTCAGAATTGTGACTTTTATTTTTAATTATGCAAGAGAGTATATTTATTATGTGAAAATATCTTACTGAAGGAGATACTTATTTAATTTCCAGGTATGTTTTCATAAATGCATTACTAGCAGAGTGAAGACAAAACTCTGATCAAACTATGGTTAACACCTGAACAGATCTACAGTATTTATTAACACAGAAGTCAATTTATGAGTGCTTTACAGAACATCTGCTTGTGTGCTCATTTCACTGAATAAATTCTAACTTCTCAGTGTGCTACTGTCTAGTGCTATCATTTTACATGTATCTACCTTTCCAATCACAAGTCAACTGCTTTTGAAACCAAAACTGCCCAATACGTATATTTTGTGTTTTCTCCAAAGTGGAAGCAGAAATATGGGATGCATGTAGTCAGTACTTTATTTGTCAGTGTCCAAAAAATGTTGAAAATTGTACTCAACCAAAGCAGTTAGTAGCTTTGCTTAACTTTCACAGGATGAAGAAGTTCAAACAGTTACGTTCGGTGCCAGTATATCATATGTAATACTTTAAAAGCAATTCTTCTGTGGGTAATTAAGCAATATTTAAATATTTTCACCAGTCATTGAACTGTGGTTTGACCTGAATATTTGGCAAAAATGTATAACTGATGTTTGATTCCGCTGCTATTTCTCTGTCTCAGATCAGCTGATGCAAGCACAGACTAACGGTAGAAGCCATGTTTGTAATAAAAGAGCTGTTCTGTCTGGAGGAACACAGATAAATTATAATTCTGCTTTCAGGAGGACTGACTTGTGTACTTTAGGATATGGTGCTACACCATGGGTCTGCACATATTCAAGATTTTAAAATGCATTGTCATACATTTCTTTCAATGGTATTTGCTTATTTTGAATGGCCATTTCACTATCTATTCTACCAGCCTGAATAGTCTGGCCTCAATCGCTACAATTTAACATGGTGAGAGTGGAGTGACTGAGTGAGAGTTGGGTGAGGCAAATAAACGGGCAGTAAAATATCATCTTCATGTTACCCACTAGATGTTGGAATGGGAGATTTGTTGAAGAAATAGTCTTTTATCTCTTGTTACAATCTATTTTTTTCTGTCTGCTGCTGATCTACTGAAAGTCTGAAAGTTTTGAAGATGTCCTGTTCTTCTTTTCCCTACCTTTGTTAAACTTTGAATCAGCTTTGTCATTTACTGTTTGCAATCTTCCCAGGAAAAAGGGGTAGTCCAAATCCTTTTTGAAGGAGTCTGGTTGGAGTTGGAGATACACACACATTCCAAATTTCATTTTGAGATTAATCTGTTATTACTAGCAGTGCTACACAAAGGTACATAACCATTATCAGTTTTACATTCTAAAAGCTTATTAAAATATAAATAAACAAACAGGAAACATAAATAATGCATGTGAGGATGCAGCTGGCAGTGTGGCATGAAGGTTTAATCCTTTCCACAGGTGACCACAGTTCAATTAACAGCCTATGCAATGAATGAGCCTGGACAGAGATGTGAGCAAGCAGGAAATGCTGGCACACTGATACTATGGACAGGGATTTGTTTTAGTACCACCAAATAACTGCCCAGCTGGAGAAAACTGCAGCTCCTGCAAAACATACTCTGGAGAGTATCAGCCTTTCAATGAATACCTAACACTTTAGCAGTGCACTGCAGATATGTGAGTACATGCAGCATACAAGCTCAGCACAGCAAGCAAAATACTGTACTGTCTGGCTAACAATGGAAGTGTTAGGAAACAATACCTTGCAACTTTTTTGCTCATGAAATGGGGACAAAGCCAAAAAAAATGAAGGATTAAGGCCCAAAATCAAGGATGATTTCTAAATATCATTCTAATTCACTTAGAAGGTTAATAGAATAACAGATCATAGGATCATAGGATCATAGGAAGTTACTAGGCTAATGGCCCTAGGGCCCTTACAAGCCTAGCCAAGTTCTACCCTTATTTCCATGATTAGCACCTATTGCCCCTGTCCAAGAGGGAAACAGGTGGAATCCCCGGGGAGAATTTATGATTACCCATCCAGTTGTCCAGATTGCATTTGAAGAGGGCCAATGAAGTGCTCTGTTTGACAGGAAGTGGGAGTCTGTTCCAAAGGTGTGGTAACTTCTGGGAGACAAATCTGTCCCTCCAGCAAGTTCTTTTAATGTCACATACCAGGTACCAGGTTAAGGTCTTTAGTGTGAGTTACCTGTGTACCATTTGACTTGCAGATATGCAGCATTTCCAATAAAGTAGAGTCAGAAATTTCCTTACATGCAAAGCAGAGATCACCTTTGAGTAGTCTGTATGAAATAGAATAAAGTGATGGTGATTGTGACTGTGTCAGATATTGTATAAGCGTGTATTTTCTAAAGAATAAGAAGTATGAACCTATAATGTCTGTCATTATTGATTGGCAGTAATTCTCACTGATAAACAAGGACAATCAAACATTTTATGCACAGCAGGGTAAAAAATATGAGATGAATTCAGGGATGTTCTCCAAAATCAGGGGTATGAGAGCTATTGGAAACAACTTAAAAATGGCCTACTGTCACTTAATATGGGACACAATTCCTGGATATCACCTCCTTTTCAAGAGTAGTAGGACACTGTGAAGCAGTGGAAATGAATGGATCAACAGGAAATTGTAACTTTATAATCACAGGTGCAGGAGATGAACAAACTGCTAAAAAGCATGTAGATGGGCAAATTTTTGTTAACTACATCATGCCAGCTAGTGTCCTGCTAAATGAAGTATTAAACCCAGAACAAATGTCTATACATAGTTCATAGAGTAGAGTAAACATTAAACCCTTAGCCTCTGTCCTCCACAGTCTCTTGTATGAAATGAACTTTCCTATATACCATAGTACAGAAATCACAAGAAATCATATTTTAGGTGTAAAACAGGCATGTGGAGATTTTCTTTTTTGCTACATAAATCACTTATCTTTTCTATCATTTTAAGTCTAAAGACAGATTAAATCCAAATTAGCTAGCAGCTTATTAGCCAAGGACATGCTCGTGAAACAGACACAGGATTCAGATTAATTAAAAATTCCCCATACACTGTATGCCTAGTACCTTTATATCTGACACAAAGGCATGAAATACAAAAGTGTGGAACTGTGCGGCACGGCAAGGAAGTGAAATGACAGTCTAAATATAGAATATTACCTCAGAGGTATGCTTTGATTACATTACCTACAAACTTGTTTTAGGGAGGCAAAAGCAGAACAGAGCAGAGCTAATAAACTCTTTTGTTATTTCAGAACTGCAGTTCCTCTTTGAAATTTTACAAAGAGTACAAAGGGCTCTGAAAGGAGCAATTAAACGACTACACAGACCATTTCCTCATGTGAAATGTGTTTCACATAGTACAAAAAGCAGGGGAAATATATTTAATTGGGACAGATCATGTCATACTGAAATAACAGTAATCTGCTTTGTAAAGTCTTAAAAAAGTTTCTTATTCTTATAGTGTGCCAGTGGACAGAACAGAATTACAGATAGATATGTGGCATAAAATACAAACCATGACAACTTCTGCTTTGCCAGTAAAATAATGCATGCCACCCACCCTCTGAATACAAGAATTCTGGACAAAGCCAAAAATAATGAAGGTACAATGGCCCCAAATCAGGGACACATTTTAAATGTTGCTCTTACATGCTCAGAAAGGTAACAGAACAAGTGTTGCACTAGTATGCAATTTCTGAAGGATATCAGATCTGAAACTCAAATGTCTGGCATTATTTAGTGACTTCAATCTTCAGTGATTTACCTGAAAAATCACATATTTCCTGAGGGACAGATTAAAAATATGCGACAAAAATCTGGAGATTTTAAGAAATTCTGGACAGTTGACAGGTATGCATTAGTGTATAACATTGCACTCCAAGATTTGCACTGGCAGAAGGGGAAAGTGTACATGGATGGAACAACTCAAATACAGCTGTTATTGTTGCATGATATGCATAAACTTCCTCTGACATGTAATGAATTGTAGCGCCTATGTTTTTGTTCATATGATACTGACTAGCTACATTCTTAAACTTGCATGTCTTCTACAAACTTTAACAAGTATACAAAATGAAAGCCTATTCCTCTGTGATACCTGGTGCAACTGTATATAACGTACCTAACTGTCTAAAGCATTCTTGCTCTTAAGATTTCCAGCAAGATATATAATAATATACCACATTTCTGGTTTGATTTCTAAATCCCAAAAAAACAAAATTACTGCTTTTTACTCCAACTCATAAATCACCTCATCCATTCTTCTCAATTGCCTCTAACAATGCTACCAACATAACTCCAGATACTACAACCCGCCTACTAGGTGTAACAATTGATAATCGCCTCAACTACGATGACCAAATTAACTCCACTATAAAGTCTGTTAATAAAAAACTTGGTACCCTCTATAGAATTAAACACTTCCTTACCCCTTCTGCCAGAAAAAACTATTGCCCAGACCCATCTTATTTCTACCCTTTTCTATGCCTCTGCTATATATACTAACCTATCTAAAAACAACCTCTCCAAACTTTCCACCTGTTATAATAGCATAGCTAGATTCATCACTTGCTCCCCCTTTAAAACTCACCACTGCCTCAACCTCAAACATCTGGGATGGCTAGAATTACAGACCCATATACTTTTTCAGCAATTACTTATCACCCAAAAGATCCTATACCACCCCAACAACACCTCTATCCTCACTAATATGATTACACCATACAAAAATCTGGCTACACTATGCTCTGCTAATAAGCTCCTAGCTTCCCCGATTAAATCTAACAACAAAGCTGGTGACTCACTTTTCTCGAACACAGCAGGTAAAAACTGTAATCAGCTTCCTTCTGAAATATCAACCCTTGCTTCTTCCTCTCTATTTAAAAAACATCTTAAAGAACATCTTAAAACTCACTGGCTTTGTCCATGTGCGAACCCTGACTGATATCTCTTTCCCCTTCCTGCTCTCACCCCTTTCTCTGCTCCTCTAACCTAGGCCTCTAATTCTAGTCACTACACTTTCCTTCATAGTATGAGGATAAAACAAAAGGGTCTTCTCTCCTTTGGGTCTTGCTCAAACTTACTATTGTGTTTAGTATAATTTTTTCTTGACCAATGTTGCCTCTGTACTGTGATTTTACGTGTCTTTTTATATATTGTAAACTTTGTCACTGTTCATGCTTGGAGCCTTTCTCCCCGGGCCTCTACTGAAAATAGACATATATCCAGTTAGACTAGCCCGGTCAACAAATGTAAAATAAAATAAAATAAAATAAATAAATAGTGCTTCCTCACATTATCATGCATTACTTCACTTCATAATTTTCATGACTTGGAAACCTACAGAAACTATTTCACATGATATAAATTGTTAACATTTATTTCCATTTGTTGTACTATAGTAAATATTTCACTTGTATTTATTCTACCTGATATTTTTCAGACACAAGCAAGTGCATATTATATTTGTATTGTCTTGACAGTGTCTGAAAATGGTCTGTTAGTTCATTTACTAAGCTTAATGTCTAAAGTCTTGTGGTTTGATTCTGTCAGTCCCTCTTGTATGCAGTGGGACTCTAAGCAAACCACTTAACCAGACAGTGCAACTAGAGTATGCCTGGAAAGAGACATTTGTGCTTATGGGGCTTTTTTGTCAGCAAATGAGAAAAAGGGTCTTTAGGCCACCTGAATTAACACTTAAATATAGTGTTTTAAGTTGTATTGCTGTCTTTGTGCCTTTCTCAACAGAGACATCCTGATATAGCCAGAAATCAGTGTTTTGCTGTGATTGTACTCTTATAATTTTCTATAACATTGATAGATAATGGTGACAAACCTATAAATTACTTTATCAGTATAGATGTTGGACAGTATGCTGGAATGACATATAGCAATAAATAGTTATCTGTCAAGCTGTACTCCTGAGGGTGTCATCCTTTGGTTGAGATGTTAAACAGAGGCCCCATCAGTGTGTGTTAATGGTAGGTGCTGTGAGATCTTTTACATCCAGGTGAGCTTCTCAAATTTCCCCTAGTAGTATAAATATTGCCAGGGGTCTCCCCTGAAAAGACACTATTAGGCTAGTGGGACTAACCTGGTCAAAAAAGGATATTTAAATTAAAAGTTTTAAATTAAATCCATATCTCAGTTTTGAGCAATGTTTATGGTAATTGGGGGGAAAGAGACATGTACTAGGACACCAGAAATGCTGGGGACGGGGTGGGTCCATTCCCTTGCCTAGGGCCTCATTTCATCATGATACAACTCTTGACTGTCAGTGTGTGATACACCATAATTTCACTGACTGAGAGATTATTGATGACTTTAGAGTGATCAGGATAATAAACAGGCTTTGTTTGATTGTGCACCACTGGCAGACCAATGTATACATGGCTAGGGAGACATTTCAAAGACCAACTGGGGACATTTTAGATATTTACCAGGCCTCCACCTCCAGAATACTCAACAACCCCCTCTATATAATGCTTCTACATGTGGATGATCATGTATGTTTTCCTAGCACACTTCAAGAGAATGCTATTACAGTGTATGCATTCTATGACATCCTCCATCTCATGGAGGTAGTGGGTGTCATGGACTTCACAAGTACTAATGAGGGCTGCACCTGGCTCACAGTCACAAAGCTTTCTGAACAGAAAGAGCTATCATTCTGTGAACTGTCAGGTAGTGTGTGATGCACATAGGATCATAATATGTGTGTTTGCACAGTAATCAGGTAAATTGCACAATTCACATATATGGCACACGTCAGCTCTATAATCGTTTCCTGCATAATGACATTCCGCAGGGCCTCCTAGATGGTGAGATTAGAAGTCATGGCTAACAGTAAGGTATACAGCTACTTTTGTTCAGAGTGTAAATATATTAACCCCCCCCACCAAGTTTGTATATTGCGTAGCAGGTGATGCTGAATACTTAATGGCCAAAAACAAGTAAAACTCCACACCACACCTACACAACTATACAATACTGTAGTTTGTGTGCTTGGCCTCTCTGAATCCCACTTATCCTGTCTGGGCATATTTGTGTATGGCAGGAAATTATGACTCTGCTACAACCTGAAAGGTATTTTTAGCATGTTGCATGCTTCATAATATGCTGGTGAGGAGTCAGCGATCGAGGGTACTGGTATGATCTGGCCAACCGCACTCACAGACAAGCAGCAGAGAAGGTGCATCAACATCATTATCTGATGACAGTGTAATGGAACAGCAGCACCTGGGCAGCTGTACAATCACCCCCAAGCAAGTGATGGAGACAGTACATAGCAATGCATGTGAAGTGGTGATGTCTAGTTTAGACTTGTGGGCTCAGACAAGTACACAATCCCACTGAAGTTTTACCCAGAACAAACATGATGCATGCAGAGTTAATATCAGGCTATTCTGAGCAGGGCATTGTTGAGTCACAGTGTGCACCAGACATTCCCAAGTGTACCCAGAGGAGAGAGGGTGGAGTAGGTCAGATTCACTGTCCTGTTTACAGGTGGCTAGGGACACAATGACATGCATCTGACTCCTCCCCACACACACACAGTTGGTGGAGGGGCATATCAGTATAAGTGGGGGCTTCTTGAAGTGATAGATACTCAGTGACCTAAACAATTTCATTTTGCTGTGGAGGCTGGGATACCATTATATGAACATGACCTATAACCACAGTTCCAGCTTGATGCACTAGGCATTGAGTTCCCAGTTGACAGGGATGATAACTGACTGCTGGACTGTAACCTAGGTGGAGTCTATTCATGAGGTGTCCTACCACTGGAGGCCAAGTGTCATAGCCACACACACAAGGAGTGGCAGAGCACTGTACATGTTCAGATGCAGGTGAGGGCTGTGTATTCCCTGATGGCTTTCTACATGGCCACATTGTGAAGGACACTTCCCTGATCTCAGATCACACTGTCAGTGTGTGCAGTGATGGTACCACTGGCAATCTTCTGCATGGAGATGGAGATGGAAGCAGTGTGCATGCCCACAGTCCTTATAAAACAAATAATGACTGTGCCCCTGGACTCCATGTAATCTTGGATGTCATGCAACACATTAGTCAGCTCCATGCTGGTCTGGGTGCAGCAGATTATTGATAAACCCCAGTATTGGCTACTGGCAAAAATACATTTATTAAAGGTCTAGTGTTTTGGCAATAATTTTGCCTTTCAGGATTCTTGCAGCAGATTATGTCTGGATGATCTGTGACACATATATTGATTGATACTGACTGTTGCCTACATGTCAGGGGCTGGCTTGTTTGCCTCCATAATGTTGACGGTCACAATGGCGAATGTGCATAATGCCAAATCATTTCCACGAAACCCTTACCACTGAACCTTCAGAAAGTTGACAAACTATTGAAGATCAACATTTTTAACATCACCACACCTACAAGAAAGTCCTAACATGGGTCAAAAAGGGGGCAAGAATTTGCAGTTCAGAATATTGGTGTTCGAGGTTTTGTGAAGGCACAGTTCGGAGCTCGCAGAAGCAAATTCGCCATTGTGGCTGTAGACATATGGCAGTAAACTGGACTGGCTACGACATGGGATATAACTGGATATGTCTGCAAAGCTGAGAAATAGTGGTTAACCCACATCAGATACATAGGCTTGTTTACTGCCACAAATACAGAGTAGCATTGCTAGTGATGAGATCCATGGAGTACCCTTCCCCCAGTAAGGATGATAAGGACTCAGAGTGTGTAGCATTAGGTTTGTTTGTGGCTAGTGCCATACCTTCAGCCTGCACTTTAGTGGATTCTCATCCAGGATAGAGACAGACAGTGTCACTGTACCATTGGATTGTGACTTATATATGTGTGTTTCATCATCAGCCCCTGAACAGGTGCCAACATCAGTCTGTTGCCTTGCCATAGTCTCTGAAGGTCTCACCATAGCAGTGTTCTACCTTCTGAATACACAGCTAAAAACATACCAGAGCATGGGTACCTGCGTAAAAATCATTCTATTGTGAAGTACATGGTAAGAGTGTCTCTGCAAGAGGCACCATGCAGTTTTAGCCTATTTCTGCTGCTAACATGACATGGCTCGCTATCTAAAATTCCTATAACAACACACAGACTGCAACTGTCTGTATGCACAGTGTTCCAATGCAGAAATCTGCTGAATGTGGTACTAACTATTGTTCATCAGACACAAAGATGCATTGGGGGTGTGATCATTCTCAGACTACTGCCCACTCCCCCAGGGATGATCTCTGGACCACTGTCCCCCCTTAAGAACACAAACAACTCCTCTGGATCTGTCAGCATGCTACTGCTGGGTGAGCCCTCCTATGGCCAATCTGAAACTGCTATGGAACCTGTGTTTGCCATTGTGTGATGCAGTATGTCAGTAATACAATTGTGATACTCCTGTGATGTGTAAGTGTTGCTTCCCGCAATATTTATATCATGGACTTCTGTCTGCCACACCTGCTCCTGTAAAAGTTCGTTAGCACTGCCTCTCCTCAACAGACACCATCCATGTGAGCTAAATATTTATAGAAGGACACAATTTTCTGCAGGGTTGAAATTGTCCAGCCTTTGCTGTTCACTGCATCACCCAGACATGCAGACACCTATGAAGTTATGACATAGAGTTACAGACTGTATAGTACTGGAACTTGTAGGATTCCAACTATATAAAAGAGGTAACAAATTATATCATCTTATCATCACAGAGACTTCTATGGGGGTATGCAGTGTGCTATTTGTAAAGACAGATATGGGAATACATAAAGCAGGTGTACATGCAACATGTTGATACTTACATATTCACCACATGACCATCCAATCTGTTAGCAACAACAGGTATGTATAGGGTATGAAAGTCATTCCTAATGCTAATATAAGGGGACACCTTGGAAAGTACCTAGTAAACAATAACACTGCAGGTAAGCCCTAAATTAGTATAGTGGGAGACAGCTGTGTGTAGGCAGAGCACTGATGTGTGTATTACCACAGGCCATCATATAGATTAGACAGGCTATACCCTCACCATATTTGTGTCTACCTAGTCTACAAACAGAAAACACGAGGTACACATCTACATATTGCTAGTCTTTTTAAATGCAAATTTCAGTTCAATTGTGCACATCCTTAGCATTGAGGACAAAAACTGCTTACCACATACTTTCAGAGAAATATGTATCACTCAGAGCTACCCATAGTTCCAAGAATTGCTGCTACGTGTTCTGATACTGGTACCCAGACATTTAATAAAGCTTCTAAACTCTGTATGGCCTACCATACAAAATGACAGTGCAGTTCTAAAACAATACAACTTTATACCTATTTGAGCATTGTGAAGGCAAATTATCTCAGACAATGTGAACACATACAAGCCACTTTATAACAATGGCATGAGAATGAGAATTAAACCACAGCTTGCTGTTTATACTGACCTATATCTCGTAGGTGCTAACTCACGTTGGGGACTTACGAGAGTGTGCGCGTCATGCTCCTACATAGCTCTGTGTTGTGTGACATCTCACAGTGCATGTAGATGGGTGGGGTGATACAGAAATCACAATGTAAGCATGATTCACAGGATACCATTTTGTTCTTCATGAAAGAGACACCATTTGCTGTGTGGATTCAGGGAGATGGCAGCTTCTGTTAGTGACTGCCAGAAAGCACCAGCATGGTGTGAAAAGGATAACAAGAGAATCCTCTATCTCCTTTTACAGTTGTTATAGGGAGCACATACTAGGCCCCTGTGATGGTGCCTTCATGAAAGTTGATGCTTGGTATGACCTAGCCTGTCGTCAGCCACAGGCATTATGTGGCCAAGTAACAGTGCAGCTATCATTATGATGTCCTGTGGCAGAGGAACCACATTGAACTCTGTGGAAGAGAAGCAGAGGTTAGGCAATATAGTCCTGAGTGGTACAGTAAGTGGATAGCAGTGTAATTTTTTTTTCTGTTATCCTGTTATAAGTTTGGGATTGTTGTTGCTACTGGCAAGTATTTATGAATGCCAGCTTATGAAATATATGTTTGCTGTTTTCTAATCCTTCATTGCCAAGTAGAAGTGATGATGATACTTCATGTAAAGGGACTACAGTGTGTCATGTGAGTTTCTGAAGGGACGTGCCCTGGGGTGAGGTAATCCTCTCGCATCTCAAAGTACATGCACTGGGGTAAGGTAATGCTACACCATCTCAGAGTGCATATACTGTGGAGGGAAAATGCTGCACCATCTCACAGTACATGTACTGGGTTGGGATACTGCTGCATCATCTCACAGTGCATGCACTGAAGTGGGTTATTGCTGCACCATCTCACAGTGCATGCAGAGGGGTGGGGTAATGCTGCCCTATCTCACAGTTCATGAGCTGGGGTGGGCAATGCTGCACCATCTCACAGTGCATGCACACAACCTAGTGTGCCCCCATATGTAAATGTGATGATCTTTGAATACGTATAGCAATATATGTGTAGGGGAGACACATTTGCATGTTAGCTGTCATGCAGCTAAGGGAGCATATTTATGGGGCTGTGACTTTTATCCTATCTTCTGGCATCTTTCTATATAGTTTTCACAATTCTTTAATGGGCATTTTCTCTTTCAGCATGGGTAGAATGTGAGCATAATCATGGCACTTACCATAAAAGGTTGTAGAGACTTGTGGCCAGCCATGTTTAGTTCCATTTACAACTGCTGATGTATGTTTTAAATATTTTCAGTCTACTGCCAGTAGAGATAAAAATATGGCAAATTTCTGAATGTGTCTGCTCACTGTGAGTCATTGTGATAGGTTTACTTCAGTCGGTGGGTAGGTGGGTGGGGTCGTGGCCCCTCTCTGGAAGATTGTTGACCTGCATTGTTTGTGCTTGTCTAACCACATCTGGAGCACATGTGGAGACTATAATGGACAAAGAACTGAGAAAAGTGCATGATCTGGACTAGACTACAGACATACCACTGAATTGTGCAGATTTTCGCAGAATGTCCAGATTTTTCCTCATATTTTTGCTCTGTTTCTTAATAAAATGTGGTTTTCTGCCAAAGCATTGGCAATTCATTGAGGATTGATGATTGAACTCAGAATATAATGACATACATTTGAGATTCAGACTTCATACCTCTCAGAAAATTCATGCTAATGCAAAACCTGTTATTCTATCTACTTTCTAAGTTTGGAAGTGGAATATTTAAAAATTGACCTAGTTTTGGGCCTTTGCCTCTCCCCATCGCATGATTTAAGGCTTTGTCCAGATTTCCTGCTCTAAGAGGTTGAGAGGTATGACTGCAGATTTACTCATCTGAATGGTTCCTATCATTGGGCCACCAGGGGAGACTGTGGCCTAATGGTTAAGGTGTTTGCCTTACAAACATGAGGTGCAGGGTTTGAGTCTCACAAGGGATAATTGGCTAGGCTTAAAATGGCTCACAAGAGCAGTCAGCCTAGTACTAATCAATGAACCCTGATCCCTCTCATGGTGATGGATCCCTGTAATGAACCTCTGCATTGGAGCAGCAGATGGCACACTGCTTCATGTACACTACCCTTTCCCTAGTTATCTACAGTACAGAGTTGATTATCTGAACTAATTGGGACCAAGGGTAATTTGGATATTCAAACTGTTCGGATAATCAAACATGCATTGAACTGGATAAAAAACTTCTAAAATCTTGTTATTTCTGTACTCAGAGAATACACTTTTCAACCATTCACCAAGTCCAGTGGACAATAAAGAATATTTTTCACACACAAGCAGGCTACAAGTTCAAAAAGATGCACAAGCTAATATGTATAACGTTTACATATTTCGATTTTTCCTACACAATAATTTTGGAAGACTGGGTTCAGATAATTGACATTTCTGATAATTGACCCTCTACTGTATGTTTCCTTTTTTCTGTATCACATACCGTACCCTCCACATTGCCCAACTCTTCCCACTCTTGTTTGTTTCCCCTATGTTTGCATCCATTGAACTCATGTCTCCCATCTCCCATCCCAGTATGTGCATTTCCACCACTGTTTGTTTACGCTGTTACATTTGTGTCTGTCTGTCCCCACACTCTGTGCCAAGCCTCTTTTCTTATCCTGCTTTCCTTTCATAATTCTCCTTCCTTCTTCTCAAGATATAAAGAAAAATGGAGTCCTACTTCTCCAAAAAAACTGACCTCCCCATCCTGCACATTCATACATGCTGCCCTTTTGTGTGATCCTCTGTTTGCAATTCTCTTTTTTCTGACTTTTCTATGCAAACCTTTTCTTTCCTTTTATGCATCTGACAGGTGTTCACATATGCAGACACTGCAGCACTACCAGCTGGATATAATGTATGGCTGTATTGCTTTCTGTGGCACTTTGTGCTGCCCTCTTATGGGACATGCTAACGCATGTAGCCTCACTAATGCATGAATTGCTTTTTGCACAAGATGTTTTGGTGTGTGAGTTCATGTTTTTAGTTCCAACAAGATGTCAGAATGTGGTATGTGTGCCCTCTCTACAGACAGAGATTTCCACCTTAGGGTATTGGTTCACTGCAAGGATGGGCTACTTGCATAGTTTGTCTGCACTGATATATGTGCTTGCATAGTTATGTTACTACCTTTTTACAAATCCTGCAGTGCAGCTAGCTGCATTTAAGCACTGCATGTTGTGATTTGGAAATTTAGTGCTTCCTTACATTGCTGCTTAGTGCCGCTTAGCTGTGCATGGCTTACACACATCTCTGAGTCCATGCCTTCATTTCAGACAGCATATGTACAGTATGGGACTGTACAAGAGATACCTGCTCACTCTGAATAAAATGTTACATGCAATGCATATCCAAGCATTTAGGAACTGGGGAGTGGTGTTTTATTACAAGGCAGGGAAATCCCACTTTAAAAAGCTAATCACTAATTGGACTAAGTTCAGCTCAGATTGTTGGACTAAAGAGAAGCCACACTGTTTAATGGTCATGACAGGAATAAGGAGATGGAATGAACGTATAATGTAGCAAGCAAAAAAAAAACAGCTTTAGTATTTTCTTTTAAATAACTCAGTTTAAGTCCTGTGAGGGAACACTGATTTAATGTGGAAAAGTGCGAAGGAGAAGGAAAAAGAGCTCAGGTCATTGAAACACAACTACCAGTATGACTTGTTCACAATCCATGTGGATATAGATGATCTGAGATTCACCTCCCTGGACTATATGAAGAGAGGTATGATGGCACTCTTGACTATATGTCTCAGCTGGTGTGAGCCCAGCATTGAGCAGCATTCCTTCTCCAAGGATCATTCCACAATATGAACAGAAAATAATTGACTTTAATAATTAGCTTAGATTTTGGTGTTATTTGAAATGGATAGAATGTTTGTCAGCCTGGGAGGATATGGTTGGTAGACCATGCTGCTTTGACAGAAATGGTCTGCACCTAGCCCCTCTGGGTTTTCAAATATTGAATAAAGCCTTGTCCATCTCCAAAGTGCCTTTCTAGTCATTACCAGCCTGTTTAACCTTCTGACATACCAAAACAAATCCTAGAAAATCTGAAGGTGTTACAGTTCAATGCTAGGAGTCTAACTTTCACTCCCTGCAAGATGTCTTTATCCTGGGAATGTAGATGTCTCTGCAGTCACTGAGACATGGTTTGGAGCCGCAGAGAGCATACTAAAACAACAAGGTTATAGTGTCTTCCACACAATCAGAGCAGTTACTGCAAAACAAGGAGAAAACTGTGGAGCTGTCTCAACTCTCATCAAAAACAAATGCATCTCATGATGATGCACCTGAGCTCCTCCATGTCCAAATTACCTTAGACAAAGTCGCATACCATATCTTTGCAAGCTATAGGTCTCCCTCTGTGACCCAAGAAACCCATAGCTTTTACTTAAATGCTTCTGAGACACTCCTCATTCAATGCAAAACCAATATTCATGGGTGACTTTAATTACCACTGCTGACAAGTATACTGAAGGTCAAGAACACACGAACACAGTTGAGTAAAAAACAGAACACCTTTATCCAACACAAAGCTTTCGGGACAACTCCCTTTTTCAATGATTAACACAGGGTGCAGTTAGTTTCAGTTTTAAATACACCCACCCCACATCACATGACCTGCAGCCAAGGTCATATGATTAGCTACATCAGCATTTAATACACACTTACTAACATTTTTACTAAGTAAAATACAAAGTTCTAACATATATATACTTACATATACATATACATATATTCTTATAATAAAGATATACTATATCTCAACACTCAAAATTCACCTACTCAACAACCATACCTTACTTTTTATACCTAAAATTATAAAAAATATATATAAAAATTAACAATTATTTATTCATTACCGTAAAATTTCTACAGCAATATTAAAAAACATGGCCAAAGCCATGTTGCCAAACATTAATCATTTCAAACTATTGTGCTGCAACCTTACTAAAATTGGTTTTATTGACACAGATGCATTTAAACCAGGTTCAGTGTCCGCTGACAGTCGTACTATCCACTCATATTCCTTCACTTCAAGTTGATTACATATATCACCCCCTCTTAGTGTTTTAGACAACATGTCTATAACTCTGAACTTGAACATGTGCCCATTACCACATTCTTTTATATGTTTATATAAAGCATTTGTTTCACATTGTCTCCTTATGTTGGACTTATGTTCAATTATACGATCCCTGAGCCTTCTTGTTGTCATCCCCACATAAAAAGATGAACATGCTACACAAGTTGCTATATAAACAACGTAACAAGAAGCACATGTTGCTAACCCATTAAAGTTGTAGTATTTATTAGTGACGGGATGTTTAGATATGTTATTATGTACTAAATTATCATCTTGAGCTGGCACTATATCAGTGCAGCAACTACAATTGTAGCAACATATAGTGCCTCTAGTTCTTCCTTCAGATTGGTAAGTGGAGGTATGTGAGAAATCCTTATAACATAAAAGCGACTTCAATGATCTCTTGTTCCTATATGCAAACGAAGGTGCATTCCCTACGACTGCTTTTACATCATCTTGTGCTAAAAGTATTTTCCAATATTTATTTATAACCCTTCTAACTATGTGTGTTTTCATATTATATGACGTTATAAATCTTAATTTAACATCATCTCTCATATTTTCCAACTCATTACTAATATTACCACGCTCGGGTGATAATATGGGTTTATAAGTTGTCAGCCTATTGTTCTTAACTAAATCTCTCATACTATCTACTAACTTCTGTGAGTACCCACTAGCTATAAAATCACCACATGTCTCATCCATTTGATTTGAAAAGGATTCTTCTGTATTATTAAGTCTACTAATCCTTATCAATTGGGCCTTCACTATGCCTTTAAAGACGTGAGGAGCGTGCATACTTGACGCTTCCAAATAGCGCCCAGATGAAACCTCTTTTTTATATACAGTGGTAATAAATTTGTTATCATTCACTTTTAAATTTATATCCAAAAAATTAACATTACTTTGCGAACATTCCATCTTGAAGTTCAAAAAAGATGTTGTATTATTTATATAGCTATTGAAATTTAACAAGTCCACATAGGTACCTTTCCATATAAGGAAGCAGTCATCCACAAACCTTTGATAAAATTGGATTCCATTATTTATAAAGCCATCATCATTAAACAGATGTGTCCTTTCCCATTGATATAGGACTATGTTAGCAAATGTGTTAGCTATGGGAGTACCCATAGCAACACCTGTTAACTGCACATAATGTTGTTCATTAAAGATAAATACATTATTCCGCAACACTACATCTAGTAACATACAGATATTATCACAATGTCTAGACGTAAAACCTGAATACTGTGTAAGGAAATCACGTACTGACTCTACACCATAATCAATAGGAATCACCGTGAACAGTGAGGCTATGTCTAGCACAGCCATATGCATGTTCCCATTTTCCCAGAGTACATCTTTCATGCCAATTTGCCATCTGTTTAATTTCATTAAAAAATCTGTTGTATCTTTAATAACAGTGGTACAAATAGACAACAAAGGTTGCAGTTGTTTTTGCAAGTACAAAGAAATAGGCTCCGTGACCCATCCTTTGCCTGAAACAATAGGTCTCATAGGTGGATTCTCCTTGTTCTTATGCACCTTGGGAATCCCATATAATTGTAGTATTATGGGTCTAGTCACAGTAAAAAAATGGAATAAATCCAATGTAATATCACCTGCTAATTGAATATCATATATACACATATTAACATAAGATACATATTTCTTGACTTCTAAACTGGATATTAGTTTAAAGGCTGCCTCATCCCTAAGTAAAAGTAGGACAGATTCTACATACTTAGTTCTATCCATAATCACCACAGAGCCTCCTTTGTCTGCTTGTTTTATGATTATACTAGGTTCATTTTTTAATTCTTTAAGAGATACATGTTCTGTATATGTAAGATTAAAAACACTATTGCCCCTTAATTTTACATCGTATACATTTCTAAGTTCCAACTCACACAAGTCATGAAAGGCTATTAATATTGGTATACTATTTGGAATGAATGTGCTACGTCTTTTACAGCCCCTTTCATTCACTACTTCATTACCAAAAATAAGTTTTAAGGATACATTCCTCACAAACATTTTTAAATCTGTTAATACGTTTACAATGTCCTCAGAACTTGTAGGAATAAATCCCATACCTCTACGAAGTACTGAGCAATGTCCAGTTCCAATGTTAAAGGATGATAAATTCAGGATACCTGCCTTCACTTTCTGGCTATTTTCATTTGTTTTGGTGAAGTAGAAAGTTTTCGTTTATTATCCAGTGTCGCCACTTCTTTCACTGTCAATCTGCCCCTCGAAACGGATCTAGATACTGTCCTCTGCTTGACGACTCTTTCCGGTTGTTGTAGCTGGAATGGTTTGTTGAAAAAATTATGTATAGGTTGTACGATTCTTTTAGCCGTTATTGGCAACTCATCCGTTGCTTTTAATGTTAACGAAGATCCACCTGGTAAACGCACGCCTTCTGCTTCACCACTAGCACCATAAGGTGCTTCAGCTGGTATCGTCGTCTTCACGCTACCCACATGATACCCATATGATAACATATTCTCTTGGCCCAGGATAGACAGGGCTGGAGAGATTAAAAAATCAAACTTTAAACCGCATAACAAGTATGCATCGGAACCAGTAAATAGGGCTGCTTTGCCCTTAGATATGCTGGATGTCTTTGAAACCGCAAGTGTACCAACGGAGCATGTTAACACGCCCCCACTATCGTCACAGCATCATGTGGGTAGCGTGAAGACGACGATACCAGCTGAAGCACCTTATGGTGCTAGTGGTGAAGCAGAAGGCGTGCGTTTACCAGGTGGATCTTCGTTAACATTAAAAGCAACGGATGAGTTGCCAATAACGGCTAAAAGAATCGTACAACCTATACATAATTTTTTCAACAAACCATTCCAGCTACAACAACCAGAAAGAGTCGTCGAGCAGAGGACAGTATCTAGATCCGTTTCGAGGGGCAGGTTGACAGTGAAAGAAGTGGCGACACTGGATAATAAACGAAAACTTTCTACTTCACCAAAACAAATGAAAATAGCCAGAAAGTGAAGGCAGGTATCCTGAATTTATCATCCTTTAACATTGGAACTGGACATTGCTCAGTACTTCGTAGAGGTATGGGATTTATTCCTACAAGTTCTGAGGACATTGTAAACGTATTAACAGATTTAAAAATGTTTGTGGGGAATGTATCCTTAAAACTTATTTTTGGTAATGAAGTAGTGAATGAAAGGGGCTGTAAAAGGCGTAGCACATTCATTCCAAATAGTATACCAATATTAATAGCCTTTCATGACTTGTGTGAGTTGGAACTTAGAAATGTATACGATGTAAAATTAAGGGGCAATAGTGTTTTTAATCTTACATATACAGAACATGTATCTCTTAAAGAATTAAAAAATGAACCTAGTATAATCATAAAACAAGCAGACAAAGGAGGCTCTGTGGTGATTATGGATAGAACTAAGTATGTAGAATCTGTCCTACTTTTACTTAGGGATGAGGCAGCCTTTAAACTAATATCCAGTTTAGAAGTCAAGAAATATGTATCTTATGTTAATATGTGTATATATGATATTCAATTAGCAGGTGATATTACATTGGATTTATTCCATTTTTTTACTGTGACTAGACCCATAATACCACAATTATATGGGATTCCCAAGGTGCATAAGAACAAGGAGAATCCACCTATGAGACCTATTGTTTCAGGCAAAGGATGGGTCAGAGCCTATTTCTTTGTACTTGCAAAAACAACTGCAACCTTTGTTGTCTATTTGTACCACTGTTATTAAAGATACAACAGATTTTTTAATGAAATTAAACAGATGGCAAATTGGCATGAAAGATGTACTCTGGGAAAATGGGAACATGCATATGGCTGTGCTAGACATAGCCTCACTGTTCACGGTGATTCCTATTGATTATGGTGTAGAGTCAGTACGTGATTTCCTTACACAGTATTCAGGTTGTCCGCCTAGACATTGTGATAATATGTGTATATTACTAGATGTAGTGTTGCGGAATAATGTATTTATCTTTAATGAACAACATTATGTGCAGTTAACAGGTGTTGCTATGGGTACTCCCATAGCTAACACATTTGCTAACATAGTCCTATATCAATGGGAAAGGACACATCTGTTTAATGATGATGGCTTTATAAATAATGGAATCCAATTTTATCAAAGGTTTGTGGATGACTGCTTCCTTATATGGAAAGGTACCTATGTGGACTTGTTAAATTTCAATAGCTATATAAATAATACAACATCTTTTTTGAACTTCAAGATGGAATGTTCGCAAAGTAATGTTAATTTTTTGGATATAAATTTAAAAGTGAATGATAACAAATTTATTACCACTGTATATAAAAAAGAGGTTTCATCTGGGCGCTATTTGGAAGCGTCAAGTATGCACGCTCCTCACGTCTTTAAAGGCATAGTGAAGGCCCAATTGATAAGGATTAGTAGACTTAATAATACCGAAGAATCCTTTTCAAATCAAATGGACGAGACATGTGGTGATTTTATAGCTAGTGGGTACTCACAGAAGTTAGTAGATAGTATGAGAGATTTAGTTAAGAACAATAGGCTGACAACTTATAAACCCATATTATCACCCGATAGTGGTAATATTAGTAATGAGTTGGAAAATATGAGAGATGATGTTAAATTAAGATTTATAACATCATATAATATGAAAACACACATAGTTAGAAGGGTTATAAATAAATATTGGAAAATACTTTTAGCACAAGATGATGTAAAAGCAGTCGTAGGGAATGCACCTTCGTTTGCATATAGGAACAAGAGATCATTGAAGTCGCTTTTATGTTATAAGGATTTCTCACATACCTCCACTTACCAATCTGAAGGAAGAACTAGAGGCACTATATGTTGCTACAATTGTAGTTGTTGCACTGATATAGTGCCAGCTCAAGATGATAATTTATTACATAATAATATATTTAAACACCCTGTCACTAATAAATGTTACAACTTTAATGGGTTAGCAACATGTGCTTCTTGTTACGTTGTTTATATAGCAACTTGTGTAGCATGTTCATCTTTTTATGTGGGGATGACAACAAGAAGGTTGAGGGATCGTATAATTGAACATAAGTCCAACATAAGGAGACAATGTGAAACAAATGCTTTATATAAACATATAAAAGAATGTGGTAATGGGCACATGTTCAAGTTCAGAGTTATAGACATGTTGTCTAAAACACTAAGAGGGGGTGATATATGTAATCCACTTGAAGTGAAGGAATATGAGTGGATAGTACGACTGTCAGCGGACACTGAACCTGGTTTAAATGCATCTGTGTCAATAAAAACAATTTTAGTAAGGTTGCAGCACAATAGTTTGAAATGATTAATGTTTGGCAACATGGCTTTGGCCATGTTTTTTAATATTGCTGTAGAAATTTTATAGTAATGAATAAATAATTGTTAATTTTTTATATATATTTTTTATAATTTTAGGTATAAAAAGTAAGGTATGGTTGTTGAGTAGGTGAATTTTGAGTGTTGAGATATAGTATATCTTTATTATAAGAATATATGTATATGTATATGTAAGTATATATATGTTAGAACTTTGTATTTTACTTAGTAAAAATGTTAGTAAGTGTGTATTAAATGCTGATGTAGCTAATCATATGACCTTGGCTGCAGGTCATGTGATGTGGGGTGGGTGTATTTAAAACTGAAACTAACTGCACCCTGTGTTAATCATTGAAAAAGGGAGTTGTCCCGAAAGCTTTGTGTTGGATAAAGGTGTTCTGTTTTTTACTCAACTGTGTTCGTGTGTTCTTGACTTTAATTACTCCCACTATATATTGGGAGTGATGCACAACTACAAACATGCACGCCTAGAGATTCCTGGATTTTGTTAAAGCAAAAACCTTGGACCAAATAGTCCATATGCCCACTAGGGGTACAAACATCCTTGATGTAGTGCTCACAAGCATAGGAGAATGCTGCTCCCCCCAGTTGTTCTCACTGGTCAGGTCTGACGTTAAACTTTCTCCTTTGAAATAAAAATACAGCTTGGGACCACAGCAAACCTAGGTACTTTTATGACTATGACTACCATGATTCTATAATAACCTCATTATATCTCCAACTTTGTCCCAGTTATCTGTTTGTACTTCCTCCCTACACTCTCCACACTTTGCACCAAACATAATTAGTGATGCTCCTCACCTTTACTCCAAATATAGACTGATTAACCGCATTTCATCCCAAACTAAAACAAATCTGGTGGAAAAATCTCTCCAAAAACAAGTATCACTATTTCCCCAATATACTAAAATCTTTCTAGGAACCCTAATCCTGGCCCCATCTATCACAATGAACATCTAGACAATTCTCTTCCACACACTACTGTAAACATACGTCAGTCAAACTAACCCCGGTAATCTAACTTTTGCTGCCATAAATGTTAGAAGCATAAGAAATAAAATTGCTGAACTACATGCCTGAATTACCCAACATAATCCTGATATTCTTGCTGTAACTGAAATTTGGCTTGAATCCAGCATAAACGACTCCGAAATTATACCTCCAGGCTATAATATTATCTGTAATGAATGTATAAAGAGGAAAGGTGGTGATATAGCTTTAATATTTTTCAGCACAACTACCACATTTCCCCTCACAAAAAAAAAAAAAAAAAAAAAAAAAAAAAACAAAATTCAGTGCAGCAGAGCTTAGTATAACTTTCCTGAAATTAAGCATTTATAAACAAATATGTATTACTGTTCTTTACATCCCTGCTGGGGACAATACAAATATACTGGAAGATCTCCTACATTGGATATTCATAACTATTCCATGAGAAATAATACTCCTAGGTCATGTGAATGTCAACTGCTTGAACATAAACTCTAACTCCCCTACATCTAGTGTGAACTTATTTAGTTTCACACAACTAATTAAAAGCCACACACGTTATAGCAAAACATCAAATTCCCTATCAAACTGGATCCTAGTATCGGAGCCTAGAAAATACACCACCCTAAAAATTCTGGACAGACATTAAAGAAATCTTGCATTCCAGCTACAAATTCAGTTCTAACCCTTCTCCCAATAACTCATCACTCAAACAGCAATATAATTCATCTCTTATTTCATAGATAGTATAGCATCTCTAACCAAGGATTCCCTGACATCTAATGCTAACCCTGCCCAGCAGCCACATATCGCCACATCCACTTTCACCTTCAAACCTGTGCCCACACCTGTATAAAACTACTCAAACAAATTCAAATTGTTGTCTACTTCAACAGATAACCTTTCAAGTGAATACCTTAAAATAGCAGCTGATAACATTGCCTGCATTGTCTCAATCTTTATAAATAGTTCAAACCAGGAAACCCACATTCCTTCTCTTTGGAAAAAAAGTCACACATTATCCTTCAGCAAAAAGGCTATAATTCAACAGACATTACTAACTTTAGACCTACAGCAATCTTATCTTTCCTCTCCAAAATACTTGAGAAATTCAAAAACAATTGCTAAACTATCTCCTGCAGGAAGAACTTGTATCCCCCATACACCTTGACTTCTATCCTTCCTACAGTACTATCAATGCACTTCTAACCTATATTGTTACTGTCAATAAAGCTAGAGATAATGTCAAACTAATCTCTTCATTTCTAGACATATCTAAGCCTTCAACAATTTGTCACAGCAAACTTTTACTTCAAATGTCTTTATTAGGTCTCTCTCAGCCCACCCTTCTGTGATTCAAAAGCTACTTCTCCAATAGGTATTAGTCAGTAAAATTGCACTCCATCTTCTCTCCATACCTCCCAGTCACCACTGGTGTACCACAGGGCTCTAATCATGGTCCTCACCCTCTTTAACATTCTCACCAACACCCTCCACACATCCACACAACAGACCCCCCCCCCAATACAGTACTCAGATGACTCTACACTCGTTTGCACATCTGACAACATGGCACACCTCCAAAAAAATGCTCAGGAAGCTTTAACAGCAACTGAAACATGGCTTTGTAACTCACAACTCCTGCTCACCCCTAAAAAATAAACTACTACTTTTTCCCCAATTCCCTCTCCCATGAAAAAATAAAAATTTAAGTTCCTCTCTCTTGATAATATAACCATTGAAGTTACTTCTCATATCAAATTATTAGGAATGATAGTAGATGATAATCTTAAATTTGACCTGCATATAAAAAAATTGCATAAGAAAAACTCATCAAAAACTAGGAATGCTTTGTAGAGCCAAAAACATTCTCACTGACACAACTAAAGCTACAGTTGCCACTACTTATCTCCTGCCTGTAGAGCCATAAACGTTCTCACTGACACAACTAAAGCTACAGTTGCCACTACTTATCTCCTGCCCATCTCTTTATGGTGCTCCCATCCTTATTAATTTCAAGCATCACAAAAATCAGAACTTGAACAATGCTATAACAAAGTTACTAAATTTGTAGCAAATATTCCTTTTAGAACCCACCACTTTATAGCACTAAAAAGCCTAAATTGTTTAGAATTACCCCGTCAACTAGTATATACACAGCTTCTTACTACCTAGAAAATTATCCATAATCCATCCGCTTGTCCAGCACTAAATACCATTCTACACAACTATGTTCCTGCTTGGTCAATACAATCTAATAACCAAAATCTCCTGTCTACAAACCTATCAAATCTGCTGAGCATTCTCTGTATTGTACCATGTTACAAAGGCTCCTTATTTGGAACCATCAAGTCAAAACACTCCCTCCCATCCTGGACATGGGCAGCCATTACTAAATACAATCCTGGGTATTGACCAGAGTATCTGTGGTATTACATTGGGATGAAACAGGCTTGAAATGATGCCTGGGACAATAGCCTAGTAACCTCCTAAGATCCTTCAAAACCACTCTGAAAGACTTACTGAGACTAAAAGCTGGTTCTGTTCTTGCTCAACACCAAGATAAACTATATCCCTAAATGTGGACAAATACTTATTCATACCTTACATCTCCTTAATCTCCTTTTTTCACTCATTTCTTTGCTTCTATCAATTTCTCTCCCCTGGCTTTCTCAATAAATATACCATAAGTCTGCTTTTCTCTCACTTCGTATTACAATTCCTGCTTGTATTATACTAACTCACTTTTAATTTCTCTAACTCTTAAATCACTATCGCATAACTGGTATCTATTCTTAACCAATGTTTTCATATTATGTCTAATTTAGTATAATTATTTAAACTGCATTTGTTTTTTATATTATTTTTAAACACTGTAAAATTATTATTTTTTAAAATGTTTTGTAATACTTTGGAGCTTTTCTCCCTGGGCCTCCAATGAAAATGGACTCCTACCCAGTTGGACTTTCCCGGTAATCAAATATCAATAAATAAATGAATAATAAAATTGTATGAATTATTCTAAGGCAAACTTCTTATTAGTAAGTGATACCCGGACAAAATTCCAAACTCCTCAAAGCCTGAGAACACTGTTTCCTATGCAGAATTGTTTACAGAAGTTGTATACAATCATGTTAATAGCTGTATCAAGGAAGCTGTACCTACCTAGTAAAAGTACATGACAAAGTCGAAAAACAAGCCACCCTAGTAGAATCCCAGCATCATATAGGCTGTATAACAAAAGAAAGAAAATCACATAAAAAATAGGAAGTGCAATGCCCACCAAGGTAGGACACCCTCCTCAATCTAAACAATCAACTTAGAGGGCTAATCAGCTCTACTAAAGCTATGTTTGAGGTAAAAATAGCCTCCAGGCCAAGGACAGTTGTAAGGCTTTCTTCACCTATATCCGCAACTCAAAGGCAACACATAAAAATATGTCAAACTAATTGTAAATGGAACCATCATTACTGAGTTGGAAGGTATAGCAAATCTATTGTAAAAAAAATTAGCAACAGTTTTACCACCCCCAAGACACCTCTCAGAAAAATACCCTCAACCGTAACTCCTCAAACTGTTAATAGAGTACAGGTCCTTAATGCACTCTGCAAGTCCAAGAACACTTTATTAGTGGGCCCAGATAATATCCTAGGATGCCTCCCTAATAGCATGAAACATGACATTTCAGGACCATTACAGTCACTATTTGACCATAGCTTCCAGACAGGCTTTTTGCTAAGTGAATGGACGACTGCAGCTGTTATCCCTCTGCACAATGGCAGGCCATTTGTAGACCCAGGTAACTACAGATCCATATGTTTGACTAGTCTCATATGCAAGGCCATGGAAAAAATTATCATGGAAATAATAACCAATAACAGGAAACCTTCAGTCACTGGATCCAGCCCAGTTTGGTTTTGACAAGGGTAGATCATGCCTACTCACCCTGGTGAACTTCTTTGAGAAAGTCACCAAGCAATGGATGAGGAAAAAACAGTGCATACTGTCTACTTTGACCTGGACAAAACATTTGGTACTGTACTTCACTTGGGCATTATTGACAAATTCATGAAAGTAGGTATAAACCCCTGCCTAATCCACTGGATAACCAGCTGACTCATGGATATGACCCAAGAAGTAAGGATAGGGGAAGTAACCTCCAAATTACCTCAGAGCTTGGTACTGGGGCCAATCCTTTTTGGCATTTATATATCTGAGGTCAAGGCTAAAATCAAGGACCTATGACTGACCAAGTTTGCAGACAATTGCAAACTGGGTGCAGTAACTGAATCCCCTAGTGACACAAATACCCACCATGAGGGCCTGACACATACTAATAACTGGTGCCAGAGCCTTGGTCTAAAGTTCAATGCCAAGAAATACATATTAGTATCCTTTGGGAAGATGGCTACCCCTGAAAACTACCACATTGACAATACACCCCTAAGAGTAAACTCAGTGGTCAGGGATCTGGGAATGCATGTAGATAATAATCTTTGACAATCATGTGTCTGTGGTGGTAAGGAAATCATTGTATGCAGCACAACTCATAAGCTAGGCTATGGCATCTAGGCCCAAGGATGTCATTGTTCCACTCTACCTGGCTCTCATCAAACCAATCACTGAGTACAATGCCCCCTTTGGTATGCATCTGACCATGTATATACATCAACTGGAGCATCCACAGAGGTTTCTAACAAAAATAATACAAGGAATTAACAATATGTCCTCTGCAGACAGCCTCAAAACCCTGTCCCTATACACAGTATCCTCCAGGCTGCTGAGGTACAATGCATGTCTGGTGTAAACGCATCCCCTGATCCCATTCTGTGGACCTGATGCACATCCACAAAACAAGAAGCATCAGATCTAATGACATAAACCTTGCCTTCAACATAAATAAGGCATGATGGAGGGACTGGTATGTGTCTCAGAGACTACCTCTTCTCTGGAACATGCTTCCCATCCATGTCAAGCAGAGATCTTCCATAACCCAGTTCAGGTAAAACTTGCACCAGTGGATGAGAAATTGGAAATTTACCTCTGGTCTGGCACTTATGTCTCTAATAGATAGAGGCAGCCTGTAAATAGGTTCATAGGTAAGTACTAGGTAGTAGGTCTGCAGACAATTTCAAACTTCCAAAAAACCCTGTTCAGAATTTCATTCTAGCCTCAAGGAGGGCAAGACAAGATTGACCAGGAGAGAATTTCAAGATGTCCATCCAATATCTAGGTTTACCTTGAATGTGGCACTGGTGCTACTCTGCTTGACCTGTAGTGGACGTTTATTGCAGAGGTGAGGGGTACACTGGGATATGAATCTATGAGGCCAACTTGTCTTATTTATCTGTTGACGAAGGTTTACTTATTTTAACTGAGCATTTGATGTACCATTAGTTTGGCAAAGGAATAAGAGATCAAATAGGAATGGAATGCTTGAAATGGTTAACCACACATGTCCAAGTCTACATTTACCCCGTAAAACAACCCTAGAGTACAACTTGCTGGATATGTTTGTGGAGGTTAAAAAGGCCCACAGGAGTTGTTAGCCTAGTAATCACCTATGAACCGATAAAGAGATGTGATATTAGTAACCTGGAATGAGCAGACAGAGATATACACAGCTGCAAAAGATAACATAACTGAAAGGCAGAGAAATATGAAAAAAGGAAAAAAATAATGCGGATTCAGTTTAACTCATTGTTGTGACACAGACAGACAGATACAGAAACAGGAACGCAAACTACATAATCTACTTAGTTTAGGATCAGACAGAAAGACAGAAAATAATCAGGCAGGCAGGGAAAAAGTACTTGCTTGGTTCAGCTAATTTGTATTTTTTACGTGAGTAGTCAGTTTAGTCAGAATAAGTTAAGCAGGCAAGATTTCCAGAAAGGAGGAAGCTAGAGTACATGACCTAGAAGTAATTAGGACATTTTATGACCAGAAATAGAAAGACAAATATAAAGCAGATTCCTTCATACCATTCTGTTGAGCTATCAGGCAGAAGCACTGGGGCTTTATAATTAGGGCACATAGAGCTAGTGAGTGACCTCATGTAAATAATATACTGCAGGACATGTCACGTCCCTCAGTTCTACTGCATAGTATCATTATAAGACATCTTATGATCACACCTGTGCAGGTTATATCACTACTGTTGCATTGCATTGAGTCATTTGGCATAGTTTCTGCATTCCCCTGTGTTGTGCAATGAGATGTTTACTAACATCATGTCATTAGTAGGTTTTACTTTTCATTGTCTTCTACAGGAAGGCTGAGTGTCACTTACTTCATAACATCAGTGAAGTACTGTGACTTTCTGAAAAAACAAGAGCACGTCCACACATCTCAGACCACTCAGCTAATAGTAGTACAGAATATTTAGGAATTTGCAGGCATAATCAACCATGGTAGTCAGGATAAGTAAAATAGAAATTGCTTCCCATCAGCCAGTTAAACAAAAAATGAAAGCTTATTAGCACAAAATTGTCTGAAAAAAATCTGGATACAAAACAGGAAAATAATATGAGAAATGTGCTTGACAATGAAATCCTACCAGGGGTACAGATCACTGGATTCATGATTATTCTAAGGATTATTCTGCGATGTCCCACATTCATGGATAAAAGAGTGTTTAAAAATGTATAAGATACACCCTACACTGATTGACTACATTACAGTAACCATGAAACAATGACAGACCACTCTGCCATTAAGCCATGATAAAGGACAGATTATTATCCCAGGGATAAAAATTCAAAGGGGGATATTCCAGCGTGACTCTCTGCCACCGTTGCTATTCTGCCTTGCCATTAATCCATTAAGCTGTTTATTATAAGCTTAGGCCATGGCTACAGTTTGGCTCCTAGAAAACAACAAAGTCTAATGACTTCTCATCTACTCTTTGTCAATGATTTAAAACTGTATAGCTCATCAGATGAGGAACTGAAAGCACAGCTGCAGGTTGTCAAAACTTTCTCAGATGATTTAAAAATGTCATTTGGTCTTGATAAATGTGCAAAAGCAACCTTTAAACCAGAAAAGCTGCAGCACCAAGAAAATATCAGTTTGGGACAGGAATGCGATAGAAAAGAACTTGAGCAAGAGGGAGTGTATAAATATTTGGGAACTGATGAAGGATCAGCAATAAGACATGAACAAATGCAAATAAAACTCAGTAAGGTATACTTTAGAAGACTTAAATTAATTCTGAGAACAGCATTGACATCTAGGAACAAGATCCAAGCTATAAATCAGTTTGCTCTTCCTGTCCTAACTTACAGTTTTGGAATGACTGACTGTCCCCAAAAAGTGTTGGATAGATTAGATATTAGAACAAGAAGGATGATTCATGCTCACCAAATGATTTATAAAAATCAGTGTATACCAAGATTATATATTCCCCATTCCAAAGGAGAGATGGGGCTCCTTGAAAATGATTACATGTATAGATCTGCAATCATGGGACTCCACACATATCTACTGACCTCACAAGATCCAAATGTAGCGAAAGTTTTGAAACATGAGGGGAATAAATCTAAGACGACTTCTATGCTTAATTTAGCAGAAGCATATTGACATCAAGCAGGAATGGAAAACAAACCAGAAGTAGATAAAAAACAGGCTGCAACTGAATGTGCCAAAAAAACAAAAGAAAGACTATAAGGTGAAGGACCAGATGAGAAGGCAAAAAAATGTGGAAAAAACATAAATATAGCTGTAAGTATATAAAACTTCTGGAAGAACCTTGTGTTGCTCAAGAACAAATATAGGAATGGTTAAGGAGAGGCAAATTCAAACCAAGAAATGAAAGGTTAATATTGGCAGCCCAAGATAGTGGGCTACATACGCACTGCTTTACAAAGTCCATTGAAAACATGGGAGAAACAGACAAATGTACATTTTGTAAAACCAAATTGGAAACAGTCATACACCTTGCTGCTGGTTGTGACATACTAATGGCAGAAGGGCTGTATACTGAAAGGCATAATAATGTGGCGCAACTGTTGCACTTGGGATTGTGCAAAATTTATGGTATCGAAGTGGCTGAAAAACACTGGAAACGAGCCACAAACTATCATAGAAAATGATGAAGTTTATATCACATGGAATCACCCATTACCAACAGTTCAAAAGATAGATGCTAGAAAACTGGATATAGTGGTCCAAGAAAAGAAGACAAGAGCAGCATTGATCACTGAAACTGCAACACCCAGTGACTATAGAGTCTTGAATACAGAGAGACACAAAGTCATAAAATACCAGGATCTGCAGGCAGAAATGAGAGCAATGTGAAAGAAAGATACCCAGACAGTTCCAGTAGTAGTAGGAGCAACGGGGTCTTATAAAACAGAATTTGCAATCATATTTAGATATGTTAAAAATCCATGTAACCCCATACAAATTGCAGAAGGAGTCATTACTGGGCACATTGCGGGTGCTGTGAAGAGCACTTTTGGCTGACATCAAAGATTGAAACAATACTAATTTCATTAACTTTAATCATACTTTGACTTAGGAATGGGGTCCATTCCTGTCATGGTGTTAGAAACCCAAAAGATTTGGAGAAATTAGAAAAAGTGACACTACTTTCTGTGTACTTCAGGAGAATGGGAGATCCTGCTAGCACCTGTCATAGAGTACCTACTTGGTGTATGAAGGAGAGCAATATAATGCTTTATCTCTTTTATGGTTATTTCAGAGAATACTTACTGAGAATGATGTTTTAAGAAAGCCAACACCTGGTATGACATGCATAAGGATTTGTTCCCAACTACAGGCATCTCCAGAATGACAGAATAGAGCAGGCATCATTTTGATAACCTACAGCACAGGAGCACAGGAGTCCTGATGGGCTCCATGTAATCAAAGTGGAGGTTAGGCAGGAACACTCAGATGATATAGTATGTTTATAATGATACACTATGTTTATATACATATATGTGTATGTGTGTGTCTGTGTATAGGTTCATAGGTTCATAGGTTGGTACTAGGCTATCAGCCCTAGGGCCTATACAAGCCTAGCCATAACAATTCCCTGGCTATTTCTTCCCACATTATTTACTTTCCTGGACCCCTGTCTAGCAGGGCGACTGACGTGATCACTGGGGTGAATTTCCTTTCTCCCATCCAATCGTCAAGGTTCCTCTTGAAGAGGTCCAAAGAGGCACTCTGCTTGACATGTATGGGCAATCTATTCCAGAGTCTGGGGAGTCTCTGGGTCAGGAACCTATCCCTCCAGCATGTTTTGTTTATTGTGATGACAAGGTTTAGATCCCTGGAGCGTGTAGCTCTGAGGGATTGGGATTTCTTTAAGTGTAGCATGTCCAACAGCTCTGGGTTTGACATGGCCTTGTATGTTAAGCAGAGATCGCCTCTGAGTAGACGATATGCGACAGAGTATAGCTGGAGTTTTTTAAGGCGGTCAGCATAGGGCATCTGCTTTAGGCCTGTGATTCTTTTAGTGAGGTATTTCTGAGGCCTTTCCAGTTATTGCAGATGTCTTGAGAGGTACATACCAAATGGGGCATTGTATTCTATAATGGGTCTAATGAGGGATGAGTACAGTGGGACAATGACCTCCTTTTTTCTGGATGAAAAGCCCTTTGTAATGAGGTGTGCCACATAGAAGGATTTTCTGACTGTTGTGGCGATGTGGTTATCGAAGGTGAGACCACTGTCCACCTGTGTCTCTAAGTCTCTTATCACACTTTCTGTGTTTAGTGTACTGCCACCTATATGGTAATTCATGGATACATGTTTTTTCCCAAAGGGAATAACAGTACATTTCTTGGCATTGAGCTTGAGCCCATGGCTCTGGCACCAAGCATCTATTTCTGTAAGGCCCTTTTGTAGAGTATCCACATCATTTGGGGATTCAATAATGGCTCCCAGTTTACAGTCATCTGCAAACTTTGTTAGCCAGAGTCCCTTAGTGTTGACCTGTACTTCAGAGAAGTAGATGCCAAACAAGAGCGGCCCTAGGATATGTATATATATATATATATATATATATATATATATATATATATATATATATATATATATATATATATATATTTATATATATATTTTTTTTAAATATACTTTGGTCCCACTTCCTGTATCCATCAGCTCCCTGCCTATTAATTGTCCAATTCGTTCTCCATCACTGTGACAAGCATCAAGCAGTAGGGGCCATCATACAAACAGCCATCAGTGGTGGTTTGAGGGTTTCTAACTTAATCTCTACATTCCCTGCAGATGCAGAGGTGAAGGGATGGTCTATAATGGACTGCCTTAGCTACTCGTCCCTCACATCTGCAAGGGACATTGTCAGCGAACAGCCCAGCTCTTTCCCTTCAAGTATAGAGAAGTGGTTTACCTGGTCCCCACCAGAGACATCACACTTTTGTTTGTGCTTCCCAAGTGCCCTCAACCCTTTCCACCATCGCCATGGGAGAGGCAAACAGACTACGCCCCTTGACTTCTCTCCTTCCCTGCCTGGTTCCTCCACTTTTAGGACTTCTAAGTGAACCTTGGTCACCTGTGATGCTCCATCTGCATCACAGAGCCAAGCATGCTTTTTTTTATATTTTTATATTTAACTGTTATTCTTTTGTGTATATTATTTTTGTTGTTACTGACAAGCAAATGTCAATCTCATCTTAGAAATTAGATCTGTTACTGTGAGTATCTGCCATGTCAGTTGGAGGAAGTGATGTTGGCCCAGCATGTGATATGCCTGTACATTTTGAATAAGTTTCTACAGAGTCCTGCTTGTAGGTGAGGTCATAATGCTCTATGTCACAGTAATTGCTCACTACCTTGTGTGTCCCCATGAGTACCTGTGCCTTCTTCAGTTTAGGTTCATAGGTTCATAGGTAGGTACTAGGCCATTGGCCCTAGGGCCTACTTAAGCCTAGCCAAAAGGTACCCTGGCTTTCGTCACCCAAGAAAATTATTTTCCTGTGCCACTGTCGAGCAGAGCCACAGAAGTGATCCCCGGGGTGAATTTCCTATCTCCCATCCAGTCATCAAGATTTTTCTTGAAGAGTACTAATGAGGAGCTTTGTTTGATATAGATAGGTAGTCTGTTCCAGAGTATGGGAAGTCTCTGGGACAGGAATCTATCCCTCCAGCGTGTTCTATTTATTGTGGTGACAAGGTCCCTAGAGCATGTAGCTCAGAGGGATTGGGATTTCTTTAAGTAGAGCATGTCCAAAAGCTCTAGGTTTGACATAGCTTTGTGTGTTTGGCAGAGGTCGCCTCTGAGTAGGCGATATGCAACAGAGTAAAGCTGCAGTTTTTTGAGACGGTCTGCATAGGGAATTTGTTTGAGGCCAGTAATCCTCTTTGTGAGGTATTTCTGCAGCCTTTCCAGTTGTTGTAGATGTCTTGTGAGGTACATACCAAAAGGGGAGTTGTACTCTATAATGGGTCTAGTGAGTGACGAGTAGAGGGGAACAATGACCTCTTTTTTCCTGGATGAGAAACTTTTTGTGATAGGTGTGCCACGTAGAAGGCTTTCCTGACTACTGTGGTGATGTGATTATCAAAGCAGAGGCTACTGTCCACCTGCGTCCCAAGGTCTCTTATCACACTTTTGGTGTTAAGTAGACTACCACCTATGTGGTAGTTCATGGGTACAGAGTTTTTACCAAAAGGGATGACAATGCACTTTTTGGCATTGATCTTGAGGCCATGGCTTTGACACCAGGCATCTGTCTCAGCGAGGCTCTTTTGTAGGATGTCCACATCTTTTGGAGTTTTGATTATGGCTCCTAGTTTGCAGCCATCTGCAAACTTCATTAGCCAAATACCTTCTGTGTTAGCCTGTACTTCAGAGAAGTAGATACCAAACAGGAGAGGATCCAGGACTGAACCCTGTGGTACTCCACTTGTCACTGGTCTGAAGTTGGATTTGGAGTCTGCTACTTTCACAGTGTGGGTTCTGTCAGTGAGCCAGCTGGCAACCTATCTTGTGACATAGGGATTTATACCTAGTTTAATGAGTTTATCTATAATTCCAGAGTGGGGGATGGTGTCAAAAGCCTTGGCGAGATATAGATAGGCTGTGTGAACCACCTTACCCTCATCTACGGCTTTGGTGACCACTTCAAAGAAGTCTATCAGGATTAGGAGACATGATCTGCCTTTTACAAACCTGAACTGGGTGGGGTCCAGAGTTTGGAGATTACTAATGTCATTGTTTATATGTTCCATGATGATACATTCCATAACCTTACAGACCAGGCTCGTCAGGCTAATGGGGCAGTAGTTTCCGGGGTCCATGGTGGCTCCCCCTTTGTGGAGTGGGACAACTGTCACTGTGTGCCATTCAGTGGACACATAGCCTGAGGTGAGGCTATGACTGAACATGGTACTTAGGTGGGGTGCCAGTTTGTTCTGTAGTTCATGTAGAACACAGCTTGGGATGTTGTCAGGTCCCATGGATGCTGTGTTCTTGGCTTTGGAGAGTGTCTTTTTTACCTGTGCAGCCATGATTACAGGAACATTGTATTCTTCCTGTATAGAGATGGGCCCTTTAGGGGATGAGAGGGGGGGTAAAGTTAGCACTAAACCTATCTGCCAGGATTTTGGTAATATCACTATCAAATGCTTTTTTTAGTCAATCCATGCCATAGTTAGATTCTTCCCCTTTTTACAGTTCTCCACTATAACTTTATTTAAGAACACATGAGCCTTTGTTCTATATGACTTTCTTTTATTGCCCTTTTGTTTTGCTGCCATAATTGAGTTTTCTTCTAAATGACTATAAACTCTGACAAAGTAAACCAGGGGATAAACCCCTTGTCACCTGGAGGAAAGGAAAGAACTTAAAAAACCTCACTGAAAGAAGCACTAGAACCATTAGAGGCTTCCCAGGGACATTTAAGTGTGAAGCATGTAACCAGTGTAGGCATGCTATCACAGGGTCAAAATGTACTATTTTGGGACATGATTATTTCCTAATGAACAAGTTTAACTATAACTCTAAGGCTATAGTCTACCTAGCCGAGTGTCAGTGTTGCCCTGGCTTTTATGTAGGGAAGACGGATCGCAAATTCAAGGAGAGAATTTACGAACACGTCTACTACATTACTGGAGGAAAAATAGAGAGCCCTTTGGCTAGACATTGTATCAAATACCCAAACCATGCTTTTAAGTTTAGGGTTATTGACTCAATAAATACAGATGCCAAAGGGTGGCACCCACTCTTAGACTTGAGAAAGTAGAGCTTCTCTGGCAGCTAAGACTTAATGCATGCCATACACCGGGGCTTAATGAAATGAGTTCCATTTTATGTGTCTTAAAACTTAAGACCCTCATGAGATAATATTTGTAATATGCTATGGTTGGCTTTATATTAAGACTACCAATAATTTTAATAATACTATAATTTTCTGATAACCTTTTTGATTAGTGTATATTTTAGGACTCTTGCATATACATATTTTTCTCACATATACACATATATATTTTTTACTTTTTTAAAAAAGTGTGAGAGCTTTTTAACTTAAATCATAACTGACAATATTTAACTGGGTGGGATGTATACCTCTTGTTATTACTAAGCGATTTTATATAAATGTAAACCCATAAAAGAGTTATATCTTATTTAACCTGAACATCGGTAAGTTTACTAGTGTTAGTAGTATGCCTTTAATTACTTGAGCAAGCTCAAGTGCATTAATTAGGCACTTGATAAAGTATTTAAACATGCTTTTGTATCCAGGGTGTCATTGTCTGATGGAGTTAGGAGACTATTTGCCTCACGAAAAGCGCTTAACATTATTACCTGGATTTTTGGTACTGGACTTCTTTTAAATTTTTTTACTTGTTGCCTGCTATTAAAATTTTGGACTTTTGGAGCACGTTTGCCTTTGTTTGTTGGTTCACAAGTCACTCATTTCCTTTGTTTGAATATGATGTAGTCTGTGTTAGACCTTCTACATTAAATCCTTCACTTCGCAAGCACTCCATGACTTCAACTTCTATTTCTTTAACTTCTGCTTTACTAATCTTCTTTTCCACATTACATTTTTGTGATATTATTTTTTTTATTGTGAAATTTTCCATATCTGGATGACTTTGCCTGTATTTCTCTTTGAATATCTTTGAGACTGCCTTCTCTATATTAGTTAACTTTGTTTTCTCCTTTGCATAAATATTGCACCATGTCAAATCTCTCTTTATTTCCAATGACCATACTTATTTTTTATATTTTTCAAATATCTCTAGGTTTTGTTGTTTATATTTTCGCACTTCCTTAGATGCTTCTGTTTCCAAACAGATCATAGTTTCTTGATCTATATACTGTTTTTCAAAAATCTGCTGTATTAATGAATGCAAATTTTTATTTGAAGCTTCTGACAGTTTTTCCTCCGGAAGTATTTTTCTTTCCTCTATTTTCTCTTTTAATCATTTTGTATATCTTGTGTCTGGAAATCCTGGGCATTTTACATAATAGTAACAATACATGATTTCTTTCTTATCCTCAATAGTCCACTCTACCATCTTTATGGCTCTTCTTTGGCCAGTCAGTTTTTGTGATTTTTGTGGACTGCTACTTCCTTTTACAACAGGGGGACCATCCTCCCCCTGGGCCTGGCCTGGCCCCATTGTAGGAATGCTTCTGTATTTTGAAGATTCTACAACATTATTGTTTCCGGTCCTGGCACCAGTGCACCTACCAAGATTGGGACCTTTTATATCCTGGGTCTTGTGCACCCAGCTATCTTTTTTTGTTTTTGACTTACTTCTGCCCATGATATATGCTATATAAATACAGTCTATATATCAGTGTTGCCTTGGTGAGATTTTGTGAAAATCAGGGTCTACCTCACAAAGGTACTCACCAAGACTTGAGGATGAATTCAATTTCAGTACTGCTACTCTCCTTTGCTTACTGACTTTTCATCTCTCCATTAGGACACTTCTGTGTGGTCAAGATGGTGGCCTGTGAATCATGCCTACACTTTGATTTCTGCAGTGGGACTACTTACAAATAGTTAAGTAAAAACAGACCTCCACCAAGGCTGAGTGTAGAATCCAATTTAATTAAGAAATAAAAACTGGTAAGTGCATTTGCAGTTTACCTATTTTTTCAGACCATAGCACAAAAATAAAATCTAAAACATTTAAATAGAACAAAACAACCAATCAAAAAACTGAATACAGAATCACATGATAATAATTAATGATGAAAACATCAAAATCTAAAACATTTAAATAGAACAAAACAGCCAATCAAAAACCGAATACAGAATAACATAATAACAATTAATGATACAAGCCCTTGTTTTTAAGTGCTGCTTTTAAAGACACAGCATTGTTAAGACCTGGGTGCAAATTAGCTCTCAGGTCTAAAAGTCCAGCACAGCTTAACATATTCAGTTTCATTCACAATATCCCCTTCATGTAAACTGCAATCAACTTTGCTCAGCATTAAAAACTTAAAGTGGTGGGTATCTACATTATCAGCAACGTGATTAGCTAATGCATTGCTAGGTTTCTTATTTTGAATATCATTGTGTGTTCAACTATCCTCTCCTTTAATGTGTGGTTGGTCTTATCTACTTAAAAACCTTCACTTAGGATACACTTGGCCAAATAGCCTATATTTTTATCAGTACAGTCCACATAACAATGCAATTCAATACTCCTTAATGATCTAGGATCATTAATAGATGTAACAGTCCAGATATACCTGCATGCACTACAGGCTCTACATGCATAGGTACCCTTATGCTCTGAGTATTCCCTTCTTGAGGGTGTCTGTTTATAGCATAAACATTGCTGCAATGTCCTATTATTTTTGAAGGCAAACTTAGGACAGGGCCCTAATACTTTACATAAGCTAGGATCTGTCATAAGTATGGGCCAATTCTTCTTCACAATGTCACATATCATTTTCACATTGCTCGAGTAGGTTAAAGTGACCCTATTAGTTTGCTCTTTAACACTTAACTCATTGTCATACGATGGTCTTGTTATATTTCCAGAGAAGTATGGTTTGGTTTTAGCACTCTTAAATCCTCTAGCCTCATCTATGGCCCATTCTATGTCTCCTATTCTATAGCCTCGGTCTAAAAGTTCGACTCTAAAGGTATCTGGAGCCTTCTGTAATGGAGCTGCTTATATGTAACCTCATAACTCTAAGTATCTGATTTTTCAACACATTCCTGGGAATGTGTCTTAGGTGCATGCTTGTTTTATGAAGAATATTATTTTTTGAGAAGGTTTCTTAAACGTACTTGTGGATAAATTATCAAACATATCCTTGTTGGCCGAAATGTCCAGAAAATCTATACAAATATCAGAATAATGCATAGTAAATTTAAGAAAGGATGTAGTGTTCTGTAAATAACCTACAAATTCTATCAACAAGTCAATGGACCCATGCCAAACAAAAAATATGTTGTCAACAAAGCACTTATAAAACTTAACATGTGTCCTAAAGTGCTCTTCATTAAAGACAAATTGCTTCTCCGAATTTGCAAGCACAATGTTTGCATAAGTGTTCACACATGCGGTACCCATAGCAACCCCCACTTTCTGCCAAAAATACTGTGATTCAAGCATAAAAACATTATTTTCAAGTATCAGTTCCACCAGAGCACATAATAACGTAACATTTGAGTTAGAGAAGTCACTATCAAATGTAAGAAATAATCTAACACTGTCCATCTCTTCTTCATTGGGGATCACTGTAAAAAGTGAATTCACATCCAGTGTTACAAATAGCAGACTCTCAAAGCTATCAAGATCTTTAGACCATATGTGAAGATCTTGCAAAAATTGCTTTGTATCTTTCAAAACAGTAATTTTTGTTGACAACATATTTTTTGTTTGGCATGGGTCCGTTGACTTGTTGATAGAATTTGTAGGTTATTTACAGAACACTACATCCTTTCTTAAATCTTAAACAAGGGTACCTCAGATTAAAAAAAATGTATTCTTGGAGGAAGAAAAAAATAGCAATGACTGCAAAACAACCAGTTTGGATGATCTTTAGTTAATAACTATGGTAAGAGTAATAAAACAGCACTGATAAGAAATGACCAATCTGTGCCATTTTTAAGTTTTAAAGAAAAATAAGAGGTATTTAGAAAGACCTATGACATTACCACACAGAGATAAATGGCATGCATTATATAGTGTGACATGTATTATTTATTTATTTATTTGCAATTTGTTAGCCAGGAAAGTCTACTGGGCCAATCAGAGCCCATTTTCAGTGGAGACCCAGGGAGAAAAGCTCCTCAGTACAATAATAAAAATATAATTTTAGACATTGGTAATATACAAGTAACAAATAATTAGTTTACAATGTTAAAATCACAGCTAGAAATTCAGAGGGAAGACAAACAACAGTGACAATTGCAACATATTTCAGGTAGTTAGAGCATATAGGAATTCTAAGGAGGCTGAGAGCAAGTGTCTTGTTACACACGTGAATGCACATGTCGTCAGGAATGTAACCACATGACTTGATGCCTGTTACAGATGCATAAGAAGAGGCTTAGTATGGGTGGGGTCATATAGAACAGAATCACAGTCACACTAACAGCAGTACAACAACTGCTATACAGACCATGCTATGGAGGTCATGTGGTTACATTCCTGATGATGTCCATTCACATGTGTAACGAGGCACTTTAACCTGCCACACGGACATGGACTACAAACCATTCAAAGATGCCACAGCAAAATGACAAGACAGTTCATCATATAAATGACAATGAAAGAGGGGTGATAGTACATGCAAAAATGGGGAAGACTAAACAGAGGAGCACACAAAAGAACAACAGAAAGGATAGACAAACAGGGGCCATTTTTTTCATTTTTTACGAAGGGTATACGCTGGCAGTGGTAAGGAGTAAATGCAGGGAGGAAGGAGGACATAGGGATGGTGGCAGAGGCACACCAACAAACATATAACACAGACAAAGAATGACAGGGGATGTGGTGACACATACATGGGACCACAATAGATAGACATGGACTGACAAAGGGTGGACAGCTGGTGATAGAATGGATTGGATGACAAACAGGTGATGGAGAATGACACATAAGGTAGAGGAACACAAATTACAGAGGAGAGGAAAGGGTATGGAATGCCTGCCAGCCCAGTTAAGAAGTGAAACTACCCTGATGTCACCCACTTCCATGTCTGAGATCAAGGCAGGTGCAACCTCTGGTGTCCTAATGGTTGGGGGCAGCAAGATGCTCAGGCTGGCCACCTACACACACAAGGAGATGCTCCAGAGTATCAGTACTGACATACAGTTGCCAGTCCACCTCAGTCCTCATCGGCCACTGCGCTTCCTGTCAGGTGACCCAGGAGGGCCATTCTGCAAAACTCTCAGATGAGGAGCTTTTTCCTCCTGAAATTTGACCACAGGAGCCGTCCAGGTCACCTTTTGCAGTGTAAAGGGAGGCTGGCCAATGGATGCAGTTGATGCAGTAGTTAGTGAATAGTATGATAACCATTGCCAGTCCACAGCCTGCAACATGGCTGATCCACTAAAAAATGAAAATAAATGGTGAAAAACAAAACAACAACAACAACAGCAATAACACTAAAACAGAAAATAAAGACAAAAGAAAGAAACAGGAAGAGCACGTTACTCAAATGTATGATACACTTTACTGAAATAATACAGAACTGCCTACAATATACCTCTCTTATTCTGCACCTGAACAGCTTGTCTAGTCTCCTCTGATAAGCCACCCTATTCACCTGTATCTTCTAAGCCACTGTGGTGAATCTACAGTGCCAGTGCAAGGAGGACAGAATACTTACAAAAATAAGGTGCCTTTCTTTCCCTAACATATTCTTATCACTGGCAGAGAAGATCTAGGTGGCACCTGTGTAGGCCACTAAACTTGTGTTTGCTCTGTTCACCAGACTAGATGATGCCAGTGACATCACTCTTTGCTCTGGTATGTTGCTGCCAGGCATCTATCTTATAAGGTGGCTCCCCATAGCCTCCCAGGAAGTGCTCTCTGTGGTCTATGTTCAACTGGTAGAGAAAAATTTTTGCACTCCGTGTTGGACCATGCATGAGCCCTTCCAAACTCAGTACCCAAAAAAAAATATCCACTCTGTAGTTCTGACACACTGGGGAAAAAATGGGAGGTTGTGCCCATGGCTGCATATAAAGAAGACTAGTTGTACATTGTTGGGCAGCATAACAGCATGATTCACATGTGCAGTAGCATGGACAGCCTTAATACTTGTGGAATGCACTTGGACAGTAGTGCGACACCATTAAAGTGGCCATCTTGCATAGTAGTGTATTGCAGCTGGAGAGTAGCATACCTTCCCTGTATAGTGGCATGACACCTTTCATAGCAACATAATGTGACTGCACAGTAGCATAGCCACCATTCACTGCAGCATGATGCAATAATCAGTAACACATCTGTCTGTCAAAGTGGCTGTGCATGTATGCTCAGTCTATGGGACCTCTCAGCTTAGAAATGGGCAGACATGAACATCTAGTGCAGCTTAGGGAATGATAAAACATTGAGTTATAGCTGTGAATCAGATGTGATCACACTATATCACATCATTAGCATAACTACAGCAAACAAGGCCCATTTCAGCACGATAAAAAATGTGGTTGCCATTATAACCTTGTAATGTGACCACATTATGATGAGCAAAGTAGGAATTACCAAATAATATATTCTAGATGTTACAGACAGACAGACAATCTGACTCCAGGCAAGAGAACTGGTACTGTCACCCCCAAGACTTCAGTGTACACAAAGAGCAGTAAGAAACAACAGGCATAGTAGCTCAACAGGAGTTTGTCATGTTGAGCGAAACACTGACAGGGACGACAGGACAGCGCAGGAGAATTAGCAGTATGGCAGGATCTAGTGCTATAAGACCTGGTGAATAGGGTATTACAAAAGGCAGTTGGGATGAACTGTTGATGCTAACAAGGTACAGGGCAGGCTAGGGAAAAGTAATGCTGTGTAGGATCAGCTGTATCCACTACAAAATGTACCTGTGGGGTACTGCTTGTTTGTACAGAGATGAACTGAGGTGGGCTACCAGCCACAACTCTGAGCTGAGATACTAGACAACTAGAGGCTACTGATCTTCCCAAAAACCATAAGTTGCCTTTTTTTTGCTTATTTATACTATTTACTGCACTTTTTATTGCCTGCTGCCTACTTTAATACTGTGTACTAAAGTGCAGTGTTGCATCACAATGTCTGCTTTGGTGTGCCTGTTAAATAGGTTCATAGGTTCATAGGTTCATACTAGGCTATCTGCCCTAGGGCATTTATAAGCCTAGCCAGAATGTGTTTGGCTTTCGCCACCCATTTTAAATTTATTTTGCTATGCCCTTTTTCGAGGTTAGTATACTGTGCCTCTGTCTAACAGTGACACAGAAGTGATACCCAGGGTAAACCTACGATCTCCCATCCACTCATCAAGATTCCTCTTGAAGAGAGTCAATGAAGGACTCTGCCTAACCTGGACTGGGATTTTATTCCAGAGTGAAGGGAGCCTCTGGGTTATGAATCTGTCTCTCCAGCATGTCCTATTTATTTCAGTGCTGAGGTTCAAGTCTCTCAAGCACGTAGCTCGATGGGATTTGGATTTTCTGAGGTGCAGCATGTCCATTAATTGCGGGTTGGACATGGCTTTATACGTCAGGCACAGATTGCCTCTGAACAGGCAGTATGCCACTGAGTAGAGCTGGAGTTTCTTTAACCGGGCAGCATATGGCATCTGTTTGAAGTCTCTTTTTGTGACTTGCAACTAAATATACATATCTGCTTTTCATTTAGAGTGAATGGCATAGGGTTGTCATAGATTACATCAGCAACTTTAGAAGCAGTCTTTGATTACCTGTTTTTAACATCAAAATACTTTTGAGACAAAATTGTAATATTATTAACTACATAATCATGCAGCTCTTATTTTGCAAACATAATTATGGAACACATTTATGTTCATTACCTTGTTTTAATAATGCTTTTCTATTTATTTAGGCTACATTTAAATCACATGGATGTGTGTGTGGACCCAGATGACAAAAGAGTGAAACAAATTCTCCTGTGGCTTAGGTAAGATAAAAGTTACATATCACTGTGGAAAATTCGGTTTAGGGCAAATCACGGTGCAAAGTGTCATCAGCAGTATTGATTAAATACTAATATATTGTGATTAGATATTGCATAGAAGGAGTGCATTTAGATTACACACAGGCAATATTAAACTAGACAGTACTCGAGGCAGTCACAAGTCTGTGATTGGATCAATTATTAGGTGCATGACAGGGCAACAATATATAACAGTAGAAAACATTTCATGGTGGAGGGGGACTTGCATTACATTCTTTTCCTAGTTCAGCAATTCATTTAAAACAAATGAAGACAGAATACATAAAAACAGGACACAGAAAAAAATTATGCATGATTCCCTGAAAATCTCAGTAGGACTCTTGGTGAGGTACTTTTGGGGTCTTTCCAGTTGCTGCAGGTGTCTGGTAAGGTACATCCCAAAAGGGGCATTGTACTCAATTATGGGCCTGATGAGGGATGAGTAAAGAGGCACGATGACCTCCCCTGATCTAGATGTGAATCCCTTCATGATTAGGTGGGCTATATAAAATGTTTTTCTAACCACTTTGGCCACGTGGTTGTCAAATGAGAGATTGCTATCAACTTGGGTCCCCAGGTCCCTAATTACTTCTTCTGCACTTAATGGATTACCACCTATGTGGTAATTTGTGGGTACTTTGTTTTTGCCAAAGGGGATGACTATACACTTTTTGGCATTTAGCTTGAGGCCATGGCTCTGGCACCAGTTGTCTGTTTCTATGAGGCCCTTTTAGAGGATGCTTGTGTCGGCTGGAGAGTCGATTATGGCGCCCAGTTTGCAGTCATCTGCGAACTTGGTCAGCCACAGCCCTTCCGTGTTGACCTGTACCTCCGAGAAATATATACCGAACAAGAGAGGTCCCAGGACTGAGCCTTGTGGGACACCACTTGTAACTGGTTTGGAGTCTGACATGGCTCCAGCAATTCTAACCATGTGGGTTCTGTCCTTGAGCCAGTTTGCAATCCATCTAGTGACATAGGGGTTTATATTTAAGCTGGTGAGCTTATCTATAATGCCCGAGTGGGGTATTGTATCGAAGGCTTTTGCGAGGACCAGGTAGGCTGTGTGGACCACCTTCCCCTCGTCAATGGCCTTGGTGACTGTTTCAAAGAAATCAACCAGGTTTAAGAGGCAGGATCTGCCCTTAACAAAGCCGAACTGGGTAAGATCCAGTGTTTGTAGGTCCCCAATATCTTTATTTATGAGGTCCATGATGATCCTTTCCATAGCTTTGCAGACCAAGCTAGTCAGGCTTATGGGGCGATAATTTCCAGGATCCGTTGAGGCACCACCTTTATGGAGAGGGACTACTGTTGCTGTATGCCACTCTTTGGGCACATATCCTGTAGTAAGGCTGAGATTGAACAGTAGTTTTATGTTTGGGTTTAGCTCTTCTTGGAGTTCATATAGGACGCAGCCCGGGACACCATCTGGTCCCATTGATGCTGTGTTTTTTGCTTTGGAGAGGGCGGCTCTTACCTGAGCATCTGAGATGTCAGGGGGGCAGCACTCTGCTGGGATAGATATTTGCCCTTTTGGTGGGGGGTTGTGCTGAACCTGTCAGCTAGGATGTTGGCAATGTCTGTGGGTTCGTGTATTTTTGTCATTTTGGACTAATTCTGAGCATATCTGGGAATTACCACCCAGGTTCCTAACATAAGTAAAGAAAGCCTTGTGATTATCCTTAGTGTCCTGTGCAATTTTTCTCTCGAAGCTGGCCTTAGACAATTTTATGTGTGCCCGTAGTTTTTTTCTAATACTGATCAGTGATGCCTTCCCTTTTTGGGATTTTGCTCTATCATTTAGTAGCTTCCTCCTTCTATTGTATAGTTTGTTTATTGCTGGGGTCCACCAGACAGGACGTCTGCCTTTGGAGGATTGGGTCTTGGTTTTATTTGGGATCGCATGATCCATGCATTCCTGAAGGTGTTCATAGAATGCGTTTATAAAGAATTCTGTGGTCTGGGCCGTATTTTCCACAGGCCCGGGGGCTTTGAAGGATTCCACCTCAGTTTTGAGGAGTGTGAAATTTGCTTTAGAGAAGTTTTTCACTGTGGTTTTCTGGGCAGGGGGTGGGGTCAGGATGTGAATATCCAGTGAGATTAGTTTATGGTCTGATCTTACCAGTGAGGGATACACTTCTGGTCTGGAGCATAGAGTCCCCATGTTGGTGATGATCAGGTCCAGTATGTTTTCCCCTCTTGTGGGAGTGGTAACAAGTTGTTCCATAGCATTTGAGTTTATAAATTCTAGGAACTTTTGGGCTAGGGTGTTGGAGCTAGAGTAATGCTCCCAGTCTATGTTTGGCTAGTTGAAGTCACCCAATATAATGGTGTTTGGAGAGACCTTCATATTTTCCAGTGTTCTCAGGAAGGCCGAGTGGGGTTCCTGGGTTTGGGAGGGTGGTCTGTAGCAGGCTATAAACTGGAAGGCAGTTTTACCCACTGTTAGTTGCACATGGATAGTCTCTGATGCTTTGTGCTTTGCCACCAACCTGGAGGTGTGGGTATCTTTGATGAATATCGATACTCCCCCATATTTTCATATTTTATTGCTGTTTTCACTGCTTGCTAAAATCTTGTTGTTATTGTAACTGTTTGTTAAGTATTTGCTGGTAGTTTTCACTGTTGCAAAGCAATCTGTTCTGGTTGTTCTGGTTTTCCTGTCAAGTAGTTATAAAATAACTGATTTGTTAGGGTCTCCTTGCTGATTTTTTAGTGTCCCACTGCTATTTTTCTGCTGTGTTAAACATTCTCTAGTGTTTCTCACTGAAACTAGGTTAGCTAGTAGGTGTAGTATAGTCCTGATACAGGTTTGCTGCATCTAGGTCTGTGTGTAGTGGCTGTTTGTTCTGAATACATTTTCCAGGCCATCTTTGATTGGAAAGGGCCCTTCTACACTCTAATGAGAGAAGTGTGCTGACTGGAATCTGTTTGGTGAAGGGTGGTTGGTCTAGGGCTTGCAGTAAACATCCTTATTGGATCTTTTGAATGCAAACATCCTTATTGGATCTTTTGAACATTTAAAATTTTTTTTCAAGTTTTTAGCTTCTGGTATTTAAGCCCTGCATTTGAGCAGATTTCTGATTTTTGCATGTTCCACAGCACCATGCACTGCCACGCAATTGTGAGCCATAGCTGGATAGATAAATTCAACATTTTTTCCCTTAGATACAGCTGTAGCACATTAGTGTAGCTCTAATCCAGTCAAAGAAATACTGCTAGTGAGCTGTAACCTATTAAACCACCTGCAACCCCCCCCCACCCCGGCAGAAATATCCATCCATTGAGCTCTTCCTTGATTGATCCTGAAAAATCTCCTTAGTGATAACAGTTCTTCAACCTAGCATTATGGACAGTTGGACTACCCTTGCTCCTCCTAACAACCTTGTTGACTTGGGTCTCTTGACGCAATGTAGCAATTGCCTCATGTACACTGACAACCCTCTACTAATAACTCACTCTAGTACAGAGTGTGAGAGATGTATCTACGCCACAAATCTTGAATCCATGCTCTGTCACACATGAAAAAATAAAACTGAAGAGGTTGTCAACCCACCCACCACTACTCATGCACATAGTACCACTACTCATACACATAGTATGAATCAAACACAAAAATCAACATATGCCGAGGTTCTCTCAAAAAACTTACAGAGACACCAGAGACTTCCAAAACACAAGACTACTACAACTAACAGAGTTCCCACAGCACCCATGACACATAGCAACACCAGTGTCTCACTTACCAAGCGTGTAAGGCATAACACTCAAAAAACAAATTTTCTTGTCACTGGAGACTCCATAGTGAGACACATGGATGTCCAACTCACCATCTTGGGTGAGAAGAAGGTCACGGTCAGCTGCCTGTCTGGTGCCATGATTCATCAGATCATGCATGCACTCGGGTCTCTCAGCAACAAGTACCATTATGACTCTGTCATAGTACATGATGGAGTGAATGACCTGAGACATACCTCATTGGACTATGTGAAGAGAGACAGCGTTGAGCTCTTTGAGTATGTGTCCCAGGCAGATATGTCCCTAGCCTTGAGCAGTATAATACCCTCACCTAGAATGACGCTACAGTATAAACAAAAATGATTGATTTCATTAACTAGTTTTTGGTGTTATTCAAAGGGGATTCAGTTTCTGTCAGCCTGGGAATCCATGGTCGATAAACCTCACTGGTTTGCCAGAGAAAGTTTGCACCAGGCACCACGAGGATTTTGGCTGCTGGCAAAGGCTCTTGCCTCCCCATAGTGCTTTTTTTGGCAAGGACTCAAAAACAAACTCGCCAGCATGAAATTTGCCAATCATAAAATCATAACAAAATAAGTGTCATGCTGCTAAACATTAGGAGCTTAAAACAAAAACTACACAGCCTGGAAGCACTTTTATCACTGGAAGATGTAGATGTCTCAGAAACCTGGTTCAAGGCCTCGGAAAATACCCCAGCCTTGCAAGGCTACAATGCCTTCCACACCTTTAGACCACAAAATGAATGTATGAGAACCAAAGGAGGTGGTATTTCTATCTATATTGGAGATAAATTCACCTCCCATCTAGTTAGACTGGACAACTCCATAAAGTTACTCCAAGTACAGGTTACTGTGGGTAAGACCCCCATTCATATCATAGCCAGTTATAGATCCCCCTCCATGGGTCTTGATGTGCACAAAGCCTACTTGACCAAATGGGTTCCTATCAGAAGAGCAAATGATGAAAACAGCGAATGCTCTTCTGTCGAACTGTAAAGTTCGAAAGCTGAGAATGTTGAAGTCATGGAAGAGCGATTCTTTTCCCAGGGAAAAAAATCACTGGGCCATTTTCGTGACTTTGCTGTTTTCTCCACTGTGGTGCGATCTTGGAGTTGGTTTATTTAAGTTGGGGGATGTGGGGGGGCTAAGCCCCCACTTTATTTTGTTTATATATATATATATATATATATATATATATATATATATATATATATATATATATATATGTATGTATATATGTTTTTTTTTTGGATCAGCAAATTTTTTCCCTGGGAAAAAAATTGCTGATCCGTGACTTTGACATTTTTGGGTTTTGAACTTTACAGTTCACCAGAAGATCGTTCGTTATTCTGATATAGATGCAACCTATCTGGAGTCAATCCAAATATTCTCGATCACTCTGGTTATGGATAATTTCAATTATCAAACTATCAAATGGGAAAACTTTGCTAGCCCTAGCTCACTAGAGCAAATGTTTCTTAACTTTGTTAACTCGAATGCCCTGGAATACCCTGTACCCTGGCAAGAACAAACATTCTGAATCTGGTCCTCTCCAACATGTCAAACAGATGCACTGCTGCAACTGTCAGACCCTCATTAGTTAAATCTGACCACAAATCAGTCACCTTCGAGCTGGCACTAACACCAGAACTCACAAAGGGCAAAATCAGACTAAAAAACTTCACCAAGGCAAACTACATCCTCCTACGGGAAGGTATAAATGCATTCCGAGCCCCACCCTCAACTGGAAGTGGTAACTATACCGAATCTTACACTAAAGCCCTGTAGAATCACTTGTATAAGTGTATAGACTTGGCTGTACCAGAAAGAATCAAAGCCAGAGCCCCAAGTAAAAATGAACTGCCATGGTGAACATCCAGCATCAACAAACTTTACATGCATTGAGAAAGTAGTGGATATCTGAATCAAGTTGTCTAAAAGTGAGGCCATTAAGAAGGCCATCTGAAGAGGATGGAAAACAATATGCTTTCTCTGATGAGTTGCAGTAATGCTCCCAACAAACCGAAAGAGAAATGACGTTGCATATTTTATTTAAACTGATTGGAATCTATTTATACATTATATAAGTATCTCTGGCTTAGGTGTGACTAGATTCCTGCCAATGTCTTCCCTTGCTTCAGGTATCAGAAAGTGGGAAGTTCTAAAGGCTGTGATTTGTTATAGTTCTTTTTTTAACTGTTTAAGTTTGACAAGAGAAAATTATTGTAGGGTCCAAGAAATTTGCTAGGTATCTAAATTGGGGCATTTGAGGCAAGAAATTCTGAATGGGCAGTTATGTCCAAAGGAGGAGTTAACAATAATAGAGGTTTACTAGTACTGAAAGAAACTCATACCAGAGGTTAGGACAGTATACCTAAATGGAGATATCAAAATCTAGTAGCCTTTTCACCTTAACAAGAAACACCAAATCAACAGCAAATGCTGCAGATCATATGCCAGTGATGTCCTTATAGAATAAGGGTTAACGGGAGATGAGACGTGGGGCCCAGCATTAGCCAATGAGGTTCACCAGCTTTAAGTTAAGCTAAAGTACAACATTTTTGGTTCTCCTTACATGTATTTGCCATCAGTCATGACCCAGAAGTTATCTATGATCTTCAGCTCCAACACCCCATGATATGTCTAGTTTAGATCTCATAGAGTAGGGTCTTCCAGGTGAAGAATTCTTCATGTAAGTGATTGGAGAGTGGACAGAAAGAGAGAGTGAAGGTCAGGCCATCCCATTATGGTCCCATTCCGAGAACTATGGAGGCCTTTTTGTTATGCTCTACCCACTGTAGAATACATTCCATTGATAACTTTTAGTCATAAGCTGAAAAGACTACCCCTCCTGCAGAGATAGTGGAGCCAGCAAAAACACAGGTCAGTCCTTACCCTCTCAGTCAAATCCCCTGGGATTGGATTTGCTAAAGGAACCAATATTTGCTAGGCTCCTGTCAAGGCTCCATCCCTCTGTGACATGGATCCTTCCAAAATACAATATTCTTTATTGCATGTGACATGTCTTGTCCTGCCAGGTGAGTATTTATGGAACCAAGAGCATGGGCTCTGAGCAAACTGAAGCTGCTTTAGTATATTAAAGAGCAAATTTTGGTTTATTATATTAAAAATACTTTGAAATCTATCACTATGATGCCAGTTAAGAATATACTGCAATAAAAGTGCAAACTGTGTTTATGACAGAAAATGGATAACTCCACTTTCAAATATACACTTTTGTCTTGTTTATGGGAGGAAGAGGTTAGTAATGCATTGCTACAATTCCACTTCTTAATAATTACAGTTTGTTCACTTACTCATCTCTAGGACTTGTATCATATCTTTAACATGATGTAATAGGATATGGCTGGAGACACTGTCATAACTATCATATCTTACTGCACTGTCCTTTACAGCAAGTCATTCATATGAGTTGAATAGAAAGGAGGGCCTGGAATGAATTCAACTTCCTTATTGTTTGATGCTGGAACATTTGTTATAGTTGCTTTCTCTTTTGTCTCTAAAAACTTTTACAGTGCTTCATATAAATCATAATGGAAAGAGAATTACAATGTTTCAGTAAGGCATAGTACAACAGACTCAGACTTGGATAAATGTGTGATGGAATGGATACTGACTTCTCACAACAGTTTGCTAAAATCTGTCATTTTTTTCACATCTATCTAATTCTCTACTTTCAAATGTACTAATATTCAGAATATTGTGTTGCTATTTCAATTAACATTCAATGGTTAAATAAGGTATTATTGTTATTATTATTATTAATACTATTTTTATTACTGGAGTTTTCATTATAAGCTAATCTTCCTTTAAATGGAAGGTTGTAGAGTCTGACCCTGCACTTATTCTATGGTATTGTGGTTGTAATTAACTTAAATGTTCAACATTGCATCTTAAGCAAAATAATAAAAATACAGTCATGCACATAATATAATTGCAACCACATACATCGTATATAATGGATTAATAATAAAAACAAACCTCCAGCATCTGGGCAGCATGTTTTTCAATGACAAATGTATAAGTCTGAGGGAACTAGGCAGAAATTTTCATTCTGTACTTACCATCTCATGCTGTTATCCCAAATAACGTACACTTAATAATGTGTACATCTCTTCAAATAGTGCCTGAAGATGCATATGCATTATTACTCAGTCATTGCTTCCTCCAGCTTTCAGAAACACAGCTGGTAGTCCTAACTTTAAATCCTTAACTCTGTGTTGTTGTAGACATTCACGTAGAGAGTGGTAGACATCGTCTGGCCTTTATAAAACCATAAGATTTTTTAGAGATCATTAGGAGACTATACCCAACTTAACACAGGGTGTACACCTGACTATCGAGTGCTTCTAGTTCCATTACACATACCTATATGCCATTGTATGTAGCATGTTTTTCCAATATAACCATTTAAGACCCAGTAGTTAAAACATGTGTACAATAGCATCAGACCATTTAAACCTATTATTATTTTTTTTTCATTAAAGATGTATTTGTTTAGTAAGAATGGATACTATATATGACAAAATTAATATCATTGGAATAATATTATCAGAAATTGGAAATTTACCCCAGGTCTGGCTTCCATGTCTCTGATAGACAGAGGCAGATAGTAATGCCCAAATTAATATAACTCCCACATAACTTCTAGAAATTTCCTAACATACCCCAGCTTAAGAAATGCCCATGAAACATAGGGACACAACTGGGTTGGATTCACACCTAGGCTTATAAAGTCACTAATGGTCATTAGCCTTGAATATAACTACGTATCTGTGAACCATGAACCTATGAATATAGCCCTTTTTGGAATAGATGTTTATTTTTACCAAAATATTATCCAAATAAATATGAGAGCCAAAATTACCACAATACTATGCATTTAAATAAAACATTTACTACAATCAACAGATTCCATTACATTTTTTTAAGTAAGACATTTATACCAGAAAACATTAAAGGAAAGTTTTATTAGACACATGCAATAATGTATGGATTACCAAAAAAAGTTACAAAAGCGTCAGTGCGTGACAACTAATGCAACACATACCCTTGAAGTTTCCTGCCCCTCCCTTTACATGCCTATTATCAAACTCCATTCTGAAACTATGATGTAATGTCATATGTGAAGTGCAACATCTGGAAAGTCACCTTCACTTGAACTTTCCCGACCTTTATTTTCTGATTATACTCAACCTTCTTTCTCAGGGGAGAACTGCACTTGATTATGTTGTCTTTTATCAAGTTTCAAGATGTCATAAATGGAATATAACTCATATTATGTTATCGATCTTTTAGCACTTCCAATATTTCATTGTTGCAGATGCTGTGTTTAGTTTCTGGGCTACAAGACTAAGACAAGAGGACAAAGTTGAATATTCTGTTATTTTCACTTGTTCTCTTTTTTCAGTGTGTGTGATCTCAGAGTTAATACATATAGAGATGGGGACTCTGAGGGTCCCCACATTATAGGGTGCAAGAGAGTAAGCCTACCTGCAATAATAATTATTTTATTCTGATTGGTGACTTTTTTCAGTGGTTATTTGGGAGTGCAACAATATATTTTTAAAATGTTTTATGTCTTGAGTTAGTGAATGCATTTATGCATATTATATCTCTTTCTCAGAAAAGATGCAGCAGTACTTAATGGACTCCAAGAGGGATGATGCAAAATCATCTGGATGATGTACTCTGCACAAAGCTGCCTGTAATGTTCCATGGCATACTCATTTATTTAATGTGAACTTGACTTCATCCCATTTATAGGCAGTTTTCAAACCCACCTGTAAGATTTTTAGGTGTCTTCAAAATGCAGTGAATAAGTTGGATCCAGTATATAACCACATAGGACTCAGTAGTAGGTAATTTCACATTTCTTGTTATGTCTATTGCTTATTACTATCCAGTTTCTTATTTAGAGCAACTGTCACTTTTAGAATATTAAAATAAAGTGGGTCCGGTGTAGCATCCTAGCTACTGTAGGATGCAGCCATATAGCAAAATTTACTATTCTATTCAAAAGCTTTTGACAAGAAGCATATTTGTCCGTCTAATAATCTGGCTGTCTTCCAAGTATACTTCCTATAGTACGTCTGTACACAATTAGAGCTTACGAAAGGTTGGTTCAACAGTAAGTAGAATTGCACATTTGGGAAATCCCCAGATCAAGCAGAAATGCCATTATGTATTTAGCCTGATAGTATAAAACAGCTCAAGTCAGTTGTAGCTTCGGATTAATGCAAGGGCGCTTAGTTGTATGCTTTGAAGCACTTAAGCATAAAAAACAAGAACAATCTATTCTCACTCACATGTTCAAGATGAACAACAGAAATTTAACAGCTGTGGTATTGATGGCCTTTCTGTTTCTGATAACACTGGAAACATCAAAAGGTAACACTTCCTTAACAAGTACTGTTTTAAAACTGTCACTGTTTGTGCATATTCAATATTTAAAGTTATGCTAAAAAAATATGAGATAGTTTAATAAACTAAACCCTGCCTAACTGTCTTGTTTCAGCAATGTTCGACATGGATTGCTGCTATGCCTACTCTAAAGGTTTGCCACCACTTAAACAGATTACAGGCTACACAGAACAGAAGTCAAATGAAGTGTGCAACCTGCATGCAATTGTGTAAGTATTATTATTGTTTCTAGGATATAACTTTAAAAGCAGAGTTGTAAAACCGATTAGGCTGACTAAAGCTACTACGCATTGTGTGGTTTAAAAGCAGAGTTCTAAATGTATCTGCACCATTGATACTTCTGTTGGCATATAGTTAAGAAAAGTTTTGTGGCCAAGGCAGTTTATTAATACCATTAAAATTACATATAGTCCCAGCTTAATAAAATATTAACCAAGGCAATTACTCTTCTGCTTTCTCTTATAGTCTCCAGTATGTATAAACTATATTGTTAGCAGAGGACATTAACTGCAATTGCAGAATTCTACATTACTTGTATCACTGCTTTCACACCAAAAGAATGTTGTTAGAAAACACAGCTCAGGCATTCCACATAATCTAAGCCACATTACGAAATTATTCAGCAATCATTAAATTATATAAATGAAAACAAACTTTTGGCAGCCACCATAATTAGACACAGGAAAACCTTACCATGTCTATGCAATTCCAGTTCTGTATCATAGCTCAGAAAAATCATTAGGCATTCAAAATTAAATGCAGGGCAGTATATATTAACAGGGGAACAAGCAAACCTACTTCATGAACACTCAGAGTAAACCTTTTTTAAACACAGAGGTAATGTGCAAGCAGGGTTTGAAGTACAAATATATTACAAAAAAATGATGAAACTAAAGACTGCAAAGGCAATATACACTATAGAATCCTGAGAAGTAAGCCATGGTAGTGTTGATATATACTGCATACATTTAATAATTCTGAACATTATGAAAAGATGAGGCATAGCTGCAAAACACACTGCAGATTAGTTGTTGCAACATAGTTTGATTGTGTAATAGATCTGCTTAGACCAAATTAATTTGCCAGTCTTTTACCACATTTTTAAAATGATATAAATTAACCATTGCATAGTTTTGCTTTACTCAGAAGTGATCATTCACAGACCACACCTGCATATCTGCACATAATATGCTGTTATATTACTACGTGTGGTTAACAAAGGCTGTTTTAGCATGCTCACAATGCAGTATATTAGGACTTAAGAGAAGTACAGATTAAAGGCTGCCATGCCTTGGTCTGCTATAGTACCACCTGCATGTTAACCAGGAGTCACACAGAGGTGCCTGTGGATTAGATATGCACAGCAGTAAAGGTACTTCAGTCTTTGTACAACAGTAGCTTAAACAACACAGAATGTGCTACATGCCATAGTGGGTAGGGTATTTTTCTGTTACATAGTGTACCAAATGCTTACTCAAGCACAATGCATGGATGGGTATTTTGTGAACACACAATGCACCCCAGTCATCAGCGATGGGATGCTATGTAAAAGTTAAACAATGCTAGGGCTTTTATTATAAATCCCACATGGAAGTGCTGCCCTAAATTATTTACAATGATCTCTGTGTTTCAATTATATTAACTCTTTACTGTACAAATCATTTATAATGTCATTCTTACACATTACTCTGCTATCATCCTTCCATGTTTGTGTAAGGATTTAGCTCTAAACAGCAGAGGTCATCATATCTTTTTGGTTTTCCTTGGAAAACAAGAAATAAAGCAGACACAGTCTAGTCACTGTTAATGATGTTCTTAAATGGGTGATTTGAGAAACAGTTTTTAATTGACATGGTTCTAGTTTGCTGAAATAACTAATGAACTGTTATGGCAACTAGATCAGTGGACAGCCTCCTGTGAAAGTGGCTAGAAATATTACCTCTGAAGTTTCAGGAAGCAATACTAGCTGCTATGCTAAGAGTGACAGAGCACATGCTTAGCTACATTCTGACAGTGGGTCCCATTATTCATATACAGTACACTAATGTCAGGAGTGTCATACATGACAATGTACATACCTGACTACATGATGTGCTCTGATCACATGCATGTCATGTAATCCTGGTTAGTGTTTTATATTGACACAGAGGCATTTCTATCTTCACAGCCTGAGTGCAATAAGGATCACTGTCTGTCTGTGCTGCATACAACAAGGTACATCTAGAGCACCTGAGTGGTTTTCCACAATACCCACTGTAATGTCTGCCCTCCAGCTGTTGTAGAGTTTACCAGAATTTCCTTTGAACCAGTGAGGACAGAAAAAACAAATTGTGTTGCATGAACACACAAAAACCTCTTCGCTGTATGTTATGGGTTTTCTGAACTGTTTGAAAGAAATGGGATAGGTATCACTTGGTAATATGAGGCCATTGTATATATGCAGTTGCCCATGGAGAATTTCCATCCTGTCTGTTTTCTCATGGCTGTACTTGTCAGGTAAATAAACATGATACTGTCACTATTCTTGTGTTGATGGATGATGCACAAACAATCAGTTTACATTTATGAAAAGTAAGCCAAGTTATTCACATAGGATGGCAATCTCTCCATTTTTTTAAAACTTGCAACTATGCACACATCTCCTCTTTTTATATAGAGCAAATGGCATAGGGTTGCCATAGCTTACATCATCAACTTTAGAAGAAGTCTGTTGTAAAACTTTAAATATATGTTTTTAACATCCAAATACTTGTGAGGCAAAAATGTAATATTATTAGCTACACAACCATATAGCTCTTATTTTGCAGACATAATTATGGAAAACATTTATGTTCATTACCTTGTTTTAATAATGCTTTTCTATTTATTTAGGCTACATTTAAATCACATGGATGTGTGTGTGGACCCAGATGACAAAAGAGTGAAACAAATTCTCCTGTGGCTTAGGTAAGATAAAAGTTACATATCACTGTGGAAAATTCGGTTTAGGGCAAATCATGGTGCAAAGTGTCATCTGTAATATTTGCTTAAATACTAATATATTGTGATTAGATGTTACACAGAAGGAGTGCATTTAGATTGCACACAGGCAATACTTTAGATAGTACACATGGCAGCCACAAGTCTGTGATTGGATCAATTATCAGCTTTTTTTTTAAATTCAGTTTCATGACAGGGCGACAGTATATAACAGTAAAAAACATTTCATGGTGGAGGGAGATCCATTATTTTTTTCCTAGTTCAGCAATTCATTTAAAACAGACCAAGACAGAATACATAACAGAAAAAAAACTTCTGTATGATTCCCTACAAATCTCTGTATTTTGCAAAAGGACAATATGGAAAATGGAGGCAAGTGGGTGAGGTGTATATAACAGTTACCTTAAGAAGCACTGACCTACCAAAAGTGTTGAGAAACAACGAACAAGCTATTAGAGATAGACTCAGAATAGGAATTGTAAGAAAAGATGAGGTAAAAATAAGTAGCAAATACGAAAACTAGGATCACCATAATAGAAAATAAAGTTTAGAATGCATGTACATACTTGTTAATTACATCATTGATAATTGCTGTCTGTTTTGTTATTGCAGTAAGAAGCTGAGGAAAATGTCTGAGATGTCATAGAGAAGATTCATCTTGTAAAGACAGCATTCCAAGTCAAACTGCAGTGCTATGCGCATGATTGAATTTTTGACTGGTGCACACTTCTGTGTACAAATCCTTAATTTATCTTCATTAGTGAAGAATGGATACTGATCATATTGTATCATCAGTTAAAGGCCATTGTCAATTTGTTTTAGCCAATGAGCAAAAAGCTTATGTGCTTATTGTTCATTCTGTGAATAACTTATTTGTATGTAGACATGCAACTGTATTTATAAGGAGCTTTATGTATTTTCTGTTAAATTATTTATTTAATAAATGTATTTATGTTTTCATGGCAAGAGTATTTTGTACATTTTTTTAATTAGCTTGTTTTTCCAACTTGCTTAATAGAGAGAAACGTTGTGATGTAATGTTTAGACTATAAGACTAAGAAATTAGAGTGTGTAAAGTGAGACGCGCACAGACATACACACTCATACAGTAAAATGCTTTTGCATTATCAATAAGTGAAATGTGTTTAGCTGAAAAAACATAAAAGTAATTAAATATAAATCAAATAATCCAGCCTTACTCATACTACTTCAAGAACATAAACATGAAATTGTTCATTCTGTATATCTATCTATCTATCTATCTATCTATCTATCTATCTATCTATTTATCCATAATACGTGGAGGAATACAGTGCATTACATGAAATACCTTTTACTGCAAAATTTGAGAATGAGCTCCATGATAAGTTGTGAAACCATGAGTCATGACATCAACTTCCTAAATTTTATAGCACAGCATATTTTGTAGAGTCCAGCTTTTTGTCTTCCATTGATTTAAGTCAGATGCAGTAATTACATGATCTGCACACGCTGAAGACTCAGTGTGATTGTATTCTATTTTCCACTGGTTTTATGAATGAGCTGTTATTTGCAAGGGAAGTGGAAAAGAAGACAGTCTCTAAAATAAAGGCATAGCTTGCTAAAGACACAAGTAAATATTCGTATTGAAGTTCTGAACATAACTAAACAGATTTTATTGGTATTTAGTGTCTGGTTTTGGAGTCTCTGGATGCCATTACAATACATTGCAAATATGATTTATAATGAATGTTTAGGGAAACAAATGTCCTGCAACTCTTCAGAATTATAATACTAGCTGACATCTAGGCTTCTGACACCTTTAGTTAATGAAATGCAACAAAATAAACAATTTCAGAATATATAGAAACTATTGGGCACAGAACTCAAAGAAAAACTTGAAAAACAAAGGGAAATATAAGAGAAACCACTGATTGGTTAACCACACTATAAGACCAGAAATGGGTGTCAAAATGGCTCGTATGCTGATCTGGATTGTGAAATGATGTACCCTAATGATTTCAAGTGGACAGTGCCTAAGAACTCAAAGAACTTTTTCTGCCACTAGATAACATCCAAGTAAAGCATTGTGCATGCCCTCCAGCAATGTAGTCAAAAAAAGACCCACAGCAGTATCCCACAACCGCTTTTTGCCAGGACACACAACATGAACTGTAATATGAGAGGCAAAAGTAATCATATCTATGAACTAGACATTCTAGAGTCATAACTGGTATGACTACAGTTGACTTCAATGTAACAATGCATTTTACAGTGGATACTAATTATCAAAACAACTTGCCAAAACTATCCAATGTAAAAAAATCCTGTAAAATGCAGTTTGCTCCTTCTCTATGTATATAACAGTACTATACATGTAAAGCAAAAACTGGTTTACCCACCTGCATCTGTGTGTGTTTTATATAGTACATTTTTATTTTATGCATACCCAGTTTCCATCCTAATAAACAGAACCATATCCGAAAACTCCATCCCATCCCTCTGGAAAATCTCCCATATTAACCCCTTACACAAGGGTGATAACTCAAACGAACTCTCAGACTTTTGTCCCATAGATTTACTCTCTCCACTAGCAAAAATCATGGAAAAATGCATACACCGGCAACTAGTTGACCATCTTCTCCAAAATAATCTACTTGCTGACTGTCATCATGGCTTAATCCATTCCATAGTACCACCACTGCACTATTATCCTTTTCTGACTGCATTAATAAAAATAGAAACAACAACAAACTTTCCTCGGCACTCTTTATTGACCTCTCAAAAGCTTTCGATATGGTTAATCATAACTTACTTTTAGATATCCTTAAATAACTTGCATTAGGCACTCAGGCTATCCAATGGTTCAAGTCTTATCTAGATAATAGAAAACAGGCTCTCCTCTGGAACAATAGCTTATCCACTCACCTCCCTGTTTCCCTAGGTATCCCTCAAGGCTCTATCTTGGGTCCCCTCGTTTTCTCTAATTTCACTAATGACCTGAACACAAAGCTCCCTCAAGCCACCTGCATACAATATGCAGATGATTCCACATTAATCTGTGCAGAAACCTCTTCAGCAGACCTACAGGCCATCACCCAACAAGTATTCAACTTAGTAGAAAATTGGTTCCTTCAACGCTGTCTACTCCTAAACCCTAAGAAAACAAAATTACTGCTTTTCACTCTCACAATAAATGTTGCCCCTATTGATTTCACTGTTACTTCCAAAAATGACACTATTATAGCTCTGATCTAACCACAAAACTTATAGGGGTAACAATTGACCACAACCTCAACTCTGACTCTCACATTAACCTCACCATTAAATCTGTCAACAGGAAACTAGGTTCCCTTTACAGGATTCGACCTTATCTTACTCCACTAGCCAGAACTACCATTGCCCACACACACCTTATCTCCACCCTCTTATAAGCCTCCCCCATCTACACTAATCTATCCAAAAGTAACTTCAGTAAACTGGCAGCCTCCTACCACAATATTGCCAGATTTGCCACTGGCACACCTTTTAGAACCCACCACTGCAAAAATCTCAAACTGCTTGGATGGCTAGAACTGCAAAATCAGCTCCTCTATCAGCAGCTCACCATCACCCATAAGATTTTGCATCACCCCAACAATACTCCTATACTTTGCAACCTTATCTCTCCCTACAAAAACCTTACAACCCTACGCTCAGCTAACAAACTACTAGTTACCACCCTCAAACCCAACAATAAATCTGGAGACTGTCTATTTACAAACTCTGTGGGTAAAGCTTGGAACAAACTCCCCTCTGAAGTTTCATCTCTTACCTCCACACCACTCTTCAAGAAGCATATAAAAACTTTCCTGAAAAAGCAATGGCTTTGTCCATGCACTAATCCCAACTAGCATGCTTTCTTCTTACCATGTTTATTATCTCTGTTTACTTGCCTCTCTACTTCCTGTATTGGCATCTCCTTATTAAACTAACCCTGAGTCCAAACCTGTGTAGTCCTCCACACCTCTTGTCCAGTACCCACTCTTATCTGTTTCTTTCTTTTCTCACCTTTCAGAGTGTATTAATTAGAGAGAGAGAGAGAAAAAAAAGTCTTATTATTTGCATCCATACTTGGGTCTTGCCACTTCTTGTATCTGTTGCTTATATAAATAGATTTTTTAACCTAGTTTGTATAGTTGATCTAGTTCATAGTGTATCTAATTCATAGTGTATTTTTATATGTAAATAGTTGATCTAGTTCAGAGTATATTTCTTAAGCATTTTCCTTTTTTACATAAGCCATTGTTTTTTAAACAGTTTGTTTTTTTGTCTGTACGATATTGTTGCCTTTTTATTTCCATATTTGGAGCTTAACTCCCCGGGCATCTGCTGAAAATGGACATGTATCCAGTTGGACTAGCCCGGTCAACACATGTAAAATAAAATAAAATAAATAATAATAAATAAATAAATGTTTATACTATAAATATACATGAAAACACACACAATACCAACATATATGACATAGACATTCTGCAATAACGATGGTGTGTGTTTTTGAGTATGTGTGTGTGTGTGTGTGTGTGTGTGTGTGTGTGTGTGTGTGTGTGTGTGTGTGTGTGTGTGTGTATGTGCAAGAAACAGAAAACTTTGCAGTTAGCAACAGACACCAACATTCTTGAAGATGAAACATTTTCAATAATGTGACTTTTTAAAATTTTTTTATTCAGCTTTATCAACAATTGCAATATAACAAAACAAATATATTATTAATATATAACAAATAGAAACTATTTACAATTGTCCATACCAAGGTTTTTCTTAAGAACTGATAGAAATATCATTAGTATTTTTCAAGTAAATCACTCATTTTTTCCTCGTGACATACTAATGCATGATGTTAGATGTTCTCATCTTACTGGTTAATTCTTTCTTGCATACACTTTTTTGCTAAATTTACAACTTCAGAGAATAGTATGGTATTTTTACATTTCCAATTTAAAGTAATAACTTTCCTTGTAATTGCCAAAACTGACCATAAAAGAGACATGTTTTTGGAATAACTTCTGGAACTGGAGCATTGCATTTCTCTACTATTCTCCTAAAATAGACTTAGCAGTCTTTCTCTGACTATGGAATTTCTTCCTCAATACTACATATTGTAAATACTGTATATATCTGTACCACCAATGTTAAAAAAAAAAAAAATTCCTATTGCTACAGACATTAGTATCATGTTGTTTTGAATTTGGAACTCCTGTAAAGGTGTTTTCTATTACCTATTAGCTGCATTGTTTGATTTACATCTTATGCATTTGCATTACTGATCGTATGAATTTTATTCTTGTATTTTTCTTTAACATTTTGTAACCTTTAATGTATTTGTATTGCTTACGGAGCTTTTCTCCCCGGGCCTCCACTGAAAACGGGCACTTTTAGGCCCAGTGGACTTCCCCGGTAATCAAACTGAAAATAAAATAAATAAATTGTTATTATACATTTATCTGACCACAACACTTGGGAAAAAATGTTACACTCTTTCCAAAACAGAGATTTTATTTTACATCCTAGTACCATATGTAGCCAGCCTGCTTCTATATTGTCCTCACATCTCCAGCAATTAACAGTTAATATTTTGTTGATTATTACAACCTTATGGGAAGTTATAAAAAAATCTATGCAGATATTTCCAAGTAAATAACTTCCAGTACAGTGAAGAAGATATTTTTTTTATCGATTTAAGTAATAATGTTTTGTTTGCCTCAGACAACTCTGCATTAACTCTTGTAGAGTAATCCCCAAATTTTACATCTACAAAGTAATAATCCATTCTTAATAGCCTATATATTTTTTGATAGATACGACCTATCCTTACCTATATTAGCATTGGTGTTAAATAAAAATTCTACACTTTTTGTGACATTTTTTATAAACTGGCACCAAAATATTAAACTATTATCTTTAAAATAATAGTTTGACTTCTGATGTGATATCAAGCATTCCATCTGCAGAGGCATACAATATTCATGAAGAGAACTGTAACTATGAAATTGTAGAAAAATTAGTACATATGGAAATTGATCAACAACAAAGAGGGTGCAGTTATCAGTAGAGTCATATATAAAGGCAGATGTATGCTTTGCAAGTTTTGCTTATATACTAGGCAAACACAATGCAAAACTTAGAGATACACATACATGTTATCATAAGTAATGCTTTTTACCTGTACTACTTAAGTGAGTATATTAACAAAGTGAAACTCCAGAACCATTCATCCTTTATGCACATCATTTATCATGGTGAGTGTAGCATGGGTAGAAAACAGAGCATGGCACTGTAGATCTGCCTTCCATATCCCCAGAAAAAATCTTGATTTCCCTTGGTGCATATGATTAGGTATTCCTAGGCCAGATGACAGAAATAGAGCCATTCCACCAGCAACCAATAATCAACCAATAGTCAATAATAAACAAAAGAGGCTGGAAGCTGTATTAGTTATTCAGTGTCTTATGAACTTTTGAGGGGCGATCTCTGTCTCATTTACTGTGCCATGTCTTGGACCTTATGTATCTTCACAACCTAAATCTTCTCCTGCAGATAAAATATGGTAGATGTACATGTTTATAACTCACCAAATCTCAAAACTTTCCCTGTATATTAATACCTGTCACCCACTATTCTCTTTTAAACATAACCTAGATGACTGGATAAGTAGTCACAAATGTACTCCAAGATTGATTGATGTGATCTTCCTGGAGAAATGAGGCACAGCATGAGGGAGGGTACTGGCAAGGCACAAATGATCATAAGAATTAGTGGCATTGGAAGATCTATGAAATCAATGAATCTGGTAAAAAATTCAAATCACCTTCTTCATTGTCATTGCTTAAAGATGCTTGCAGTATGATCTATTACAGCCCCTGTGGGAGAATTTTTAACATATGTGAGTGTAAACAGACACATCCTTACAGAGTATAGCCATGTTATTTACTGTGCACACATCAGAGTGTGTTCAAATAAATGAATAAGTACAAAATTAATGGCCACAGTACTATATTTCAGCTTGTTACTGTCAAATGTATATGCAGCAGCCTATTGCAATGCACCAGGCATGTGTTCATGAACTATAACCACTTTATTGACTGTATACAATCCATATGATATGCTTGTGCTGAAATAAATAAATAAATAAATAATAACAATAGCGATATGTTTCAGATTGTTGATATCAAATGAGAGCAGTGCAACCTACTCTCATGTTGTCTCACTCACATACACACACACAAACACAGACACACACACACACACACACACACACACACACACACACACACACACACACACACACACACACACACACACACACATATTTGCTCACTAAATACAGCCAGTTATTTATTGTGCATTCCTTGGATGTTTGGCTCAGGTCAAATGAAGGAATAAATACATAATAGTCACAGTACTGTATTTCAGCTTGTTGCAGACAAATACAGTGTAACCCACTACAACCCCCTACATAGATGTGCTCACCATCTACAACCACTTTATTGATCATGCACAATTGTGATGTTTGATTGTGATCAAATGAATGCAAATGCATAAATTACAGCCACAGTAATATATTTCAGCTTATTTGCTGTTTGATGCATACATTGTACTCCATTAGAACACAGACACAGACACACACACACACACACACACACACACACACACACACACACACACACACACACACACACACACACACACACACACACAGATACACGAATGCCCATAATTACAGTACCTTTATTAACTGTTTACATGTCACATTACAGAATGTGATCATAGCTCTCAAACTTCCATCTCCAAAACGTCAATAGCTACCTCTCATAATTTGAAACAAATTAAAAAAAATCTTACTGTTAGACACATACAGTGCATCACATTGCAATCACCCTACATGATTCCATGTGAGCGCGTAAGCATGTTTGCACACACACACACACACACACACACACACACACACACACACACACACACACACACACACACACACACACACACAAGTTCACGAAGTACAGCCTGTTTATTTACTGTTAACATCTCACATGTCTGATTGTGAACAAAAATAAAGAAAAAACGAATGCATAAATAATAGCATAACCAACTTCAAGCCTTTCACACAAAGTTGTGCCCACCAACTACAACTACTTTATTGACTCTTTACACCTTATGAGTCTGGTTGTGATCAAATTAATATATATATATATATATATATATATATATATATATATATATATATATATGTATATATCCACATTGATATGTATAAATAACAGCCACAGTTACATATTTCATCTTGTTGCTGTCATACGTACACAGCCCAAACCATTACATTTCCCCTAGATGCAGATGTGTCCATAAATTACACGTACTTTATTGACTGTGTACACATCAGATATCATGTTGTGATCAAATGAATGAAAACATTGTCAAGGTAATATATTTCAGCTTGTTACTGTCAGACATATACAGTGGAACCCTCTACAACTCTCTGCCACACTATGTTTCCACAAATTATAGCCACTTTATTGTCTACAAATGCTTTAGATATTTTTTTCTGATTAAATGACTGAATAAATGCATACATAACAGCTTGTTGCTATCATAGGCATACACTGTAACCCATAATAGTGCCCCATACATCTGCTCAAATTTTATTGATTGTGTACATGTTCGATATCTTACTGTCATCATAACTCTTAACCTTCCATGTCCAAAATGTACAACACAACCTTTCAGAATGTGAAACAAAGGGAAACATGTTACTGTCAGATGTATACAGTGCAAACCATTACACAGAGGTGCCAACCAATTATAGGCACTTTATTGAGTTTGTACATATGATGTGTCTGATTGTGATGAAGTGAAAGAATAAATAGCCACAGTAATATAGTTCAGGTTGCTGCTGTCACACACATGCACTGCAACCCATTGCAGCTACCAGATGTTGCCACCAACATAATTGGTTGTGTATACCTCAGATGCCTGATTGTGATCAAATGAATGAATACAATTGCAGTAATACATTTTAGTTCACTGCTGTCAAACACTAACAGTACAATCTATTATATCCCCCCTACACACACACACACGCACACACACACACACACACACACACACACACACACACACACACACACACACACACACACACACACACACACAGACACACATGCCCACCAAATACAGCCAGTTATTTACTGTGCATTCCTCAGATGTTTGGCTCAGGTCAAATGAAGGAATAAATACATAATAGTCACCATAATATATTTCAGCTTGTTGCAGACAAATACAGTGTAACCCACTACAACCCCCTACATAGATGTGCCCACCATCTATAACCACTTTATTGATCATGCCCAATTGTGATGTTTGATTGGGATCAAATGAATGCAAATGCATAAATTACAGCCACAGTAATATATTTCAGCTTATTTGCTGTTTGATGCATACATTGTAATCCATTAGAACACAGACACACACACACACACACGCACACACACACACACACACACACACACACACACACACGCACACATGCGCGCATGCGCGCACGCACACATACACACTCACACACACACACACACACACATACATACATACACACACACACACACACATGCACACCCACAATTACAGTCAGTTTATTGACTGTTTACATGTCAGATTACCAAATGTGATTATAGATCTCAAACTTCCATCTCCAAAATGTCAATAGCTACCTCTCATAATTTGAAACAAATTAAAAAAAATCTTACTGTTAGACACATACAGTGCATCACATTGCAATCACCCTACATGATTCCATGTGAGCGCGTAAGCATGTTTGCACACACACACACACACACACACACACACACACACACACACACACACACACCCACACACACACACACACACAAGTTCACGAAGTACAGCCTGTTTATTTACTGTTAACATCTCACATGTCTGATTGTGAACAAAAATAAAGAAAGAACGAATGCATAAATAATAGCATAACCAACTTCAAGCCTTTCACACAAAGTTGTGCCCACCAACTACAACTACTTTATTGACTCTTTACACCTTATGAGTCTGGTTGTGATCAAATTAATATATATATATATATATATATATATATATATATATATATATATATATATATGTATATATCCACATTGATATGTATAAATAACAGCCACAGTTACATATTTCATCTTGTTGCTGTCATACGTACACAGCCCAAACCATTACATTTCCCCTAGATGCAGATGTGTCCATAAATTACACGTACTTTATTGACTGTGTACACATCAGATATCATGTTGTGATCAAATGAATGAAAACATTGTCAAGGTAATATATTTCAGCTTGTTACTGTCAGACATATACAGTGGAACCCTCTACAACTCTCTGCCACACTATGTTTCCACAAATTATAGCCACTTTATTGTCTACAAATGCTTTAGATATTTTTTTCTGATTAAATGACTGAATAAATGCATACATAACAGCTTGTTGCTATCATAGGCATACACTGTAACCCATAATAGTGCCCCATACATCTGCTCAAATTTTATTGATTGTGTACATGTTCGATATCTTACTGTCATCATAACTCTTAACCTTCCATGTCCAAAATGTACAACACAACCTTTCAGAATGTGAAACAAAGGGAAACATGTTACTGTCAGATGTATACAGTGCAAACCATTACACAGAGATGCCAACCAATTATAGGCACTTTATTGAGTTTGTACATATGATGTGTCTGATTGTGATTAAGTGAAAGAATAAATAGCCACAGTAATATAGTTCAGGTTGCTGCTGTCACACACATGCACTGCAACCCATTGCAGCTACCAGATGTTGCCACCAACATAATTGGTTGTGTATACCTCAGATGCCTGATTGTGATCAAATGAATGAATACAATTGCAGTAATACATTTTAGTTCACTGCTGTCAAACACTAACAGTACAATCTATTATATCCCCCCTACACACACACACACACACGCACACACACGCACACACACACACACACACACACACACACACACACACACACACACAGACACACATGCCCACCAAATACAGCCAGTTATTTACTGTGCATTCCTCAGATGTTTGGCTCAGGTCAAATGAAGGAATAAATACATAATAGTCACCATAATATATTTCAGCTTGTTGCAGACAAATACAGTGTAACCCACTACAACCCCCTACATAGATGTGCCCACCATCTATAACCACTTTATTGATCATGTCCAATTGTGATGTTTGATTGGGATCAAATGAATGCAAATGCATAAATTACAGCCACAGTAATATATTTCAGCTTATTTGCTGTTTGATGCATACATTGTAATCCATTAGAACACAGACACACACACACACACACATGCACACACACACACACACACACACACACACACACACACACACACACACACACACACACACACACACACGAATGCCCATAATTACAGTACCTTTATTAACTGTTTACATGTCACATTACAGAATGTGATCATAGCTCTCTAACTTCCATCTCCAAAACGTCAATAGCTACCTCTCATAATTTGAAACAAATTTTAAAAAATCTTACCGTTAGACACATACAGTGCATCACATTACAATCACCCTACATGATTCCATGTGAGCGCGTAAGCATGCTTGCACACGCTCACACACACACACACACACACACGCACACACACACACACACACACACACACACACACACACACACACACACACACACACACACACACACACAAGCTCACGAAGTACAGCCAGTTTATTTACTGTTAACATCTAACATGTCTGATTGTGAACAAAAATAAAGAAAGAACAAATGCATAAATAATAGCACCAGTAATATATGTCATCTTGTTGCTGTCATACGTACACAGACCAAACCATTACATTTCCCCTAGATGCAGATGTGTCCATAAATTACATGTACTTTATTGACTTTGTACACATCAGATATCATGTTGTGATCAAATGAATGAAAAAAATTGTCAAGGTAATATATTTCAGCTTGTTACTGTCAGACATATACAGTGGAACCCTCTACAACTCCCTGCCACACTATGTTTCCACAGATTATAGCCACATTATTGTCTACAAATGCCTCAGATATCTTTTTGTGATTAAATGACTGAATAAATGCATACATAACAGCTTGTTGCTATCATAGGCATACACTGTAACCAATTATAGTGCCCCATACACCTGCTCAAATGTTATTGATTGTGTACATGTTTGATATCTTACTGTCATCATAGCTCTTAATCTTCCATGTCCAAAATGTAAAACACAACCACTCAGAATGTGAAACAAAGGGAAACATGTTACTGTCAATGTATACAGTGCAAACCATTACACCCTCTATCACAGAGGTGCCAACCAGTTATAGGCACTTTATTGAGTGTGTACATATTATGTGTCTGATTGTGATCAAGTGAAAGAATAAATAGCCACAGTAATATAGTTCAGGTTGCTGCTGTCACACATATGCACTGTAACCCATTGCAGCTACCAGATGTTCCCACCAACTTAATTGGTTGTGTATACCTCAGATGCCTGATTGTGATCAAATGAATGGACACAATTGCAGTAATAAGTTTTAGTTCACTGCTGTTAAACACTAGCAGTACAAGCTATTATATCCCCCTACACACACACACACACACACACACACACACACACACACACACACACACACACACACACACACACACACACAATCTGTATGTCAGGAGTTTTTTTTTTCCTAATAACCATTCTTTGAAAACTGTCTCCTCAACTACATCATAATCTATTCCATAGCCTTCCAACATAATGTAGAAGCCATTGCAAAGGGTTGCTAGGTTGTAGGACCTCACACCATAAAACTCCATATAATCCTTCAAAATAAAATAAAAATACTGCTAGCTCAACTGTATAACCAGCCCCCATGTTACTGTGTAGAAATCTCAAAAAATAATGATACTGGAATCTACATGAAGTCAATCGTGCCACAGCCCTCCCTGTTGGTTACTCTTTCCTATAATTCCTGTGCTTTAAGTTTAAGTATAGGTAAAATGGACACATTTTATAGGAAAGGGTAACCAACAAGGAGGGCTGTGGCATGACTGACTTCTTGTAGGCTCCAGTATCATTTCTTTTTGAGATTTCCATTCCCTGATGGTGTTTAACTTTGTATTAATTTTTAGAGAGGAGGCTGTTTTTATTTGTTTTTACTTGTATTTTCAAATTCCGCATTTTATGAGCATTCAATATCTTCTATGTTTAATTTTATTTATTATTATGTTAAGATTTTGTAGTACAGTTTTTATAGGATATATATATATATATATATATATATATATATATATATGTATATATATATATATATATATATACATATATATGTATATATATATATATATATATATATATATATATATATATACACACACACACACACACACACACACACACACACACACACACACACACACACACACATCTATTTTGTAATTAATTTTTAGGCACACAGAGACATTTTACTCAGTGAGATTTTATTGATTGTAATTCACATGACTTGTTAATTAGGCTCAATGTCTATATAAAGCTGACAGGGACATTGATTTTAAGGTTCTGCAGAAGTCCCAACTCATTCAGGGATGAAAGCGCTTGACCTTTATTGATTTATGGTTTGGATGTAATACATATTTTTGAATAATTCTGACTCCTGTATTTTCAGGAAGTGACTTTGCATTTGGATTTTCCCGCAGTGTACACATTACATGAGCCTTTTGATAACCTCTAAATGGAAAATACAACAATTTATACATAAACCAAACTCAGAACCTCTTTTAATTAGGAATTATCATGACCTATCATTAGTATATATTGATATAAAATGTATTCATCAGTTCTAGCCAGCCATTCTCAATTAGTTGCAGATTTTTAAAAATTCTAAATTTCAGTGAAGGTAGAAACAAGATAACATAAAACTTGAAATTATTTTATATCACACTTGCAGTTCTAATATACTGGTGGAAGGATTTGCATAAAAAAGCCTTTTACTATGTATACATGAGTCTACTTTGTTTGATAGAAAACACATTTCACTGAAACTCATTTTGTTGAATCCTCATTTCGCTGAAAATAAATTCCCTCAGCACAATTCACTGAAAGCTCACTTCACTGAAAACACATTTGACTGAAACTCATTTAGTCTAAACAGGTATATGCCCTATTCCCTACTGTAGTGCAATCCTGGAGTTAGTATATATAGTTAGGGGAGGTGTGGTGGGCACATCCTCCCACATTGGGTGTGTGTGGGGGAGTCACCCCCCGACATAGTTTGGGTATATATTATTTTCTGAAAAGAGTTACTCATTTGACTTGTAAGAATCCATGTCTATGCTTTAAAACATTTAAAATAGGTGGGGGGCTGTGCCCCCCACACCCCCCTTACTATATATACTAACTCCAGGGTTGCACTACAGTGGGAAATAGGGCATATTCCTGCTTAGATTAAATGAGTTTCAGTCAAATGAGTTTTCAGTGAAGTGAGCTTTCAGTGAACTGTGCTCAGGCAATTCATTTTCAGTGAAATGAGGCTTTGACGAAATAAGTTTAAGTGAAATGTGTTTCTATCAAAGTAGACCTGTATACATACCCTTTTTGCTTGCAGTCCTTTATAAAGTTACATTTCCTGAAAACTATATTTGTTATATAAATCTTATATCACTCTGCCACAGCACAACTTGCAGTATGAACCTCTGCACTCTGAATAGAATTTTAACTGGCACTAGACAAGATCTGTTACTTTTTCTCTTTTTGCTTTCTCTAGAATGTCTCATAAACTCAGACACATTATATATCATAGTAGGATAGACTACGATAAAATGAAAGCAAATATAAATTAATTTGCAAAAGAGTGCATTGCTATATCTTTGTAATCCCAGATAAATGAATTCTTAAAATTAAAAATATAGCAAAGGATATAATTATAAATTTAATATGGATAAATCAACATTATTCTCAGTAAATAAAATTAATAGATTTAACATTTCCAATCTCTCACCAAAAAACTAACATATTATAAGAAGAATTAAAATATATCATGGTCAAGTATAATCCTGAGCTAACATCATTTATTCGTATATATATATATATATATATATATATATATATATATATAATGAAAACCGCCATGAAACAGTGTACTAAACAAAATAAAAAGATAAAAAAATACCACACCGGTAAGCTCAGAAGACCTTTAATAATACAGTTTTTGCACTTTTGTTCATACATCCACAGAACTTCCCCTGTTAAAAAGTCAAAAATAGTGCCAAAAAAAACTAAACAGGTCCTTAAAGGGACATAACCATTGAAATAGTGAAAAGCATACATATTAAAACAGTCAGTAAAGGTAGCTGCTAGTATTATAAAATATTAAAATGATAAAAAAAATTAAAATATTAAAATGGTAAAATAAAAAAATGCATATTTACATCAAATATTCACAACTAAAAAAATATACATAAGCCATGAATTAACATTTGAAAATACATAAACATAAACCATGAACCAGTATTGTTAAAAACAAACAACAATCTTTGACAGACTTAAGATAGAAACCCAGATTTGAGTTTCAAAATGGGTTTAGTGGAGATTAAATCATTCATCCCTGGGGGTGGGGGGGTGGGGGGCGGTATTGGCATTCAACAAAGTTTGCCAATACTATTCCTTCATTTCATCTAAGGTCTCACAATCAACACCCCTTTCAGGGTATTCAACCTTCTCCAAAACCGAGAAGGAAAACTTTTAAAATCTTTGTATTGCAAGGTATGTCTGTACAGGGCATTGAAATGTTGTGCCTTGCTTATAGCATATACATGCTGATAAATGCGAACCATCAAAGGTCCTATAGTTTTCCCAATACAGAATGCTGGGCATGTAGAACAAAAAGCTATGTACACCACCCCCTTGGCATTACAATCGAACCTGCCCTTAACAGTAATCAAAACTGGGAAACCATGTACCTGAAAACATGCCCCCTACAAAATAAATCTAATTTGTTTACATGATCTGCTTTTCCTCATTCCCCCAGTTCCTTATATATCTTCAGAGCCTCCCCATTGCATTAAAAAAAAATCTTAAGATTCCTATTATTTTTGAAAACAAATCGAGGAGCTTCTCCTAATTTATTTGTGAGCACAAGACTTCCAAAGACAGTAGTCCACTGGTTACTGTTAACCTCCTTGAGGGAACCAATATCCCTGCTATATATTAAGACCATTGACTGAGAATAAACATTCGAGCAAGGAGTAACATTGTTGTCCTTCTCACCATTAATCTGACCTAATTGGGGCTGATGCTGCCCCCATGGCAACACCCCTGTGCTGCTTAAAGAATTCACCCTCAAAATAAACAAAATTGTTTAATATCACCAATTCCATACATTGCAAAACCAACTGAACATCAGGGTTACTTAAATTTATCCCCTTGAGCATGGCTTGATGGAACAACCCCAAACCCTCCTCATGTGGTATCACAGAAAATAAATCCTTAATATCAATGGTAACAAATCATCAGAATAAGGAATACCAGAAAGGACCTTCAGAAAATACCAAGAGTCCATAAGCCAATGTTGTTTCACCACATGAAATGCTTTTTACTTATAGTCCACATATCTGGCCAAAGGTTCAGCTTTCGACCCTCCTGATGCAACAATGGGTCTCAACAGTGGATGAATGACTGATTTGTGGATCTTGGGAATCCCAAAAATCCCTGGAAGTCTTGGTTTATTGACCACAAAATATTCCCTCAGACTCATAGGCAAATCATAGGTCACAAAATGTCTTCAAGAAGTAAATCACTGGAATGATAGGCAATGTTAATTTCATTACAGGAGACATCCAGACATCCACAAAAAGCTTCCCATTGTGCAATTACTCAAACATCTTGGAGGAGTATAGATGCTTTTCCATAATAACAACCGCCCCAACTTTGTCAGGGTTCATAATACGTATATTCTTATCTTTGGCCAAAACATGTAAAAATTTATTTCAGCATGAGTGAGGTTGTTAAACTTTGGTTTCCTATGTTTGTGGGACCATTCCCTCACACTCTTTTTATATAATTGTTCAAAAACATTGATACTAGGTAAACGTGGGGGATTGAAAGTACTAGTTCTGTTCAAGCCACTGGCATCATCACCATTAGGAGCCAAGGAAGAATTTAAATTGAGCTTCCAGTTACAAAGTCAACCATATTGGGTTGCCTGGATGGCACAAATTTAAAACCCTTTTGAAAGAGGGCACCAATTGCTTCAGTAATAGGAACAGAGGAAAAGTTATACATTTTACAACCACCAAAACCAGAAATAATTACAGTACCTTCACCACTGTTGATAGTTTGTTCCACAGATACTACGTACGGTACCATCCACTGCGATGCCTGGTTCTCCGAAAATCCTGTTTTGGGTGGTTCACATTTGGCATGGAGGGATTGCTACCCTGTCTCTTTCTCCATTCTTCAGTTCTTTTAGACCTCCTTGGGCTGATGGAGTTGTTGTCATTAGTGGAATAATTTTCCAGTGCAATGTTATCAGAAGTCTTTAGGTGCTCCACTGCCAAGGTGGGTAGGGTAAACCTTATTTACCTTGTAATCATTGATGTCCCTAACAATCATCTTTTGTTTTCTTTTGAAAACACTAGCCTCATACTCATTAACTTTTTGCAACACTACCTGGAAGTCATCCACTTTCAAATAATAAATGCTTCTTTATTTCCAAATCCAACTTGGGGATCTCATCTTCCAACCCACTCAAACATAGTGAGTTGTCCTGGACAATTAAATTCATCAATTCAATGCTGATGCAGTTAAAAAACTCAACCAGCTCCATGTGAAATACTGACCCCATAGAAAACACCATTTGCATAATTTAAAATATGTGAAACATTTGGTATATGTCTGTTAGCAATCCAGTACTGTGAAAAGGAATTGTCCTTTTGTAAAGATTTCTGTTTAGTCATTAATTTCTCAAACTGCTTAATCCTGTTTTCCAATGCAGCCTCATGGTCAGGAACTTGAGCTTGACAAGTCTTTCAGCTCAGTGGCTAGTTCCTCAAAAGAAAATTTAGCAGCAAGGCAGTCCTGAATATTAAACGAGTTCCCCTGAGGAAAACCACAGACCCCTTGTGTAACTCTATTCCTCATAGAGTCTGTACATGTACCCTCACCTTCACAGACTCCAGCAAAACAAAAACTATTCATGGCATAATTGCTGGTCCCACAGTTAGCATTTCCCTCATTCCAATTCCTTCCTTGGCTCAAAATCAGAGTCAAAGAATGAACTTGTTCTTTCAATTGATCAATACATTGCAAAAGTATTGTCAAATCACTGGATGAATCATTTGTAGCAGCAACAGCAGGAGAACTGGTACCCAGACCAGAAAATAAATCCACCTGAGACATGCCAGTCCCATAGGAAACAAACAAACCTATAAACAAAAACTACCATGAAACAGCATACTAAATAAACTAAAAACATTTAAAAAAATGCACGGAAATCTCAGAAGACCTTTAATAATAGACTTTTAGCACTTCCGTTCATACATCCACAGAACATTGTCAGGAAACTGAACTCTAACAAACTCCTTCCACTTTTAAAACTTTAAAAATGATGCCAAAAAATAAACAAGTCCTTAAAGGGACATAACCATTGAAAAACATACATATTACAGAGTTAGTAAAAGTTGCTGCTAGTATTATAAAATATTAAAACATTAAAACAAAAAATGCAAAGTTACATGAAATATTCACAAATATATATATATATATATATATATATATATATATATATATATATATATATGGGTCTGCTTCAGAAGATCGACAGACCATTTAATCGACATTCATTTGGTCAACAGCTCATTTGGTCAACAACCAGTATTCAAGGCACTTAACAGGGATTTTCCCCCCTCACCAATGTTGTGGCCCCTGGAGTTGATATATATAGTTAGGGGGGTGTGGGGTGCAAATGCTCTAACATCTTGGAGATGTATGGATGCTTTTCCATAATAACAACTGCCCCAACGTTGTCAGGGTTCATAATACGTATATTCTTATCTTTGGCAAAAACATGTAAAAAAATTATTTCAGCATGAGTGAGGTTGTAAAACTTGGTTTCTTATATTTGTGGGACCATTCCCTCCACTGTATTCATATAATTCAAAAACATTGATACTAGGTAAAAGTGGGGGATCGAAAGAACTAGTTCTGTTCAAGCCACAGGCATCATCACCATTAGGAGCCAAGGTACAATTTAAATTGAGCTTCCTTGTATACAATTTAAGTTCAAAGTCAACCATATTGTGTTGCCTGGATGGCACAAATTTAAAACCCTTTTGAAAGAGGGTACTAATTGCTTCAGTAATAGGAATAGAGGAAAAGTTATAAATTCTACAACCACCAAAACCAGAAATAATTACAGTACCTTCACCACTGTTGATAGTTTGTTCCACAGGTACTACTTCCAGTACCATCCACTGCGATGTCTGGTTCTCTGAAAATCCTGTTTTGGGTGGTTCACGTTTGGCATGGAGGGATTGCTACCCTGCTTCTTTCTCCATTCTTCAGTTATTTTAGACCTCCTTGGGCTGATGGAGTTGTTGTCATTAGTGGAATCATTTTCTAGTGCAATGTTATCAGAAGTCTTTAGGTGCTCCACTGCCAAGGTGGGTAGGGTAAACCTTATTTATCTTGCAATAATTGATATCCCTACAATCTTATTTTGTTTGCTTTTGAAAACACTAGCCTCATACTCATTAACTTTTTGCAACACTGCCTGCAAGTCATCCACTTACAAATAATAAATCTTTCTTTATTTCCAAATCCAACTTGTGGATCTTATCTTCCAACCCACTCAAACATTGTGAGTTGTCCAGGACAATTAAATTCATCAATTCAATGCTGATGCAGTTAAAAAACTCAACCAGCTCCATGTGAAATACTGACCCCATAGGAAACACCATTTGCATAATTTAAAATATGTAAAACTTTTGGTATATGTCTGTTAGCAATCCAGTACTGTGAAAAGGAATTGTCCTTTTGTAAAGATTTCTATTTAGTCATTAATTTCTCAAACTGCTTAATCATGTATTTCAATGTAGTCTCATGGTCAGGAACTTGAGCTTGACAAGTCTCATTCAGCACAGTGGCTAGTTCCTCAAAAGAAAATTTAGCAGCAAGGCAGTCCTGAATATTAAACGAGTTCCCCTGAGGAAAACCACAGACCCCTTGTGTAACTCCATTCCTCATAGAGTCTGTACCTGTACCCTCACCTCCACAGGCTCCAGCAAAACAAAAACTACATTGCTGGTCCCCCAGTTAGCATTTCCCTCATTCCATTTTCTTCCTTGGCTCAAAATCAGAGTAAAAGAATGAACGTGTTCTTTCAATTGATCAATACATCGCAAAAGTATTGCCAAATCACTGGATGAATAATTTGTAGCAGCAACAGCAGGGGAACTGGTACCCAGACCAGAAAATAAATCCACATTTGACATGCCAGACCCATAGCAAACAAACAAACCTAGACATAAAAACCACCATGAAATAGCATACTAAATAAAATAAAAAAGTAAAAAAACGCTGCACGGTAAGCTCAGAAGACCTTTAATAATAGATTTTTAGCACTTTTGTTCATACATCCACAGAACTTCATCAGGAAACTGAACTCTAACAAACTCCTTCCACTTTTAAAACTTCAAAAATTATGCCAAAAAAATAAAAAAAAAGTCCTTAAAGGGACATAACCATTGAAATAGTGAAAAACATACATATTAAACAGTTAGTAAAAGTTGCTGCTAGTATTATAAAATATTAAAACATTAAAACAAAAACACATAGTTACATGAAATATTCACAAATATATATATATATATATATATATATATATATATATATATATATATATATATATATACACACATACACATATACATAAACATAAAGCATGAATCAGTATTATTAAAAACAAACAAAATTCTTTGACAGACTTTGGCTAGACACCCACATTTGATTTTCAAAATGGGATTAATGGAGGTTAAATCATTCAACCCTGCGGGGCTAGTGGCACTCAACAAAGTTTGCCAATAAAATCCCTTCTTTTCAACTAAGATCTGCCAGTCATCAACCCTTTCAGGGTGTTCAACCTTCTCCAAAACTGAGAAGGAAAACCTTTTAAAACCTTTACATTACAAGGCATGTTTATATAGGTCATTGAAGTGGTGTGACTTGCTTATCGCATATAAATGCTGATAAATGCGAACCCTAAAAGAGTCTATAATTTTCTCAACATAGAACACTGGGCATGAAGAACAAAAAGCGATGTACACCATCTCCTTGGTATTACAATCAAACCTGTCCTTAATAATTAAAACTGGGAAACCATGTACCTGGAAATACACCCCCTCCAAAATAAATCTACATTGTTTACATGATTCACATTTCCTCATTCTCCAAGTTCCTTATGTATTTTTCATAGCCTCCCCATTGCATTCAAAAAAGTCTTAAGATTCCTATTATTTTTGAAAACAAATCAAGGAGCTGCTCCTAATTTATTTGTGAGCCCAAGACTTCCAAAGACAGTAGTCCACTGGTTACTGATAACCTCCTTGAGGGAACCAATATCCCTGCTATATGGTAAGACCATTGCCTGAGAATAAACATTTGAGCAAGGAGTAACATCAAGTACCTTGTTGTCCTTCTCACCATTAATCTGACCTGATTGTCTGAGTATAGGACACAATTTGGAATGTCTGTGCTCCAAGTGAAACTTGTTCACCTCATCCAACATTTCCCTTGTCTCTAAACATACCATTCAATGTATCAATCTGTCTAAGCAATTGTAAATCACCTGACGCCAATCTGTTCAATCTAATGAATTGCCCCTTCACCAGGTTCCACTTTTGCCAGACAGGATGCTGGCTATTATTTGTTTTCTATTTGTTTGGTTATGCTTTGAGACAGGATGGGTATAGATTCACAAAACAATTGAGGCTTGAGTTTCTTTGAAAAATGGACAGACTGTTGGATATCTTCCACGTGGTTTCAGACTGAGGCTATTAAACAGAGTTTTATAACAAGATTTGGGAAATGATACCTACTTTCACAGGAAAATAAATGATCCTGTCAAAATTTACCTTATCGTACATGAGACTCACTAGGGCTGCAATTCAGATGGGCTATAACACCAGCAGCTAATCAAATGCAGACCCCCTTTCTGACTCAGAGCAGGCCCACTGCAGTGACTTTAAATGGTCAGTAAATTACCACAGCAAGCTGTCATGAAGGATGTGCTAAATGCTAATGAAGCATTCCATGGCCAAAATGTCACATTCCCAATTATTAAACTGTGTTGGATTGTGTGTGTGTGTGTGGGGGGGGTGTAAGTGTCAGCACAGTTTTCAAAGATTAACAGCTGATATAACTTGCAATCACTGTGCAGTAGGAACTCTAGCTGGGCTCTTAGATTCACAACAGACTATTTTGTTATTGCTGTTGAGTACTTTTCTAGTGGTGCAGTAACTGTTTAAATATTTACAACTTTTATTACTGCATTTTAAGCATATTTCGTCAATATAGTATGTTGACAAAAAACTCCTGAGGACACCAGTCATGCTCTTTAGATGCTTGTCATTATCTGAACACTGTAGTCACTTGCAGTGATGTTATACTGTAGCCTGACTGACTCTTAACAGATGCCTGGATCTGCCATAAAGCATAATTATGAAGGTTCACTATACCATTCCCAGACTGTGAACTGACCCTCAGGGTAAGGAAGCAGAAACCTATCTTCAGGTGAGGGTGCAACTGATCTGCTCTGGTCTGACATTGTCCTCAGTGATTCATTATGAATCTTTTGTATGCCTTACTTTTCTGAATCTACCCTGTAGCAGAACTGCATGCACATGACCATTCCAGGTCCTGTATTATTATTATTATTGCTTTATTCATTTCTTTCTTTATTTGTCTGTTAATTAGCTAGGAGGGCAGGTCAGTTCAGAAGATAAGTAGTGGTGAGGTGTGTGTGGGTGTGGGTGGGCAGTGTGTATGTGTGTGTATGTGTGTGCCTGTGTATCTGAATTGGAGTGGGTTTAGTTAGTAGACTGGCAGTGTGTGTTTGTGTGTGAGAGGTAGGTGAATAGGTGTATCAGTGAGTGCGTTACAGTGGGTGGGTGTCATGTACAGTCAGTCCATGTTGGTGAGTATGTGTGAGTTTATGAAGCTCTGCATATGTGTGGGATAGTGAATGGGGAGATCTCCTCTGGCAACATGATGTATGTGTTGTCACTGGTAATTACCACTGAATAGAGTTGTTTAGCACTGATAGCAATTACGTGTGATTCAGAGACATGTAAAATAGGTGATAATTTCTTCCTCATCACAGTCAAATATGTCTCTGAATTGGACTTTATACAATCAAGTAAACTGTACCTTGTGGTGGTAGCGGTTTACATGAGCATAAGGGATTCTTTCTGAATCCTAGGGTAGTTTGTTAACCCTAACCAACCTTCCTCAATTCTGTCTTAAGGCTTAGATGCATATTATGCAGAATGATCTATTTCTATTTCTATTTTTATTTATTTAGTTAGGTATGCATTTATGCATGTTTGTTTGCTTGTTGGCAAGGAATGGCTAAATGGGATAAAACCCATTTTTAGCAGAGGTCTGGGGAGAAAAACTCCACATTCAATATAAGAATACAAGAAATATGAAAAATTGCAATATTTCAGTAAATGCAAATGTGCAAGATATACAGAAAACATAACAGGTAACTATGACAGTTAAACATATCGGATTTCAGTGTTCTTGTTTATGAGAGAGAGTAGACTATTACACAGGACACATAGGAAAAGATACAATAGGTTAACAATAATAGTGATGTAGATATATATAACATAGTGTAGGAATTCTGAGAAAGAGGAGAGCAGTTTATAATAAAGATTTACTCATAGTAAGGCACAGCTGGAATAGCCAATTGCTTATGAGCTTGAGAATGAAAAAGTAGGAGAGAGGTAACAGAAAAATGGCCAGGGCAATTGTTATCCAGGTGTGGTAAATGGGCAGAACCAGTTTGTGCTCAGATGTAGCTTTAGTAGCAGCTTAAAGATGTTTGCATTGTTTGTCAGTTTTAAATGCAGTGGGATAGCTTTCAAGATTTTTGAAACTTGGGAGAAGTATAGAGTAATCTTAATTGAGTTATATGTTTGGGAGGTGGTGAGAAAAGATTTGTTATTATGTCTTAGAAGTCTAGGTTTATACTATGGTCAAAGCATATTATTCAGTGAAGGGCATTTATTAGGGAAATTAATTAAATTGTGGACTACTTCGAGTAGAGAGTAGATGAGGTGGTTTGGAAGTCCTAACCAATGGAGGCGTCCAAGTGCTACATAATGATGAGTCTTCAGAGGGGAGTTAGCTGCAGATTTTGCTATTTTATTGTAACATGAGTCATATGTTTTTGTAAGGGAGCACCAATGTTTGTGAAGATGGGGGGGTGCATACAGAAGAGATGGAAGTAGGAAGGTAGTGACTAGCTTTACTGGTGGAGTCAGTCTGTCAGAAACTGTCTTGCCGTGCGGAGGGATCCCAGTTTCCAGTAGTTTTTTGATGGCTTAGAGCAGATGTCATATTTTAGTTTATCATCAGTTAAGACCCCCAAGTAGTTTTGATGGAATTATGTATTCAGTTTTAGTGTTATTGGAAGATAAAATGTGAAATGTAAGCTTGTGTTCTGTGAGGTTATTAGGTTCATACATTCAAAGGTTTATACTAGGCTAACCACCACCAGAGTCTCTACAAGCCTAGAAATGCAGCCTAATCCAGTTTTTGTCCCCAAGTTCCTTGAACACGTATATGGTGAGTTATGTCAGTAAAGAGGTAGTTAAGGATTATGTTGGGGTATGTTAGTTGGAGATTAATTTACTTACTGTCAACGTCTGTCCATCAGAGACATGGGGGTCAGACTGGGGGGATTTGTGACTTCCCATCCAATGATCAAGGCTTCCTTTGAACACGGTCAGGAATGAACTTTGCTTCACATAGATGGGGAGCTTATTCCATAATGTGAGTATCCTTTGAGACACATATGGTCTCTCACTATGTTCTATTTATGTTGAAGGCAAAGTTTAGGTCTTTATATATAGTGTTTCTGGTACTGTTTTTTTTGTGAATGTGCAAAAGATCCATCAGAGCTGGATCTGTGTAAGCTATCTCCCTGCCAGAACAGCCAGCGGCCTACACCCCTCTCATCTTTGCCTCTCTACTCTCACCCTTATCTAACCTCTCTAATCCTTTCAGGCTCCTTCCCTTTCAGTCCTCTTTAGCCCATTCACTGCCTTAGTGGACCAGTGTATTTCTACATTTAACCTCTAGAGGGTACCCCTCCCCTTTGATATTCCTTTACTTTACTCACTCCTTGCATTTTACCTCACTAGCCTTTGCTTTACTTTCATTTCTCTCTAAACTCATTTTACCTTTACTAGCATTTGCTTTACTATCATTTCTCTCTAAACTCCCAGCCCTCTCTACCTATTATATCCAGAACCTCACTTACTCTGTTACAGCTTACTTTCCTGCAATCCATGCTCCACTGATTGGCTCTCGTCCTTCTCCTGGTGTTTCCCGCTCCGTTCGCCCTTCGGACTCACTCCGCTCCCCTACCCTGCCCCCAAATCCCACCCGCCCCCAGTGCCTCTAGCTATATCCCTCTTGTTTCCACACCTACTTCCTCCCTAAACCATTCAACCTTCAACACCACAGACACACCCCCAACAGCCTATTATCCAATTTGTAACCACACCCACAGCTAATACATATTAATACATCTAACTTCTAAAACTCTCACTCACTTACCTAGCTTAATTACATCCAGCTCCACTCTTACTACTCTTTATTTTACTCAACCTACACAAGATTTTTCTCACCCCCTGCACAATTAACTTACAACACATATATTACAACTATCACACTTAATACAAAGCAACCTCTCAACATGCCTCTAAATCCTTCATCCATCTTTATTCTTCTATCACTTTCTCTTAAACTATCATATCTTTATCACCTCACCCAACCACATACTCCTTACCATTCACAACTTTATCATACAACCAAGGGAGCCCGCAGGATTTTTTGCAGGGGGGTGCAAACCCAGAGCCCCACCCACATAGCTCTCCCCGCCCCCTGCCAACACAGCCACGCCCAAGTCCACCCACCCAAGCCCCGCCCACACAGCCATTCCAGTGTCCCATTATTTGGCTATTTCTCCCCATTTGCTGTAGACACTGTTCAAATCTGTGTGCATACTGTTTTATGCTTTAGCTCTACAATGATTACAGGCAGTTGGATTTAATTTACAACTTTTATTTCAAACATTATAGCCCAAACACAGACATTTACTAAACCTAAACAAAGCAATAGTCTTACAATGAAAACAGACTTGGCATTAAAGCTTCTCTTCTTTTGAAACTCACATTCAATGAAACAGCATTGAAACCCACATTCAAAGAAAATGCATCTGGCCAGTGGCAGGTTATTTACCTTTGAACTGTTTTCAAGCAATAGTCTCCTTGCACACTGTTAGGGCCATGCAAAAGTTATTTGATTTACCTGATTGTCTTAATTATAATATATAATTGAATTATATCCCTTGTATTATACAGCAACACTTGTCTGAGTGTCTCTGCCGAAGTAAAAGTAATCTGAATAATTCCACATTAAAGATATCTGAAACTAATGAAGATGTTGTTGCTAGAAAACAACTGTATATTTCAGTGTTTCATCTACAAATTCAGTGCCTGCTGCTGTCAAAAATAAATTGCCTATGTTAAATTAAAAAATGGTAAGCTGGTATATTGCAATAGAAAATGGATGGCAAGCTGAAAAACAGGTTCATAGTTATTAGGCATCTCATCCAAAGAAGGACATCTTCAGGACTGCAGCATACAAATGTACATGCTGTAGGAATAGAACCTCAAGCCTCTCCATTAAGATGCAAATATTCTACTTGTGGTGCTACTAACATAGCTTTAAAACTTTATACCACAATAGAGATACCATTTGCTAAACAAAACAGTTGCACATTATAAATAGACTTGGCATGAGCAGCATTAAACTTCGCTTCCCTTAAAACTCACAGTTCCTTGAAAATGCACTTGAAAATAAATTCCACCTGCTAACTCTAACTTGGGCATTTCACTTTCTCTCTCTCACAAACATATCACACCCCTCAAGGCCTCAACCTTAGTGCAAGAAATCTGGACAAAGCCTAAAATAAATAGGGACGGATTATAAATATGGCTCTCAAACTTAGAAAATTGCAAGAGTAACAGGATTTGTGTTAGTATGCATTTTCCTAAATGATATGACGTCTAAAACTGAAATGTCTCTCTGTACTGAACTACTCCCTACCGTAATGCTGCTTTAATATATAGTGTTTGCATTCAGAAACTTTTACAGTTTTTATACTGAATTTTATAGCTACATGAATTAGGAAATAACCAGTTTCCTTTTCAGAAGCTAAGCTAAAAAGTCCACTCTTTACAAGCACTGCTTCCCCTGGAAAACATCAGAGACCTGGTTCAAGACCGATGACAGCACCCCTTTAATGCAGGATTTCAATACCTGCTCATCACAGAGACCTGGTTCAAGACCGATGACAGCACTCCTTTAATGCAGGATTTCAATACCTGCCACAAGTTCAGGTCTACCACCTTAGATGAAAGGGTGATGGTATCTACATATTCTTAAAGAACAATTCATCTCCAGACTTGCTAGGTGAGATAATGACGTGGAATTCCTCTACATCCAACTTAGCATTAACAAAACTCCTTACTGTGTCATACCTAACTATAGGTCCCCTCTATGTACCCCATCAGTCCATATCTCCTACCTAACTAATATGGTGTCCCTATGCATTAAGCCAATACCATTATTCTAGGAGACTTCAATCACGTTTTCTTCCAAAATTGCCATTTTGAGGAGGGATTATTAGGGGAGAGCAACATTTTGAGCCAAAATTGGGGACAATGGAGAGGTTTGGATATTCCTACATCTACAAAGCGATTTGCACATACCTCTCAACCTCTTAATGCAGGAAATCTGGACAGGGTCAAATATTGGGGAACGCAAACACTACTAATATTTGCTCTTGTATAAACTTAAGACAAGTGATAGAATAACAGGTTTTGCATTAGCATACATTTTTCTGAAGGTTATGACATCTGAAACTCAATGTCTCTCATTTAGTGACTTCATTCCTAAATTATTTGCTAGAAAATCACACATTGTATGAGGAACATACCAAAAATAAGAAGCAAATATCAATTCATTCTGCAAAAATATGGACAACTGAGAGGTATAGTTCAACCGGGGCTGTCTAAGTTTGCTACCCTCCCCCCCTCACAAAATCATGGTCGAATGGAGCTTCCCCCCTGCAGCCATTCCAATGTCCCATTCCTTGGTTATTTTGCCCCATTTACCATAAACACTGTAATGTACATACTGCTTTACTTCTGCAATGATTTAGATTTCATTTGAAAGTTTTATTTTGCATTTTACAGCACAAACCCTAATATCTGTTAAGCAAAGCAATGCAGTCTCACAATGAAAATAGACTTAGCATTAAAACTTCTCTGCCCTTGAAACTCACATGCATTGAAACAGCATTGAATTGAAACCCACATTCAAAGAAAATATATTTTGCCAGTGGCAGATAAAGATTAAGTTTGGGCTATTTTCAAAATCATAGGCACCTTGAACGTGAAACATACACATGCTCTTTGATACACCTTCCTGACTGGATTACATTATATTCCTTGTACAATATAGTACACTTGTTAGAGGGCATTTTAAATGTATTGTTTTGAGCATTTTTCCAGTAAACAATGAAACAAAATGCATACACCAAATGACAAAACTGCCCAATTCGGAACATTTACATCATAAATAAGTCTACTCAACCTTCTATAGTCCACCAGTATCAGTAAATATGCACAATCTCTGAAGTAGTAAAATCCACATTAAAGAAATCTGTAACTAATAAAGAGGTTGCTGCTAACAAACAAGTTTATATGTCATTGTTTCATCTACAATAAAGTGACTTTTGCCCTTGAAGAATAAATTGCCTATGTTGCATGTATTAAAAAAATGATAAGCTAGTAATACCACAATAGGGAATGGATAGCAAACTGATAACAGGTTCATAGTTACTAGGTATCTTTGCCAAAAAGGACTGTAGCATCCACCCCTTGTATAACACAGTACAGCATCAGCAATGCATCTAACTACTGTGGGAGTAGAACCCACAACCTTGAGCATCAAAAGCAACCTGTTGTGCTATTAACAATGCAAGCAGACTAAGCATAAACAGCATTAAACTTTTGTTCCCCTGCAGCTCTCAGCTCCTTGTAAAATCTACTCGACACTCAGCTGTATCTCTGAACTTTGCAACACAAGAAATCTAGAAAAAGCCAAAATTTATTGGGGGGGGGGTGGACAAAAGGCCAAAAACCAGGGACACATTTTAAACATTGCTTGTATAATGTTGGAAAGTTGCTAGAATAAAATGCTGTGTTACCACCATACATTTCACTGCCACATCTTGAACCCGGGGGACCCTGTGCAAAACAGAGCAACATACCACTATGCCAAATAAGCTGTTTTGTGAAAGAGGAAGATGGAAACTTAAATGGCTACCATCTAGTGAATCCAGTTCTCACCATAGCACAGCTGTCAACCTCTTAGCACAGAACACCTGAACAAAGCCAATAATGGGTGAATACAGCCCCCAAACATTCAGTGAATTCAGTTCTCAACATACCTCTTATCAACCTCTTAGCAAAAAGCAACTGGACAAAGCTAGTAATGGGGGAATATAGCCCCCAAACATATTCAGTTCTTACCATAGCTCTCAACCTTAGCACAAAACCTGGATGAAGTCAATAATGGGGGAATACAGTCCCAAAAATGGGGACAAATTTCAAATAACCATCTTATACACTTAGAAAATTGCTATAATAAAAGCTTTTGTGTTACCATACACTTTCTGAAGAATATGAAGTCTGATATTCAAATGCGTGTCATTTTTAACATTTGTTAACCAGGAAAGTCTGACTTGGAACAAAAGCTAACTTTTAGTAGGTAAGGCACCCCAGCCAAGAATCAAACCACAGAACATGTAGCTGTTAGGCAACAATGCTACCACTGCATCAATCCACTACTGGCTTTGCAAGGGCACAAAAATACAGAAACCACAGATTTTATGAAGAACAGAAGCAACCAAGGTCAACAGTCTTTTCATATGGTAATCCATTAGCAGGAATTAAACATTAAAATGTCACCATTTAACGGCAAAAGCAATTAAAAGACTGCCAACTTACATATTATTTTTCAGATATCTGTGGATGAACATGAAGACATTGTGTACCATCTCCCAAATGCTGGTCAACCCCTCAATTAAGCTATAAAGGAAAAAACGTTTCTCATTCTGACTCCTAGCAGCATCTGCTGCAACTTATTTTATGTTTTTTCGACTGTTTTTTATTATCTTAAGTGTTTACTTTATTATAGGCAAAGTCTAAAATTTAATTTATTCTTCAGTTTATCGAACCTACCAGACACAGTAAGCCCAAAGGCCAAATGGCTTGTATGGATGCAGTTTATCACCATCCTCATAGTTACTGAAATTCTATTCAGTCTGTTTTAGTCATTTTTTTGCCATAGGCCCTTAAAATACAGATTTCTATTCTAAAAAAGGAACTGCACATTCTAGACAAAATGGCTTATCTCTGATGTAGCTTTTCTACATTTTCTTGAAAAACAGAATTTGCTGAACATAGTTATTAATTAACAGACCTGTACTAGCACATGATGTAGCTGGTAATACGGTTTTATTCATTGCTGTACATACTGCTTTGAGTTCATTCTCTCACATAATCCATGTTGTTTTGCAATGAGCTCTATTGAAAGATGCCACAGAATTTCTCTTACAATGCAATGAGGTATGTAATATACAGCTACTTTTATACTTTATTTGAAACAGGTACAATAAAAATGTGGAGCTAAGCACACACACACACACACACACACACACACACACACACACACACACACACACACACACACACACACACACACACACACACACACACACACACACACACACTTAGGAAGGTTGGTAATGTGAGCATTGAGGAGAGGTAGGAATCTATCTGTTGACGTGTTGGGTTGAAACTGTGAACTGTTTCTTGTGGTCTTGGGTTTGATTCCCAATGTTTTCATGCACCTACTGTTCATCCCTGATTAGGTTACTTAACCAGACAGTACTCTGGAGTTTTTTATGAAACTAAAATAGTGTTCTCAATTCTGTACATGACTGCATACCTGAAAACTCAAAGACTGAAAATGCACTTAAATGGATACAAACTAGTATTTGATGGTAGGGGAGATGAGCTTGAAACTGATGTTTTGCTATGCAATATGTTGGTACATATTGGTTAAAGTAGGAATGTGTTTGCTTTGGGCATTTAGAAGACTGCCACATTAGTGTCTGGTTTCATATAGATAATGGTTAGTGATGGCTCCAGATGTCAATTCAAATGGGATGTGACTTTACTTGGAACAAAAACAGTCTTTAGAAGATTGGTGGAGTGGGCATTGAAAAGAATTTGAAGTCTGGTGGTTGGTGCAGCAGATGAAAGCTACAGGCTTTGGGAAGACTGTTTCATGTGGTCCAGGGTTTGGTTCTCATAGCCTTCATTTTTCCAATATGTGGCTCTGAGTGGATTGTTTAGCTGGCCAGTGCTCTGCGGCTTTAGGGGAACTAGGATAGTCAATCTTGCACACCTATTGACCATCTGTTTGGTAGGGCAATCTGTGCTGACTAAACAGATGTCCATCAAAACACCATACAACAATGGTAGCGGCATCCATATATCAATAGTCAATATTTTTAAAATAAGAAAAACTCTTAATTGGATGTAAGAGAGCAAAGAGAATTAGAAGCATAGTTCAAAAGATATTTCTATTCAAACTAGAAACATGAAGTTCCATTGAAAGGAAATGGTGTACTTGTAGTTTAGTTACTTTAATAACACTGCTTTTTGTGTGTATATCAAATAAAATGAGCTTTCAGTCAGTAGTTTTCCTGTTTTCATACAACCATTCCTCTTAGGATTTTAATTATTATGGAAATCATGTTATAGGAATTAATAATAGCATGTGTATGTATGTAACTGATATAAGAAGTCTTCTTTAAAATGTGTTCCTTTAAATGTAAATTGCCACCATGGTAACAGTAAGAGAGGTAGTGTGTTTATATATTTAAAAATGCAAAAGTTACAAGTGGCTTTTTTCAAGAAACTAATTTATTTAAAATGCTATTATATTATTTGATTAAATACAAAGGAATATATAGCCCTAACAAGCTCTAGCTTTAAAGAAAAGACAAGGGGTACAGCAATCTTACAGAGAAACACTGCTGTAATGTCCAAAGTAATTGACTCATACAGTGATGATAAAGGTATGATACTTATGGTCATTGTTTATTATTTAATTTATTTAACATCCGTTTACTGGGAAAGTCGACTTTGAATGAGATGATTTTCAGTGAAGGCCCGTGGAAAAGCACTCCAGATACATGTCTTTGTAACATGGTAGGAAACAGGAGCACCCAGAGGAAACTCGCACAAATGCAGGGAGGACATGCAGACTGTGCACAGAAGGCACCACAGCCAAGAATCAAGCTGTAAAACCTCTTGCTATGAGGCAACGATGCAAACCATTGCACTGCTATGCCATTCAATATCAAAACAGAATATTAATCTTAGCAAACATACTAGATTCTGGGAATTGGAGCTAAATTCTCTAGAAAGTATCCAAAAATTTTAACTTCAGATATGGAAGAAAACATAATAATGACAGGAAACTTTAATGGTATACTTAAAGAAAATGATACCAGTGCAGTTATCAAACCTAGAATTTCTGCAATAGTGAAGAATTTAGTAAACTTTAATGACTTTCTTAATCTTAGAAACAGCATGTGTACCCCTGGTAGTAACAGGAAATATACAGATGAGGTAGAAAAAAAACACTATTAGAAAATTAAAGAGCAGAACAGTTGCTTAGAAAATGAAAAAGTAATTGATGCCTTTTAAACAAGGAAATAGAAAAAAGTATATAACATTTGTTAATAGAAATAAAGGCACAAAATAAAAGGTTGAAGGAAAATGAAGCTCCAAGTAATGACAGCATCACTTTTTTTTAATTATATAAAATATTACCTCACAGTGTTTTACCTCTCTTACAGAAAACATTTACAGAGACTAAACTGCATTTAACATCCATCCATCATGGAAACATACACAATTTGTCCTTTGCTAAAACAGGATAAAGATCCATCTTTGGGTTCTTCTTCTAGATGTATGACACACACACACACCTTACTCACTCTGACAAGCGTCCCTGTTATCTCCCGTGAAGTCCTCAGCTAAAGTAAACCCATAGCTCTGTTTCACTGCTCGCTGATCTGACTCCATCTTCAGTCCTCCTCCAGTCGCAGCTAAGGTAAACCCATCGCAAAACTGAAACCGTCTGTTTCAGTTCCTGCTCACAAACCTGAAACTGTCCGTTTCAGTTCCCGCTCGCAAAACTGAAACTATGCGCACTGAGTGATGATGTCAGCACGCATCTGTGCCTGGACTTGAAGGGCATTCTTAAAGAAGAACGCCTTAAAAATAAAAAATATATATTTTTTAAAATTTTAAACTAAAAGAAGATTAACTAGTCAGCCGATTCCAGGGGGGTGCAAGTGCACCCCCTTGCACCTGCCTGCGGGCGCCCTTGCATACAACCAACCATCTGAACTCCCCACTACCACAATTGCACTCTCCTATCTCCCCCCATCTTTACCCAATAACACAGCTCTTCACCTTCTCATTCAAAGTTTTCCCCTCTCAGAAAAACTATATCCCCTTAGTAACTAAACACCCCTTGGCCATCACAGCAGACGCAAACCGTTTTCTCACTCTACTAAACTATCTTTTGAACCCCATCTTTCATTTCATTACCAGTCTTTTATCTGGTGATATCCATCCCAACCCCTGCCCCTCCTCATCTTCCTCCTCACACAAGCCTATATTCTTTACTTCCATTAACTCACAAAGTATAGTGAATAAAGTCCCAACCCTCCATGCATGGCTCAGGCATAACAAACCTGACATACTATCTATCTCAGAAACATGGTTAAAGCCCTCTATAAAAGACTCTGAAATAACTCCACCCACCTATTCAATCATCAGAAACGACAGGACCCAAAAGAAAGGCGGTGGAGTTGCTCTCCTATACTCGTCTTCCTTGCTAGTCACCCCATATGACAAACCTATTCCTACATTTAAAAACGCTGAAATACTCCTTTTATCCTACAAGCTAACAAGCACAAACACATATGCCTAGCATCCCTCTACATCCCCCCAGGGGACAATATTTCTACACTTGAAAATATCCTCTCTTGGCTCTCTGACAATATTAGCAATGAAACCATAATCCTAGGAGATGTAAATATTAACTGGACCTCCATCCAGTCTCCAACCAACCATCTTAACATCAATCTTTATAACTTTTCCCAGCTAATCAACACCATAACCCACCCATCAAAGGACCCCTCCAGTGGCACCATCCTTGACTGGATTCTAGTGTCACACCCCCACTACTTTTCCGATAGCGGTACCCTTCCTGACCCTCTTAGTGATCATCTGCCTACTTTCACTCACCGACTCCCCTGCATCTCCAGTCGCACCCACAACTACATCACTACCCGCAATGACAAAAGCTTTAACCCATCAATCTTCATAGATTCCCTAAAAGCAGTTAATTGGAACAATCTAAAGACACTGCCCTTAGAAGAAGCAGTTGCCCACTTTAACTCCACCTTCTTAGGAATACTTGATTCCTAAGCCCCTCTAAGAACAAAAAGAATAAAAATAAAATCAGCCCCCTGGCTAACCAAAACCACATTATCAACTATGCGCCTTAGAGACAAAGCCTGGGGACTCTATCTGAGAAATAAGACACCAGAACAACATATTGCATACAAAACCCTTCGAAATAAAGTAAAAAAGCTAATAATCTCTGATAAACAAAAATACTTCTTCACACTCCAAAACAATAATAAAACTAACCCTCAGAGATTCTGGAAGGGGATCTCCACCCTCCTTAACCCTAGCAAACCACACACCCCAACCCCAGACCCAAATATCCCAGACTTGGATTTAGCTACACAGTTCAACTCCTTTTTTATCGACTCCATTAACAAACTCACCTCCTCCTTTACAGGCTCCACCTCACCATCTAAGACACCCCCTTCCTCTCCTGCAAACAACCCTATCCCCAATTCTACTTCACTCTGCCTATCTTCCACCTTAACCACTATTCAAACTGCCTCATCACCTGTACCCCCCTCTAATTCTCTCTCTCTCCATCCTTCTCCATTCTCATTAAAACCTATGCCCACTACCACTATAAAGAAACTCCTTCAGAAACTGAAGCCATGTACTAATGCCCCTGACAACATTCCCTCTTACTTCCTACGTATAGCAGCAGATGCAATTGCTTATCTCATTAGCATTTTAATCAATCGTTCCATCCACGAATGCATTGTACCCCAGCTGTGGAAGCAGGCATTCATCATCCCCCTGCATAAAGGAGGCAACAATTGCAACATCAGTAACTTTCGTCCTATTGCTATTCTGTCCCCCATTTCTAAACTTCTAGAAAAGTGTATACACCTTCAACTTCTGCCACATCTCTTAGATAACAACCTGCTAACCCCTACACAACACGGATTCAGGCCAAATCATAGCACTATGACAGCCCTGTTGTCCTTTCTTGAGACTGTTAACACAGCACGTGATTCCGGCCACATTGTCTCCACCTTACTACTTGACCTCTCCAAAGCCTTCGACACCATCTCACACAATTTGCTCTTAACTAAACTGTCAAAACTTAACCTCTCTCCCTCTACCATAAACTGGTTCTCCAGCTATCTATCAAATAGATACCAAGCTGTAATATGGAAAAAGGCCACTTCCCCATTCCTTAGTACCCCCACTGGAATTCCTCAAGGATCTATTCTTGGTCCCCTCCTCTTTAATATATTTATCAATGATTATCACAAATCTATCCCATTTGCAAACATCATCCAATATGCAGATGATTCAACCATCATCTGCTCTGCCACCTCCTCCTCTCTGCTCCAAAAACTTACTCAGGAAGCTTTTTCAATTACTGAACATTGGATGAAAATAAATCACTTAGCACTCAATGCCTCCAAAACAAAACTTATGGTATTCACCCCCTCCAAATCCAGTTCCTTCAACATGAACTCTTTCTCAATTACCAGCCTAAATAACTCACCCCTTGAACTAGTGTCTGAAACTAAGCTACTAGGTGTACAGAATGACAATCGGCTTAGTTACAACTCCCATCTACAACTAAATATTAAAAAAACCCATCAAAAACTAGGTATGCTCTACCGTCAGAACCAATACCTTACAAGCTCCTCCAAAATCACACTCGCTTCCTCTTTTCTCATCCCCTCCCTTATCTATGGGGCTCCATTATTGACTAATCTTCAGACTTCTCTAAAAAAACAGCTTTCCTCCTGCTATAACAAAATTGCCAAATTCGCCAACAGCCATAGGTCCGCTACTCACCACTGTTCCTCTCTCCAAAAACTAAACTGGCTCGAATTACCTAATCATCTCATATATATATACAGCTGACTTTCGCTCACAAGCTCATCCTTAGCCCCTCTCTTTGTCCCTCCCTGTCTTCCGCCTTCAAAATGCACCTACCAAACAGAGTCTTAAGGTCTAACAATCAAAACCTACTAGAAGTACATAAACCATCTCATCCCCCAGGTAAACACCTACTATCTTTTAATCTTGCCCGTCTCTGGAACTCACTTCCACCATCCATTCGTACCACCACTAACCAGTACATGTTCAAAAAATCTCTTCATACATATCTAAGGTCCCAATGGGATTGTTCTTGCTCCCTCCCCTCATAATTCTATGTTATCCCATTCTCCTTCCCATATATGATACATAACTCTTCCTAACTAAGCTTATGTTCCCTCAGAATACCTAGTCTGCAATGTAAGTTTATGTTTTCTTCTGAACAACTTCTTGGAATGCATATAACATTACTCTTTTTAACTTATTCTCCTGACATTTAATCCACATCAGATTGTATTGTTTTGAATGCTGCTTGAATTTTTGAGCTTAAATGTGTTAAATGTTTTATCTTTTATTCTGTATAAGTATTATTGTAGTTTTTTGTATGTACCTGCTTTCGTCTGTATTGGAGCTTTTCTCCCCAGGACTCCATTGAAAACGGGTTCTTTTGGCCCAATGGACTATCCTGGTAAACCAACTGCAAATAAATAAATAAATAAATAAATCTAAGGATGCCTTATGTGCTATGCGTAGATTGCCTCTCAGTAACCTGTAGGAGACTGAGTACCGAGATGGAGCCTTAAGGTGATCTGTATAAGACAGGGTTTTAATACCCTGGATTCTCCTGGTGAGAAATCTTTGAGGGAATTCCAGCAGTTGCAAGTACCTGGTTAGGTACATGCCAAAGGGTGAATTGTACTCAGTGAATGGTCTGATAAGGGGTGAGCAGAGTGGTACTATAACTTCCTTGGTCCTGGATGCCATAGCCTTGCTTATGAGTTGGGCAACATAGAATGATTTTCTTACTATCAGGGATATGTGTTTGTCAAAAGCCAGATTGCTGTTTACATAATGTTCCTAGATTTGTAACTGTTAGGTCAGTTCTTAAGGATTGTTTTATGGATGGAATAATTATCTTAGGTAGATGATTTCCCAAAGGGCACTATAATGCATTTCTTTGTGTTGAGTTTTAATCTGTGGCTTTGGCAACAGTCATTTGTATCCATTAGACCCTCTTTTAGAATGTTGCTGTCATGGAGGAATATATGATAGCTTCCAGTTTACTGTCATCTGCAAACTTGGTGAGCCAGAGGCCTTTGACATTAACCTTTACTTCCAAATAGTAGATGCCCAGCAGGAGAAGTCCCAACATAGAGCTCTGGGGTGCTCCACAGGTGACTGGTCTCTTGGTGGAGGTGGTCTCACTGACTTATTGGATTCTATCTGTGAGCTGGACAGAAATCTAGCAAGTTATGTAGGAATTTATGCCTAGTTCTGAGAGTTTGACAACAATATCTGAGTGGGCTATTGTATTGAATGCATTGACCAAGTCAAGGTAGGGGGTATTCATCATTTTCCCCTCATTCATAGCCTTGGTGACCTTCTTGAAGAAGTCAGACAAGTTGAGCAGTCTTCACTTATCAAAGCCAAACTGGGATGGGTCCAGTGTTTTGTAGGTTGCCAATGCCCTTGTTGATCATTTCCATGATAATTCATTCCATAGCTTTGTATATCAGACTTGTTAGACTAATGGATCTGTACTTCCTGGGGTTGGTTGATGGTCCGTCCTAATGAAGAAAGATGACCGTTGCAGCCCTACATTCACCTGGCAAGAAACCTGTTTTGAGGCTCTAATTGAAGGGTGCCTCAAGTGGTCCTGCTAAGTCTTGCTTTAGGTTATTTAGGAGGTGACCGGGGATATTGTCAGGGCCCACTGAAGCAGTGCTTTTGGCCTTAGTGAGTGCCACCAGGACCTGCTCCCTATTGATAGTTGGGAGGATATGCTAGAAGGGATTTAACAGGGGGTAGTGGGGGTGGAATTACAGCTAAATTTATCAACCAGTAGATTTGTTATGTCACCCTGGTTAGTGAAGGTTGTACCATTTACTAATAGTTCTACACATTGCTGAGTGTTAGTTACCTTTAAGGCTTCTGACAAAACTGAAGAAGACCTTGTGATTGTCCTGAGCCTGGGAGGCTATCCTGACCTTGTAATGGCCATCCATGGACTTTATTGGACTTCTTATTTTCTAGTTTAGTTGAATAAGAGAACTCTTGACTCTGTGAGAATTGCTCTTTCTGATTTTAGCCATGACGTTTTCCCTCTTTTATTATATACCCAGGTAAGGATTCCACCAGTGGGGTTTGTTTTTGTTGCTAGATCTGGACTTATTTTTGGTAGGCACAATAGCCTCAATGTAGTCATTTGCATGCTTGTACAGGGTTTCTGCAAATAATTCTGTGTAGGTTGCTTTTTTCTCGGGCTTTGGGGGAGCTGTGAATTTTGACAAACTGTCACTTAATAGGATGTAGTTTGCTTTGGAATAGTTCCTAACTGTTATAGGTTTAGTTGGTTTATCTGGGTTGAATTTTGTTTCAGGGGTGACAGCTCTGTCTCACCCACGCCAATAAAGATGTAATATGTGGTGGGGGGTGCAATACTCTCCCATGTTGGTGATTATTAAGTCCAATTTGTTTGATCCTCTGGTTGGAGTGCTCACTATCTGGTCCAAGGTGTTTGTGTTGATAAAGTTCAGGAAATGTGCCTGTTAGTTAGAGGCAGTATATGCTTCCTGGTCTATAGAAGGTTAGTTAAAATCTCCAATGAATATGGTATTTGCTTGGATGGTGTGCGCCTTTGGTATGTCTAGCTAACAGCTGTGCAATTTGTGGGTTATAGAGGTTGCTGGTGAGGACATGATAAGGAACCTTGTCTATGGAGACTTGTACATGAATGAACTCCTGGGCATTGTCCTGTTTAACTAACCTGGAGTTGTATTTGTTCCTAATCTAGATAAAGACATGTCCACCTTTAGTCTCTGTCTGTGCTGCTGCTGGTCTAAATGTGTGGAAAGCACTATATCCTTTCACTGCTGAAGCACTTTCTATGGCTTTAAAACAAGTCTCAGTGACAGCACAGATGTCTAAATTCCCCAGAGTGAGGAGACTTTGTAGATTGTGGAGATTCTCGTTTAGGTTTTGAACATTGAGCAGTAGCATCTTAAGGTTGCTTTAAAGTTTTTTTTTTTTTTTTTTTTTTTTGCTGTACTGGTAGTTTTGTAATTTTGATATTGCCTAAAAAGGCTTTAATGGGGTAGATAAAGTTTTAGCTAATATTTGAAAGGCCAAGGAGGACAGGTGCAGACCATCCTTGGCAAAGCAATGTGGTCTGTTAACCATGTTCTCCCATGCTGATAGATATTGGATTTCCCTGGGGTGACACCAGAAACTAAGCTAGTTATTAAAATCAGTCATTTTTTGTTCATATTGTGGCTTTATCTTTGGTGAAGGTAGAATGCTGCTCAATGCAATGAATGTGCCTCTGTATGACATATGTTTGGAGAGACCCATAATGCTTCTTTTCATATGTTCCAGTGATGTATATCTCAGGTCATTTATACCCACATGAACTATGACAGAATCATATTGGTATCTGTGGTGCAGTGACGTGAGTGCATGTATAGTATTGCAGTTCCTGGCTCCAGATAGGCAACTGGGCTTTGATCTTGGGGGATGACTGGGTGTAAGCTTATGTGTGGTGTTAGATGTTGCATTTGGTGTATGCTTTAATGATTGCTGAGGGTAGGTGTTGCAGTTTGACAGCTTAGGAGGTCTTTGAGAGCTGGAGTGGTTTCTTTTAGGTGCCTCACCATAAGAAGGTCTGTATGTATGGTGAGTTGTATGTGTGAATAACATAGTATGTATGCTCTAGACAACCTGTTTGCAAACAAGATTTTTGCCTCCAAGGAATGTATATGCATCTCTTGCATTCTGTGTTAGTTTTTTTTAAGGATTAAAAGGCTATTTGAGTACATGAGACAATTGCTACATTGTTTCAGGATGCTCATATCCACCAATCTTGTCAAACAGACATTATGAAATTGCAAATCCATCACGTCAGTATCTGTATTAGACTTGGAAAATTATGGTATAGGGACTTGGTTTTTACAGGGGTCACCTGAGGGGTGTCTAGGGTTAAAGTTAGATGTTAGATAGTGCTATGATCTGATATTAGTGCTGTTTGATGTGCTGACTAGCGGCCCTAAGCTTAGCTTCATATAAAGCCTTTTTGTGACACAGGTTAAAGTCCTAAGTACTAGCTTTATAGGTTTGCTTTTATACAGGGTACTGCTAACTGCCACTGCATGGTGAACAGTTCTGCGAAAAAGTGCCTAATTTATAGCAGGCAAAAAAAAATCTAAAAACAAATTCTCATACCGACTGGCCAATAAACAGCTACACTTTCAGTTCCCTGGAATGCTTCCCAACTCAGAGAGACTAGGTAAACACCTTCTGCCACAAGGTGAATGATCCTGGAACTTCTTAATGTAAAAGCACATCAAAAGTAGCTCTCAAATGCAGATTAACACCAAACAACTAAGTCTGTAATAAGTCCTCTGGCTGATGAAACAATCTCACTTTAAGCCTCTCTGGGTGTTTCTTGCCTCAGACTGACCAGGATACTTTACTACTGCCACTAGATAGTAGTCCTAGTCTTCTTAATGTAAAAACGCACAACTTATTTCTTTTTTTAAAAAAATAAGACTGAATTTCTTTTCTTATTCATGATTTTTCTTTAAACCATCACTGGATCAAAATGTTAAGTTTTGTTGAAAGGATACAAGGGAAAATAAAGTTGAACAGTAAAATTAAATTTCTTTTTTCTATAGCCAATTTTTGTTCAGGCCATCGTTGGATGCAAAGGTTGTTAAAAAAAAATAAAATGCACTTCAGAGCATCTAGAAAGCCATGGCTTCTGGAAAAAGTTGAAGGTTAAAAGCAATATATGAGAAATAGTAGAAAAAAGTAAACTGCATGGTATGGGGAGCCAGGATGGGGAAACCAGTGTGGAACACTGAAGAATGTATATGTGTGTGTGCGTGTGTGTGTGTGTGTGTGTGTGTGTGTGTGTGTGTGTGTGTGTGTGTGTGCGCGCGTGCGCATGTGAGAAACGGTAGACAGTGTATGGAGGGGCAGCTTGGAGCCCTTCACCTTGAGCACCATTTTATTTACGACTGACCTTGTACCTACGGTTGTTCTAAGGTCACACCATTACAACTAAATGACATTGTCTGTAAATGCCTCTCTGTGAGATACGCCAGCTTGGAGTGGGACACAGTCCTGACATAATATGCAGCATAGCAGCCACAGTTCAGTCTATGTATGCTACTCCTAAAACTTTACAGCATGAATTAAAAGGTTGCTTAGGAGGGGTGACAGTGATAGGGTGATACTTAAACAGAAGTGTCCAGGGGTCCCCAAAACTTAACTCTTGCTGGTGGTCCCCAAAAATGCAAACACCAGCCCTTGCTGCAGGCTTTTGATAGGTCAAGAAAAATGTTTGAGACTAGGTTTCCATTTTTTCTGTATTGATTGACAGTACTGGTAAATCTAAGGAGTGCAATAATAGTGCTATGATACGGTTGGAAACCGTATTGTGTGGGAGAAAGTAAGTTGCGGTCATTGAAGAATTTGATTGGCTTTGAAAATATTTGTGTATGAGACTCAGCTTATGTATTCTAGCAGCCACGGTGGTGCAGTGGTTAGTGTTGCTGCCTCACAGTAAGAGGTTCTCCGGTTCGATTCTCAGCTGGGGTGCCTTCTGTGTGGAGTCTGCATGTCCTTCCTGTGGTCACATGGGTTTGCTCCAGTTTCCTCCCAAAGACATGCAGTAGGTGGATTGGACACTCTAAATTGGCCTTAGGTGTGTGTGTGCCTTCTGTGGAAGGTTGGGTGCCAGGCTGGCAACTTGACACTGTAAAACTCCACTGCCAATCATGAGCAGACAGATGATCTGCTGTGGCGACCCCTAACTGGGAAAAGCCAAAAGAAGAAGACTCAGCTTATGTATTCTGGCTGTTTGTTTAACATCTGTCTGATGTTTTTCATTTGCTTGTGTATTCTAGCTGTTTAACGTTTATGTCTTTGCATTGTCGTCATTTGCATGCAGTTTTATCAGTCTAATATTTATGCCATGTTATTTGGTCTTGCACTGCTGTGTTTTATTGTTTGCTGTCATTAATGCACTTTTGTATTTACAACTTTGTCAGTTATATTATTCTTGGCATTATTTCTTGTATAGTTAACTTATAAAATATTAATATAGTCTTGCTAATAACACCAGGAATTCTATCTTGAACAACCATGTTTGTTAACATCAGACTTGCAGAGTCTGTGCCATTGTTCTTTTGAAACTAAAATCCAGACAAAACTTTCAGACCATAGTACTGACCCTATTGCCAACATGTATATAGTCTTACTTATTTAACACATTTTAATTTATAGTACATTACATCAACTAGTTGTAGCAATAAAATGGGTGGAAACAAAGACGGGATGTTATCTGGGCAAATAGTGATATTTTATAACTTCCTTTCACTGAGTGTTATGAAAGATTATGAAACAGATATGAAGCTTTCATCACTCAGTGACTCAGAACACCTGATCTGACATGTAACATGTAGCACTTTCAGTCACATGTTCATGATGATCTGTAAGCGCCTACAAGTTGCTCCATTTATGACCTCTGTGTTTTAATCCTGTTTAAACATACTTCTCAGCTGTCCAAACATTTATAGAATGTCCAGAAATTTCTGCCTCATTTTTGGTTTGCTCCTCATAAAACATGTAGTTTTCTTGCAAATCATTAAGGGTTGCAGTCACTAAATATTGACAGACATTTGTGTTTCAGAGTTAATATTCTTCAGAAAAATGCATCCTAATGTAAAACGTCATTCTAGCAACTTTATAAGGTTGTAAGAGCAATATTTAAAATCTGTCCTCGATTTTGGGCCTTTGTCCTCATCATTATTTTTGGCTTTGCTCAGAATTCTTGTTACTAAGAAGTTACAAGATCATCAACAGTTACTTGCACACAGATTTATTTATTTATTTATTGCATTACTTATCCTAGAATGTCCAGGTGGGAAGTCACAGTTTTAAAAGAGTCCCGAAGAGATAAAGTCAGCTACAAACAACTGCTATGATAAACTAATGACAATCACATTATGCAAGGAAAAACAGAGAACATTACCTAACTAAAAGAGAACAGTAGAATAGTATAAATGAAAAGGCACATGTTCTATACAGTGTATTACTGAATCATTTCAGCATTAATTCTATACAACACAATGGACTGATTAAATTCTCCAAGGAGAAGATTAGAATATCACCAGTTATTGATTGCAATAAATGCACAGCAGAAAAACTAACCTATGACTAGGATATTGAAGGTAAGTAGGAAATGAACTCATGTAACAGATCTGCAAGACTGATTCTGGAAGTGCAGTCATGAATGTGGTATAACATTATTGTCATGATAACTTAGGCATTAATTCTGTAACTCTGAGAACATTCTAACATATAATGCACAGGGATGTATGGATGTCATATATACCTCAAGTGAATATATGGGGGTGATAAAACTGCTCCAGGACACAAAGGAAATGAGCTTACGCAGTGTGACAGACAGAAAATGTAAGGCATTGGTCTAGTCAGGCTTTAGAGAATATCTGGGGTAGACAGTGAATAATATTACACTTACAATTGTATTGGATGTGTAGAATTCATACTTAAACTTATTTTTCTCTTCATGGATATAACTGACTTTAGAAGAACATGACTACAAAGCTTTGCTGCAAAAATTTGTTTATTTACTTGTTAACAATGTAAGTGGTGTATAGGTTTTCATGAAGCCAACCAACCAGTATGTTTTTGGAGGCAGGACAAAATTAAAGTAAGTAGAGAAACCTACGCATACATTGGGAAAAATGTAAAACTGCACACAGTTAGTGATCAGTACTGAACCCAAGACCCCTGGATATGAGTCACACATCTTACCATTAAGCTGTCATGAGGCCAAACCAATAACACACAACAGTAAATCATCATACAAATTAAGACAGAACACAGTAGAGAGAATCACCAAATTTGTTTTTGTTCTTGGGACACTAAGAAGTCTGCCAGTTGATGGCCTTAGTTCAGGTTAAGAAGTTCTTTATGCCCTAAGACTGAACAGGGATCAGTGATCAGAGAAATAAATGAGTTTTTGGATGAATATTAGGTGTGGCAGGGACTTTTCTGATTAAATCTGTTCTAATGCACATCATGAGAGGATAAGCAGTAATGGCGCCTTTCATGACGATAGACTAAAACTGTGCTGGTTATTGTGGAGAGATGGAAGAAGATCCTGTGAAGATGATCTGAGTACAGGAGGGAAAATGCAAGTATATGCTAACTGTACAGGGCCTATTTATTGTGTGCGAACTGTCCTGTCCATAATCCCTATTATCTTAATCACATACTTGATTGGGTCTGGTCATCATACAACCAATACTGCCCAGACTTTAGTCAACATTGAGCTATTAGTAATACAATTAAAGAGCTTAATGGATCTAATACCTTTTGTGACAGAAGAGTCAGGAGGAGATAAGACATGATTATGTCAGGTTCTGATTATTATTAATATTAACAATAAATCATTACTCCATATTTTTAGGCTGATTATTTTTTGAGACAATGCTGACTTTACTTTGTATACACTGAAATGGCACCCATCTGCATAAATCCACAGCTACAGGGAGAGGAAACAGAACTGCAGGATTGACTTGATGGAGTCAAAAGTTTGATTAGCCAGGACAATAGCAAAGTCATCTGTATTTTGAATAAGCAATGTGTCACCTCAACGTTAAACCAAGTCATTTTAATACAGTAAACAGCAACAGACCTAATAAAGAGCCCTGTGGAGTTTTAAAATCCACTGGGAGAAACTGAGAGAAGGACCCATTTCATCTGACAACTTGTTCTTGTATCCTACATAGCTAGAGAGCTAAGTGAGACCATTCCCTGCCTGGACCTAGTGACAGATGACATCAAGAGCTTTCAAGAGGTATGAGAAGAGTGTAGCATAAAGTTTGTAACAACGTGGTTGGTTGTAAATGCACTCAATATGCAATGGCACTGTGTATTTAATGTGCATGGGCCTAAAGCCATGCTGAGAGTTGGAAGTTAACTTTCGCTGCCTTATGAGTAACAGAAGTTGAATGTGCATGCATTTTTCAAGGATTTTTGAGAGGGGTGACTAGAGTGCTATAAGAAAAGAGAAACATAGGAACATAGGAGCAATACAAGGCAAGTGATTACAAGAACTATAAGATGCCTAGGAATTTACATCTTTAGACACAGTTAAAAAGTTTTCACCATCCTTTACAAGTACTTATTTATATGCACATATTTTGTTTTTGTGTGTATTATCTGCACACACAATCAGTTGTAATCAAGGGGTTTTGCCTTTATCCGCTGATGAAGGTTTAATTCCTTTAACAGAGTATTTGGTGTATGTTTAGGTCTGAAAAAGAATAGGGGGTCAAATAGGGTTGGATCTTTCATGGCATGGAAGGCTAGACCTATATGTCCACAGAGGAGTCTATAAGTACAGAGAAAGGTTTGCCAGACTTTCTCGATAACTATGATATTTGAGACCACTAATCTTTTTAGTTATGAATTTGAGGTTTCTCAAGTTGTGTGATGTGTTTAGGTAAATACATGCCAAAAGGTAAATTTATATTCAATAATGGGTCTAATAAGATATGAGTAAATGGGGATCTAGTGGAGATGCCTTTGAAAAGTCGGTGGGCAATACAAGACTTTCTGAATGACTGTGGAGACATGATGGTCAAATACGGAATGGTCAACAAGAGTATCTAGATCCTAGATGTGTATCTCTTATTTGGTAAACAAAATCATTTCATTTCATTTAATGTAATGACCTGTGCTACATTTCTTACATTTCAGACCACTGTTCTTGCACCACTTGTTAACATGGTCTAAACTGTGTTGCAGCATTCGTGATTAGTTGAAGATTGTAAATAGGTATTATTTAGTTTCGTGCAAGTTTAGGACTGCTGGCTTGAAGGTCTGAGATACATATGCCAAATGGGAGAGGAGCTGAATATGACTGATATGTGCATGTTTGTCAGAGGTGTAGCTAATGTAGGATGAAGGAAGCAGTTGTGCTAGGTTTTGAGGGGCATGACTGATAGTTGCCAAAGTGGCAGTATTGCAGTACCAGCATTCAGAAGTGAATGTTGACACTGTATTTGCATTCAAGGGGGGAGCTTTGAGGTGATTAGCAAGTGTGAGGTATTCTAAATGCAAACAGAGAAACTGTTGTAAGCTACTTGTTAAAATTTCAAGCAGAGTACCTTTTTGGAACCCCACTTGGAGAGATAATCCTGTAGTTCAGTGGTAAAGCTGTTGGACCTGTACACAGTTGGCAACTGATGGGTACTGAGGCCATCTGTAGATAGAACTGACTTCACCATTTAACAATCACTAATCTGGCATGGCAGAAATAGCCTCACGCTGTGTATTGTATTAGCTAAAATCGGCATACAGCTAGTGTTGATATGATGTGTGTGTGGGGTTGTAATGTATGAGTAAGAAGTTGGCAATGATTTTTTTTACTTTCCATCATAACCACTCATGCAATGATTATCTTTGGTGGTTTGGGAGGAGTAGGATGTATGTAAAGATATCTGCTCACTGGTGCAGTGAGTAACATTGCAGTCTCACACTGTTTATCTCTGGTTGAGTTCTTTGTAGGTTAGTACTAAACTAACTGCTCTTGTGGGCCATTTTAAGCCTAGCCAGTTACTCATTTGAGAATCAAACCCTGCATTTTTTGTCTGCAAGGTAAACACCTTAACCATTATGCCAACCACCCTTCAAGGTTTTTGCCCCACTTTGAGTACTTAATAGTACCAATCTCCCAAATCAACAGGGACATAACATTATTTATTTTATTTATATTTGTTTACCAGGGTAGAGCATTGATTTTAGACTTTTTTCTGAATCAGCCCGTGAGTGGTGTCTGGTTAAATGACTTGCTCAGAGTCACACAGTTAGGCAACAGAGGCTGAGGGAATCAAACCTTGTACCACTGGACCACAGGAAACAGAACATTAGCAGCGCCTTAATCCTCTGAGCAAACTGTCTTGACTGCGGCTTCCTCTGTTTGGAGTCTGCAAGCTCTCTCTGTATGTTTATTCATGTGCTCTTGTTTGCTCCAGCAACTCAAATATTGTAGGTGAATTAGTGCTCCACTAGTTTGCCTATAGGTTAACAGTACATGAGTGGGAGTTAACAAATTTTTGTGTATTGCTTTGCGCATGCATAAATCTGATGGCTGCTAGTAAAAAAAAAAAAAAAAAAGCTAGCCTTCAAAAGAAAGCATAAAATATATCACAAAACATCCAGATGGTCAGGTTTAGGACCCACGCATTCACATCCCAGGCATTGTATGTGGATTCTACCACAGACGTAGCAGTGGCATCTGCCCTCAACCCAATCTAGCTGAAAACCAGCTTGCTTAGATGTGCACAGAAGACCACTGTAGCTTGCTTGGGGAACTTTTGATGGAATAGTTATCATTTACCGAATTTTCTTTATAGCTCTTAAATATGTGTACAGAAAGTAGCTATAGCTTGTGGGGGTGGGTGGGGGATGGGTGTAGACATCATTTCTCTAATTTTCATCACAAACTACAAATGTTGTAAATGGAAAATGAATATGGCTTGCCAAAGGGGAAATGTTCTGTCAAGGAGCAAAAAGCGAATACTCATTACTATGACAGTATTTTTTTTTATTTTTACTTTTCCTCACAATCAAACATTAAATTCATCTCCTTCTGGGGAAGGGGTATATATATTTTTTATTTTTCTCACAATCTAACTTTAGGGGTGAATAAGTTATTAAATTCTGTTCTTGTTCTTTCCGTTTTGCTCCAGTCTGACATAGGGGATGTATAGAAAAAGGTTGTCATTTGGGAGTAGCAGTGAGGAAGCATGGAATATATAGGACCCAATGACGTCCCTGGCACTAGTGACCTACTTAGTCCTGGCTTACATCAGTTATCTCCTCCCTAGTTATTAGAATGCCTAGTAAAGATGTATTAAAAGAATGTATTAAAACTTGACTAAGACAAAAATTTGGGAGAGAAGAAAAAAGTGTGCTGCACTGTTGCATGAGGAGGTCAGGATGGGAGGGAAACTGGGGGGCACTAAAGGGTGAGTTGGGTTGTGGTGGGTGGTGGACTGCCCCGGGAGTCCCTCCCCCTTTCTCTTTCCTTTTGTTGTGATTTGTGTCCAGGCCATCACTGGATAAAAGGGTTGGGAGGAGGACTCTGAAAAAGGTTGGCATAATGGTTAAGGTGATTACCTCATAAACAGAAGGAACAGTGTTTGATTCTCACATGGAGTAATTGGCTACGCTTAAAATGGCCCACAAGGGTAGTTAGTCTAGTACTAATCTATGAACTTATAACATTAAATGTTCAAACCCCTTAAATCAAGCAGGGCCATAATACATGATAACCCTGATGAAAATGTATGCACACCCCTCCAGTTATCAAGAGAAGGCTTGAAGGCAGACAAAGCAGTTTTTTGCTTGATCTGTAGTGGTAACTTATTCCGTAGGCTGGGAATACATTGAGTTAGGTCCCTTTCATTCCAGCAAGTCTTATTTATTTGTTGGTGTAAATGTAGGTCCCTAGTGCTGGTGTATATAGACCCACTGGTTTTGGGAAGAAATAGGAGGTCAAATAGGATTTAGTCCTTTGTGGCTTGAAAAGACAGCACAAGTCACTTCAAAGCAACTAGTATGCTTTTGAGTATAAGGAAAATTATGATAATATATTAGGATAGCTGAATGATTTAAGACCTTTAATTTTCTTTGGTTAAAAATCATTGGGGTCTTGCCAGTTAAGCAATATGCTTTGATTTGTATATGATGGATCTGATAAGGGAAGAGTACAGTGGTAAGATGACTGAGTTAGGGGAAAATCTGTGTAGGGTTGAGTTCTTCTGTCACTGTAGTTAATGTGGTGCAGAACATCACTGTCTGTGTGGTTTCTCAGCAAGTACTAGCAGTGAATCCTCACAGTCTTCACCATTTTTGTCTCTATGTAATCAAGAAGCAGATCAAGTTTGCAAGTGATATGCCAGCTACTGGTAGCTGGTGGCAGTAATGCTCAGTGTCTCATTAAATGTTACTTACCAAGTGAACATAACTTGTTAAGAAGGATAATGCTGTAAACTAAAACAACAGATGTGTAACATTCTGTTGTAAAACCTCTCTTCTTTCACTATAACACAGACAACAACATTTTAAGTGCACTGTCTAAGGGAGGGGACCTCTTGGAGATGTTTAGTAATTGTCGTGTCAGTAGAAAACAGTGACTTGAAATCCTCTATTGAAAAAAGAGGCACCATAATGCAGCTCCACAAGGAAATTATCTCAAAAGACAAAGGTGGTTATTACAGCCCATGACTCTACCACACTTGGATTTCTGAATCCAGGACCCCATACATTGGGAAACAATTTCTTTCTCCTTGAAAGATTCAGAAAATGGCAATGGAGCTGATTGCATGAGTACAAAAAAATTGACAATTATTCAATAAATAGCAAAAAGATCACAGAGAAGTTTTACATATTTGTTCATTATTTATTTATTTATTTTCTTTCTTTTTTGACCTGGAAGATGAGGCTGAGAGTAGAACCTCTTTTCAGTGGTGGCCTGTGGAGAAACGCCCATTGGTACAATATATACAAGATGCAATGTAAATTAACACAACTAAATGAAACATTAGTATCATCTTTGACAGTGAAATATTAGAAAAGGATAAACAGTAGCATACTGACGTTGCTCACCTTACATAAAAGGATATATTCACTCTGGTACAATTACACATGCACAAAGCATTCACACCAGTAAAGTCACAAACTATGTTGAAATGGACAAACATTTGTAGTGAAACAACTATAAAAAACAATGTGCACAAGTTAACTTATAAATACAGCATTTATTCAGGTTGCAAAAGCACCACGGCTCACAGGACGGTGGACCCACAAACAATCCCCAAGCAATGTAGAATAGCAAGGTATCAGTACTTTAATAGAACTTCCACAATCAGTCTCCACTGTAAACAAATATCTGTTGAGCGTTTTCACCCAGTCCAAATACCAGGCTTCATCAGAACCATGAACATTGTGTTCTAACAGCTTAAATAACAAATATACATCATGTGACTACCCCCTCCCACCAATAAAATAATTAAAAATATGTTTAAAAAAATATGTTGTACATACATATCCATAATGCTTGCATAGTTTATAATACATTAATACATTAAACATTCTGTAAGGTGCCAACAGCTGTAGAACTATAAAAGCAGTGCATTTGGAGAAAAACACTTTATAATCTAGCAGCCCTTAACTTCAAGATGCTGCTAATATTAATGTTGTCATTAAGCCCTGGGCCTCCCTCTGCATCCAATCTCAGTTGCCAAAGCAACTCTTTATACTCAAGTCTCGATTCCCAACTACCACCTCGAGGATCAATCAAGACCTGTTCCAGGACCATAAACTTAATGTCTATATCCTTACAAACTAGGGCATGCTTGTAAAAGGCATTAGAATCCTTACCCTTACTGACATAATACATGTGCTCATGCACTCTCTTTTTCAAGTGTCTTTCCCTTTTCCCTATATAAAAACTCATACAAATCATACATACCCCCATATACACCACACCCTGGGTCCTACAACTGAAATATTTAGATGCTTGAATTTTCATTTTTCTAGAACTGATGTACACAGACCCTTGATTTATCATGTAACAACATTAATGACAGGCTCCACATTTATAAGTGCCTTTCTTTACTCTATCCTGTCTTTCCTGGGAGTCAAACCCTCTTTCCACTAATTCCTTAAGGTTCATATCCCTTCTCCTCACAAAATGGGGATGTGTGGGGAGAAAACTAAAAATTTCCTCATTCACTCTTAGTATAGACCAATAATTCATGATTATTTTTTCTACTTCAGATGATGTTTTAGAAAAAGTATGTATAAAGGCACCTTTCAGTTGAGATGCTTCTGTGGTGCACTTGGTGTACTCAGACGTTCCAATACCCAATACAGGGAAAATTTTTGAATCCCTATTGTCAATAACTTCCCTTACTACACTGTCTATAAGTTTTTTAGGGTAACCCCTCTCTAGAAAAAGTGAAGTAATAAATTCCACCTCTTCCAAGAATTGATCCAACAAACTTGTCATCCATGACGCTCTAATCATTTGCCCCTTCACAATCCCCTTTTTTTGATAAAAAGGGTGTCCACTATCAAAATGCAAATATGCATTGGAAAATGTCTTTTTTCTAAACAACTTAGACTGAAAACATCCATTGTTATAATCTTTATATAATGTAACATCCAAGTAGTTTAAACTACATTCATTTACACTAGAAGTGAAGGCCAAAAACTCAGTGGATTCATTAATGTAGCAAAAAAATTCCTGCAACTTCTCTTTCGAGCCCTTCCAAAATAAACAGATGTCATCTAACAATCTTGTGTAATAAGTAATGTACCTAGCCCACTCAGTTTGTAATATAAATGTTTTCTCCCAAAAATATAACACACAATTGGCATATAAGGGAGCACACGGTGCCCCCATAGCCACTCCTTTCTTTTGGTGATAAAATTCACCATTAAAATACATAAAATTATTCCTAAGGACCGTTTCAGTAAATTCAATAATTAAATTAATAGTGTTACCATCCAGTCTTGATTCCATAGTAAGCAACTCAGAAAACCATTTGAGACTGGTCTCATGAGGTATACTTGGAAAAAGTTCTACTACATCTATAGTAACCATCAGTATATCTTCATCAAATTTGTCCTTGTTCATTGCCTTCAAGAATTCCCAAGAATCTTTATTAATATGTGGTACTGAGGCAACAAATTCCTTTACTTTCGAATCCACAAAGGTGGCCAAAGGCTCTGTAATTCCCCCACCACCTGCTACTATTGGTCTAAACTTAATGTTGCTAATCCCCTTATGTGTCTTTGGAATCCCGAAAATAATCGGGATTCTAGGCTGAGCAACATATAAGAAATTATATAATTTCTCATCAATACTTCCTTGCAGCAGATTATCCAATAAATAATATTTAATTTTAGCATATGCTATATTGTTCTCATTCCGAGAAACCAAGGAGTAGTGTTCAGTGTCTTACAAAATATTATACATATGTGTATCATAATCTACCGCATACATCAACACCACCCCACCCCCCTTGTCCGGTTTCATAACCCGACACTTTTGTTCATTCAACTTCTTCAATATCTGGTCATCTACTTCAGAAAAATTGTGACTCAGACCATCCTTAAAATTTAGTTGCCTAATATCCTTTTCTATAAGTTCCTCAAACATCTTCAAAAACGGGTGGGTGGGGGGATTGTACAAACTCCTTGAAAATTCATGCTGTGTGTATTCTTGCCCTTTAAATAAAATGTTCAAATTTAATTGCCTAATAAAAAGTTTTAGGTCAATAATAGTATTAGCCAACAACCCAGGGCGGGAAGGAACAAAATGGAACCTTTAGAAAATAGTTCAAAATAATCATCTGTTAAACAAATGTCAGTAAAGTTGTAAATAGTAAAGTTCCGTTTTTTGCAAACTCTGTTCTCATGATAATGTCCTTCTTCGTGTTCATACACCATGCCCTCGTCTGCAATTGTACTAGGCAAGATATTTAATTCTGGGGATAATTACACCCCTCCCCCTGTATCCCCCCCCCCCTCTGATATTGAAAACCCTGCACCGAGTGCTTTCTCTCTTTTTCAGCCAACTTCTCACTTCTCCTAAGTACTGGTTGTCCACCAGAAGGTCCTGCCGACTGATGGTTATTATTGTGACCTTCATCAGTCCTATTAACAAAAACATTGTTCACTTTAGTGGAGGCATGGTACACTTTAGTTAGGGGATATGCTCTCCCTTCCCTGTATTCCAGCAAATCCCTTTCCAATTTCCTTAATTTTCTAGTGATAATTATTTCACAATGGTTGTCTACCTCCCTAAATACATTCTCATATTTTACTTTCTCCCTACCAAACATATTGTCACTTGTAATTTTATGATGAACAGAATTAAGCTCATTCAACAGGGCCTCACTTTGAGCCTCATATTCACGTATCATTAAATTCATTACTTCAATACCTGTCCTATTAAATACTTCACACAGCTGCTGGTACAAAATACTATCCTGCTTAACATTATTTGGAAACTTAAATACCCGGAGTCCCTTTGGGACTCTATTAACTTAATTTCCAACTGATTAGTCTTAAAAGCATGTAATTTATCACTAAACACACCAAAATGATCATCAAAATTGACAGTGTTACGAATAAATGTACCTTCATTAAAATTAAATTGCTTGGTAGTCCATGTTTCAAAATTAAAATTATTCATATTGTTCATATTGTCAGTCCCTAAACTGTCTTGCAAAGTTTTATTGTTATTATTATTCCCCGTTCCTTTCTGAAACTGTGCATGTTGTTGGTTGACATTGGAACCGCTCATACGAACCTCACTCTCCAAAACGGCCCAAGAAAATGTTGTCGCACGTCCATTACGTAGCTTTTGGGCATTGGGAAGCTGCTGTTGATTCCCCGGAAGACTTGATGATGTCTCAGGTACACGGTCTCGTAAGTTCTCTGTTAACTGAGTTAATAAAAGAACTACTTGATTAAATTCACTTCTGGTAACCGGGGAATTATCTGCAGAGTCACTATTTTCCCCCAGAATAGCTGGAGTATCCATAAATTTGTCTGAGTCCACTCCTTTGGCCATGAAGCAAAAACCAGTAATACCAAAAAACACACGAAGCACAAAACCAATGCAAAACACCACGGCTCACAGGACGGTGGACCCACAAATGATCTCCAAGCAACGTAGAATAGCAAGGTATAAATACTTTAATAGAACTTCCACAATCAGTCTCCACTGTAAACAAATATCTGTTAAGCGCTTTTACCCAGTCCAAATACCAGGCTTCATCAGAACCATGAACATTGTGTTCTAACAGCTTAAATAGCAAATATACATCATGTGACTACCCCCTCCCACCAATAAAATAATTAAAAATATGTTTACAAATATATGTTGTACATACATATCCATAATACTTGCATAGTTTATAATACATTAGTACATTAAACTTTCTATAAAGTGCCAACAGCTGTAGAACTATAAAAACAGTGCATTTGGAGAAAAACACTTTAGAAATTTGTTAATGAAAACATTATATATTGTAAGAAAAAAAATCAGATATGGCAAAACATCCTAATAAGCATATATTTCTTTATAGAAATCATTTATTCATATTTAGCTTCTTTCATGATATCATAAATAACAAGATACTCAGGTCAACAGTGAGATTTTGAGTTTGACAGGTAAGTCCAGAATCAAAGGCAGTCCAGGAGGGTTAGAGCTACATGGCTACTGGCCTCATTTCTCTTCATAGTGGGAAGGGTCTTGACATTCAGGAACTGCAGTGTTGAATTCCAGTGTAGGTTAAGCATGTGAGCCTTACCAGTTTATGTTTGCTGCATGATGGCAAAGGTATATACATGCACTAAAACTGCTAAGGAACGCTGTGTATACAGGAAGAGAAAACATACTGTCATTGACCACAGGTTATGAATAATGTCTTTCTTGTGTTTTACAACACCGTAAACTAGTGGCAAGTCTTTGTTAAGGTTTGCAACAGTGAAGGTACTGACAAGAGAAGGCAGAGAAAGTAAAAAGCTGATAGGGGTAGAAGAGAGACCTAAGGGACCTGAGGAGTAACAAAAATAAGTGGATAAAATATATAATTGTAAGTATAGGTTTATAGGTGAATACTAGGCTAATTGCCACGAAGGGCCATTTTAAGCCTAGCCAAAGCCCATGGTCAGAATCAAACCTTGTGTCTTTGAGATAAGGGCCTTAACCATTATGCCAACCCGACTATGACCAATGTTTAGGCTAACCATTGGAGAAAAAGCCTACTCTAAAACAGAGCCAACTGTATTACAAAATAATCTAAATGAAAATATTTACAAAGCTGTCACACTCCCCCATCTTCTAACCCCATACAAACCTATTGTCCAACATACTCTCTCTTACTATTACTCAAATCCCAGTCTCACTACATTTTCAGTCAGTGTTATCAAACTGTGCCCTCATCTCAGCATACCTACTAACAATTTGCTTTCCAACTGTGAGCCCTCCTAGGTCTGCATTCCATCCAGTCCTTTTCTTCCATATTCATACCTGCTCCTCCAATATTCTGCTAGCATTACCCTTATCTCTCTCTGCTCATAATCAGTCTTTGTCCTTCCCTCTCTGTCTCCCCAGAGGCCTTACAGTCATAGCAATCTCATACTTCACCACCATTGCTACTAACCATGATTCTATTCTCTCCCAACTGTATGTCTTGCCCTTTCTATCCACTCATACACATACAGCCGTAGATCCCCCCCCCCAAATCTGTTTTATCATATAGGCCAATGATTCCCTTTTTCCTCCTCACTCCTCCAAATATATCCCTAACATCAAGTGCCTCCCTGTACAATCTGCACAGGCATATTATTCCAAGTGTGTGTCATCCTTTTTCTGAAAATCTCCTACTGGTCCTAAAATTCTCATCTTCATACACACTTCTCTTGCACTTTGCCAGAGCTCATCAACATGTCATATAATAATACCTCCTCCATACACTAGTGGGAATCACACAGATGAGCAGGACTTTAAAAAGGCAAAAATAAACAAATAAATAATTACATACTGCTCAGAGCGGGTATGAACAGATGGTCTACTTTGTTAGAACAGCAGCTCCACCGCATTCACCACAGCATCCTCAAGAAAAGCCTGTCACAGATAACTGAAACGTACAGGATCATTTCTTTGAAATCTAACTCAAGACTTACACAAAGACCTCATATTTACAAATGGGCCAATGAGGTAAAGTTACATAATTCAGCTTATGCATAATTCATTCCCTTCACTTCTTGCTTTGAAAGTCACTGCTAACCAAAGGATGTGCTGTGCTTGTGTAGTGCAACAATCAGGAGTCTTCAGCGCTCCCCTGTGGGGGAGAATGACTCAACAGCCACTGTGAATCTCTATAGTGACTGCAACCGCCTAAGGTAGCTTCACTACTGGATCACTTAACAGGAAAGTCTAGGTGATGAATTAAGGCTGACTGAGGACTTTCCAAATGCTTTCTTTAACTTATGACATCATTTAGATGTATGATCTTTTATGGGAGTGCCAGGCTGGCTGTGGGATACCTGGTGACTGTATTTTGTAATACTACAAGTAGGGAGTAAGGTGACATACTACAATATGACATGACAGCTGTCATCTGTCACTGTTCATCTCACAGAAGTAGCTGATATTGCTTGATCAGTGTAGTCTTATACATTGTTTACACCTATTAACCTTAAGCTACTACAGAAATGTTAAACCTATATGCAGACATGAACATTTAAGAACCATTCTCTTCCACAAGGTTACGCTTCTGTAATCTGCAAGTGGACACAACAGTATTCCAAGGTGAGAGGTGGGTGTAGGTGTCATTAAGTGTTCTACAAACTATACAGGAAAAGACATCTTCTGGAACTATGTATTACTGACAGAACAGTATGAGTGGCAGGATAATGACATGGTTAGGGCACAGTGGTATGTAGGATGAACCACTCTTACCGGCTTGTGGCATGTCTTGGTTAGCACCATGAGGTGGGTGTAGGTGTCATTAAGTGTTCCACAAACTATACAGGAAAAGACATCTTCTGGAACTATGTATTACTGACAGAACAGTATGAGTGGCAGGATAATGACATGGTTAAGGCACAGTGGTATGTAGGATGAACCACTCTTACCGGCTTGTGGCATGTCTTGGTTAGCACAATGAGGTGGGTGTAGCTGTCATTAAGTGTTCCACACACTATACAGGAAAAGACATCTTCTGGAACTATGTATTACTGACAGAACAGTATGAGTGGCAGGATAATGACATGGTTAGGGCACAGTGGTATGTAATATGAACCACTCTTACCGGCTTGTGGCATGTCTTGGTTAGCACAATGACCAATGTGCATTAGAAAAGTACAGTTGTGTATACTTACCATAAATGTAGATGTATGAGTGTATTCACTGTTGCAGCCATCACACCTGGGCCATCCCTGCCAGGGTAGCCCTCGGCTGGCCCAAACACCAGAGGCCCAGCACCTCTGCATTGGTTGCTGTCGCTCCAGGACTGATGTCAGGTCATCAGCAGTACAAAGCAAGGCAGCTGACACCATTACATCAGCCCCTCCTACCCTAACTGTCAGGAGCCCCCAAGTGGGAGCCAGGTTCTGGTGGAAGAACCCCCACCAGTAGAAAGTAAATACCAAAATGTCCCTTGTAAGGACAGAGAAGAAAGAAGAGGGAGATGGAGGGATGTCCCTGGTGGGGACTCCTCTGAGGAAAGCTGCAGAGGTGGAGGCTGCTCTGGTGGAGTGAGTCCTGACCCCTTAGGAGGAGGCTTTCCATGTTGCACACTGCATCCATTTCTGTTACAAACAACATGGAAATTGTTTGTTTGGAGATGGCTTTGCCCTCTGCCCCTGCTGCAAAGCTAACCAGCAATTGATCAGACTTTCTGAAGAATTTAGTCCTGTCTAGATAGAATCTGAGCTGTCTGTGCACATCTAGAGAGTGCAGAATCCTTTCCCCCTTGTTTTGTGGGTTAGGGAAAAAGGTGGGCAAATGAATGGATTGCTTGAGAGCCACACTGGACACCACTTTGGGCATGAAGGATGGGTTATTCCTGAAGGAAAACCTGTCAGCATGGAAGATAGCATGGAAGATGATGAAGGGCTTCGCAGCCATGCATGCTTGTAGCTTAGAGACCCTTCTGGCTGAAGTGATGGACAGAAGGAAAGCTGTCTTCCAAGAGAGAAATTTTAACTCTACTGAAGATGCTGGTTCGAAGGGCGGCAGGGTGAGCTTTTCCAACACAAAGTTAAGGTCCCAAGCTGGGGCGGGTGCTCTTCTGGATGGCCTCAAGTTGCTAGCCCCTCTTAGGAATTGTTTGATCAGAGGGTGTGACAAAAGAGGCTGCTCAGTGGGGAAATGAGCAGAGATAGCAGAGGCATGAATTTTAATAGAGGGCAAAGAGAGACCACTGTGTAGCAGGTTAGCTAAGTAATCCAGGATGAGAGGAAGGGAAGGAGGGAGGGCTGTGCCATATTGGCTCCCTTAGCCTGAATCCAGGTGCAGAACCTTTTACATTTGTCAGCATAAGACCTTCTAGTGCTAGGGAGTCTGGCCTCATGTATAACATCCAGAACCTGTTTACTGAGGTTGGCAGATTGATTGGTGGTTAGGGAATAAGCCAAGCTGCCAAATTGAGGGTCTGCAATTGGAGATGCATGAAATCTTCTTCCCTCTGGGTCAAGAGGGTTGGGGTCTGAGTGAGGTGCCATGGTGGCAGTGGTGACAGACTGCGCAGCTGTGGGTACCAGTGCTGGTGAAGCCAGTCTGAAGCAATAAGAGTTGTCCTTGGCTTTTCCTGCCTTGTTTTGAGCAGTACCCTGGGGATGAGAGGCAGTGGAGGAAAGACATAGACCGATAGATTGACCCAAGGGAAGGACAGGACATCCACTTTCCAAGCCATGCAGTGATGTTCCCTGGTGCAGAATTTGCTGAGCAGATGGTTGGTGTGGGAGGCAAAAAGGTCAACCTTCGGGGTCCTCCATTTCTAAGTTATTAGTGTGAAGGTTCTTTTGTCTAGCTGCCACTTGTGTGGATCTAGAAGATTTCTGCTTAAGTGGTCTGCCAGAGAGTTTAGAGAACCTGGCAGAAATTGTGCTAAAAGGTGTAATTGCATGGCAGAGGCTGTGTGCCAAAGGGTCATGGCCAGCCTGCATAGAGGGTAGGAGTGAGTCCCTCCCTGCTTGTTGATATACCACATCACAATGGTATTGTCTGTTTTGATCAGGAGAGCCCCGGGGAGAGAAGGGGCCTGAAAGCTGTCAATGCGTGCTGGACAGCTAACATCTCTTTTTGGTTGATGTGCAGATGGATTTACTGTGGGCTCTATTGGCTCTGAATGCATGTGATGTCCAGGTGTGCACCCCAGGCATAGTCTGATACATCTGTGGTGAGAGTCTGGGTTGCAGGGGGTGGTGAGAAAGGCAGTCCCTTGTTGTGGGAGCATGCTGCTGCCCACCAAAGAAAATCTTTTCTGAGGCAAGGTATCATGGGTATAAGAGTTTCCAGGTCTTGAGAGTGTTGATACCAAAGGCTTTTTAGGTACCATTGAAGTTTCCTCATATACAGTCTGGCATATGAGTAGAATGCAAGACACCATGAACCTCAGAGCTTGCAGAATTTTCCTTGCAGATAACTGGGGTCTGATGGCTAATTGAGAGAAGTAGGCTGTCAGGTAAGTTTGCTTCTCTGGTGTAAGGAATGCCATCTGTGATGCTGTGTCCAGGCTTGCTTCCAGGAATATAATCCTTTGGGTGGGTACTTGTTTGGATTTCTTTTCATCGATTGTGTAACCTAGGGAGGCCAGTAGGAACTTTACAAAGGCCAGGTGCTTGAGCAGCTTTTCCTGACTGTATGCCTGAATTAGGCAGTCATCTAAGTATGGGTCAATTTGGATATTCCTTTGTCTTCCAAAGGCAATGGCCAGAGCCAGACATTTTGTGAAAACTCTGGGAGCAGTAGATAAGCAAAAGGAAAATGCAGAGAACTGAAAGTGCAGAGATCCTGCCCTGAAACATAGATATTTCCTGCATAATTCCCCTGATAGAATGTAGAGGAAGGCCTCTTTTAGGTCTAGGATGGCTAGCCAAGCATCCTTGGAGAGCATGGGCAGCAGTTGCTGGAGGGTGAGCATTTTTAATTTTGGTATCACCAGGAAGGTGTTTAGAATGGATAGATCAAGGATGGGGTGCCAGGTGCCCTCTTTTCTGGGTACTAGAAAAAGTCTGGAGTAGAAACCTTGGCCTTTCTGTTCTGCAGGAATGTGCTCTATTGCCCTCATAGAGATCATGGAAAGGACTTGCTTTTCTGCCTCTGCCTATTGGTTTGGAGGTAGATCTGGAAACCTTTTTGGGGTTGGAAGAGTGTGGAAAGAAAATTTGTATTCCTGGGACACAATGTTGAGGACCCAGCGGTCTTTGGCAATGGTGGCCCAGGAGCTTGCATGAAAGGAGAGTTTTTCCCCCTTAGGGTAAGTGAAGGTGGGCAGAGGGAGGGGGTGGGGGAGGAGAGTCATTGTGAGTTCTTACCATGAGGGGGTGGCTTAGAACTCCCTGTTTTTGAAGTGGAGGAATTCCACTGTTTTGATCTCTGCATTCCCTGTGGCTGCTGTCTGGGGGGTGGGGGGGGTCTGCTTCCACGAGGTCTGGGCTAAACTGATCTGGTGGGAGCAGAAAAGGACCAGTGCTTGGAGGAGCAATGCCTGCTGAACCTGGGTGGCTGGACCTGTAAGAAATCCTTAACTATCTGCATAGATTTAGCTTTTTTTCCATCTTTTTTAAGACCTCCTCCGCCTTAGTGCCAAATAAGTTGTCTTTGTGCAAGGATGTATCCAACAATTTAGATTTAACATGGTCTGGCAAGGGCTGTTCCTTAAGCCATGCATGCCTTCTAATGATAGAACCGGTGACTGCTGCCCTGCAAGAAGCTTCTAGGGCATTAAAACCACAGTGCAAGATATGTTTAGTTACTTGACTTGCAGAATGCATTAACTCTTGTAACTCTTTAGATTCTGCACAGGCAGGAAAGTAAGACACTTTTTGTTTGAGGAGTTCCATGGTATGTTGCTGAAATTTTAGTATATGGAACTGGCAATTTAGTGCTCTGATAGCAAGAATAGAAGAGGTGTATACTTTTTTACGAAAACCCAGACCAGCAGACTTTGGCAAACAAAGTAATTTTAATGTAGTGCTAAAAGGCACATAACAAAGAGAGTGTTAAGCAAACCGGTTTTGGCTTGGATACAAGTAGCCTTCTTCAGTGCATACAAATCACAAGTAACACATCCCCAATCTCTTATATAGTCAGCAGATGAGGCTTAACTAATTACTACAATTGGTACTTAATACAGTGATTAATGCAATAATTAAAGGTGCTCATTCAGTCCAGGAGAGAATAACCCCCCCAATTTAATAATCCATTTCTTTTCCATATTGTTAAGGATCTGATGCCATCCAAACTTGTTAAATCTGTTGTCCCTGATCCAATCAATAATGGTAAAATAAAAAGATGCATTAGTATGTGCAATGGTGTGTTTGTAGAGAGCATTGGTAATTCTCTGATGCCTAATATCACTAAAATGCTCTGCAATCCTGAACTTGACCGGACGTGAAGTTGGCACAATATAAAACGCAGAGCAACTGCACGTGGCCAGATAGATAACCCAGTCCATTTGACAATTAGCAAAAAAGAAATCCTATAGACCTCACTAGTGTTTTTGCTGCTAAAATCCTTAGTCTTGCAAACCTTGGGGCAATATACAGAATAACCACAGGGAAAACCACCAATCAAATGATCCCCTAATGGAGTAGATGACTTGTAAGCTATCTTGGCTGTGTCTGCGTTTGTAATAACTCAAAATAGAGCACAAATTGCTACCCTTCTTATAGGAAAACTGGCATCTATTGTTCAGAATGCCAGATAGTCTATTGTCTGCCAAAAGAATGTTCTAATGTCGTTGGACACTATTAGTTAATACAGCAGTATTCCTATTATAAAGCACACAACTAACTCTTGTTCCTGAGGCTTGTTTTTATATTCCAGGAGAGAATCCCTATGTATAGAATCCACAGTGTTCTTAGCATGTAATATATGTCCCAATTTATAACCCCTTTTCAAAAACCGGGAGGTGAGATCATCCCTGTATAAATCATATGATGCTTCCGTGGAACAAATACGTTTCATTCTCATATATTGAGACTTTGGAATATTCCTACATATGTGAGGGGGATGATAGCTGGTGGCGTGAAGAAAGGAGTTATACTCAGGGTATTTACAGTAAACTTCAGAACTCAAGGTATTATCCCTTTGTCTAGTGACTAGTACATCCAAAAATGTAATACTGTCCTGACTGTAGTTCACTGTAAAATGTATTCTCCACTTGTTTTCATTCAAATAGTTGACAAAATCTTGAAAATATTCAGAACCCGATCTCCACACCAACCAGCAATCATCCAAATACCTCCTCCATATGTCCATGTCTTCCAAAAATATGTTATGAGAACTGTTGTAGATGATCTGCTCTTCAATGTATGCCATAAATAAATCAGCATATATAGGGGCAAAAGAAGCCCCCAGTGGCCATTCCCTGAATTTGTAAATAGCAGGCATCACGATATAAAAATACGTTTTTGGTAAGGACATGTTCAGCTAAAACTAACAATAACATATTAAATCCTGGGGAATATAGACCAGATTTAAAAAGTCAATATTCCAAAGCATCAATACCTGCCCAATGAGGGATGTTAGTATAAAGGGCAGTTACGTCAAGGGTACACAGAAATCATCCCTGTTCTAGTTGTGACTCAGATAATCTGAAGAAATTCAGTTGTGTCCTGTATACGGGCACATACACACTTCAAAAGGGGTTTGAGATATTTTGTCAAAAATTGAGACAATGGTTCTGTCAGTGAGCCTCTCCCAGAAACAGCAGGCCTGCCAGGGGGATTCTGTGGGTCTTTGTGCATTTTAGGGAGAAAATAGATATACTGAGAGAGAGGGTCCGGCACAGATAAATGTTGGAATGTATGGTTTGAAATAATTCCCTCATCTTTGGCCAAAGAAAGAAATGCATCTATCTGTTTCTTAAAGGTCAGGGTCAGATTAAGGGGCAAGCACTTATAATAACGTCCATCCAAAAGTTGCCTCAAAGTTTCAGAATTATATTGAGGCCAATTTTGTACTACAACCTCCCCACCTTTATCAGAAGACAATATAACCAATATATTGTTATCAGCCAATTCCTTAATGCATTGCAGTTCAATCTTTGATAGGTCATTTGATCCAATACCAGACTTCCTAGAGTAGAAATGCATATCCCTAAGAACAGTAGAATTCATAGGTGGTGAAAAGTAGACTTATGGTACCTGAATTCATCCTGGACCCTATTGGAATCTTTATCCTGAAAAAAACAACCGTAGGTTAAGAGTTCTGCAAAAAGCAATGATATCATTAGCAAAACTGTCCTCAGGATCAAAAAAGCCAGGTATAAAAGTTAGTCCTTTATTCAAAATATTAGGTGACAAAGTACAAGAGGAAATGTTTAACACATTTGAATTGGTTATTTCTGAGCAAACATTCTCAGTAACCCTTCCATATTGTCCAACTCATTTATGTTTCCTGCCTTTCCGTTTTTGTTTAAATCGAAAGGGACATTGTTATTCCTTTTTGGTGTTGGAGATCCTATGGTACATTGTGCATCAGACTCAAGGGCTGAAGATGAATCATCTCCAGTAGAATCATAACCCATAGGGGACATTTTCTTTAAAAGAGAACGTGGACTTTTTTTCTAAAAACAAATTTGAATGGTTGTTTAAACCTTACATGTTTAGCCTGATTTTTTGAGAGTGGATCACCACTCTCATAATCAGAAAGGTCCCTCAAAAAATTCTTTCCTCTTGCACTTTCGCTGATAACCATAGATTGGTTATATTGTCTGTTGATAAAAGTGGGGTGGTTGTAGTACAAGATTGGTTTCAATATAATTCTGAAGCTTTGAGTCAACTTTCGGATGGACGTTATTATACATACTTGCCCCTTAATCCGACCCCAACCTTTAAGAAACAGATAGATGCATTTCTTTCTTTGGCCAAAGATGAAGGAATTATTTCAAACCATACATTCCAACATCTATCTGTGCCGGACCCCCTCTCTCAGTATATCTGTTTTCTCCCTAAAATACACAAAGTCCCACAGAATCCCCCTGGTAGGCCTACTGTTTCCAGGAGAGGCTCCCTGACAGAACCATTGTCTCAATTTTTGACAAAATATCTCAAACCCCTTTTGAAGTGTGTATGTGCCCGTATACAGGACACAACTGAATTTCTTCAGATTATCTCTGAGCCACAACTAGAACCGAGATGGTTACTGTGTACTCTTGATGTAACTGCCCTTTATACTAACATCCCTCATTGAGCAGGTATTGATGCTTTGAAATAGTGGCTTTCAAAATCTGGTCTATATTCCCCAAGATTTAATACGTCATTGTTTGGATTAGCTGAACATGTCCTTACAAAAAACGTATTTTTATATCGTGATGCCTGCTATTTACAAATTCAGGGAATGGCCACTGGGGGCTTCTTTTGCCCCTATATATGCCGATTTATTTATGGCATACATTGAAGAGCAGATCATCTACAACCGTTCTCATAACATATTTTTGGAAGACATGGACATATGGAGGAGGTATTTGGATGATTGCTGGTTGGTGTGGAGATCGGGTTCTGAATATTTTCAAGATTTTGTCAACTATTTGAATGAAAACAAGTGGGGAATACATTTTATGGTGAACTACAGTCAGGACAGTATTACATTTTTGGATGTACTAGTCACTAGACAAAGGGATAATACCTTGAGTTCTGAAGCTTATCGTAAATACCCTGAGTATAACTCCTTTCTCCATGCCACCAGCTATCATCCCCCTCACATATGTAGGAATATTCCAAAGTCTCAATATATGAAAATGAAAAGTATTTGTTCCAAGGAAGCATCATATGATTTATACAGGGATGATCTCACCTCCCGGTTCCTGGAAAGGGGTTGTAAATTGGGCCATATATTACATGGCATCAGATCCTTAACAATATGGAAAATAAATGGATTATTAAATTGGGGGGTTTATTCTCTCCTGGACTGAATGAGCACCTTTAATTATTGTATTAATCACTGTATTAAATACCAATTGTAGTAATTAGTTAAGCCTCATCTGCTGACTATATAAGAGACTGGGGATGTGTTACTTGTGATTTGTATGCACTGAAGAAGGCTACTTGTATCCAAGCTAAAACTGGTTTGCTTAACACTCTCTTTGTTATGTGCTTTTTAGCACTACATTAAAATTATTTTGTTTGCCACAGTCTGCTGGTCTGGGTTTTCATGACCTGGGTGAATTTGGAACCTTGCAGTTGCCGTACAGGCAGGGGCTTTCCTACTTTTATCTAGTGTACTTTTTTACCCCATCTGTCTAGTGCCCGGGATTCTTGGCAGAGGGTGCATTAATTCTTTTAAGCCCTTGAGAAATTACCTTAGGCAGTAGGATTTTTAAAAAGAAATGTGTATGAGTCAGGGACTCTGTAATACTTGTCAGGTTTTCTGGGTGCATGAGGGAGGGTTTCAGGAGTCAAACTGGATTCCAGGAAAACATTGTCCACAACATCCAGCACTGGAGGAATGGCCAGGGGTCTGTGCTGTGGAAGATCTAAGAATTCCCTGAGTCTTTTTTAGACTGAGGGTAGTCCTGACATTCTCTTTGGAAATGCTCTCTTACGGTATGAAGGGTTTCCCCAAAGGAAAACTCCTCAGATGGAGTGGCTGAAGGAATGGAGTCCTCTGCATCAGAATCCTCATAAGCAGAGAGGGGTTGCAGCTCTTCGTATTCAGATACATTGGAGTTATCAGACTCCTGTTCAGACAAAACTACTGGGGACAGATGTCTTTTTCTTTTGGAGGGGGTAGCTTGGCTTCCCCTGATCAGCGTGATAAGGTCTTCTGCCATTCTAAGTATTTGAGACTGAGGCAAGGAAGCAGGTGCCTGAGGTTGGGTCGTCAGATTCTTGTGTGTGGTTCATACCCTGGGCCTTAGAAACTCAGTAGTTTTCAAAAGAACGGTAGGTGCGAAAGAAGTTGTCAGTTTGTGTTGAGTATCGCTAGTGTGAAGTACTTCCTTGGAAGCTGGTGCCTGCTCAGTGGCTTTGGACTCATCCAAGGGAGAGACAACAGCAAGATCCTTAGTCGAAGAAGAGTTTGCAGCATACCGGACTCCAAAAGGGTCTCAGTAGTGGCCTGCAAATCCACAGCAGCAGGCATCAGGGGCTGCGAAAGCACCTCACTGAGGACCGGAGAACTGATGACTAGCTTAATGGAAGCATCATCGGTAGGTTTGGACCTATGTGGTCTGTCTCTGTCTTTATCCTTACGTTTGTTCGGAAGATCTGCTGTCGGATGGCTTACCAAAGCCATATTGGAATTCGAGGACTGTAAGTGAAAATATCTAGCTACAATAAGGGCCCGATGAATTATAGTTCTGGTGTTGAACAAAGCACAAAAGCAACAGCAGGGGACATCGTGGTCTGAGCCTAAGTAAGTGACATAGTACGAATGAAAGTCTCGGTGTGGTATTTGCTTTCCACAGGCAAGACAATTGTTAACTTTTTCTGACATTGGTTAGAGCAAGAAAAAAGGATCCCCCATGGGGTACTTAGGCTTTAGAAGACTTCAGCTTCAATTTGGAAGACAAAACTCAGTTAGAGGCTGACCGGCACTCGTGCAAACTGCTTCTGCTTTGGGCTCCGTGGCAAGAAAGACTAATGTAATGGTGTTGGCTGTCCCACCCAACACCACTGATGACCCAACGCCAGTCCCAAAGCAACAGCAATTGACGCAGAAACACCAAGCCTCTGGCACTCGGGACGGCCGAGGGCCACCCCGGTAGGTACAACTTAAATGTGACGACTGCAACAGTGAAACACAAAGAACATCTAGTATGATACCCGGACAATGTTGTATTTTTTCAATGACAGTATGCATGCAGCACATATCTTTGCAGATCAGTGCCATGGAGTGGTAACATACCATATGTGATCCACTATTCTTCATGAGTCCCAGGGATTAAATATTATGTGCAGCATATGCAAATTATTAAAGGTCACCTATAGCATATACAAAGGTTTCAGTGATCAATGAACACTTCTTTGCTGCTCATTATCAAATATTAACTATGATCCTTGCCTTGTTTTAGCTTCAATGAGAATAGCCATGTAAAAGTTTACTTCTACAGTAATCTGAGTGAGAGATGCTGAAATGCTCAGGCAACTTTCTACAGAAACCACTAATGCAGAGCATTATTAATATGTACTGAGTGTTCTGAGGTGCTTCACTGATTGGTGCAGTCACTCAGAGTACTGCAGTGATTGGATGATTCTTGTTAAATAGATTATAATAGAGTGATCCTACTCAAACATTTTTAAAACTGTGAGAAAATAAAGAGCTGCAAATTCTATCAGGCCTGCTACTTTAACTTGATTTTAGTGTTAAACAGCCCTTGCAGGTCTTGAACCCAGGATGCTGTACACTATAGTCAGAGCAGTTAATCACTAAGCGATCACAGGTCGACCATGATTTCAGGACAAGGTGATATGGCAGATTGGTTGTCTTGTCCATTTCCTAAATTCTGTAAGAAGAAGAAAATGAATATTTTTTACATGATATCCTCCACAGTGCTAAACGTCTTATTCCATAGTCATAGGTAAGTAATGGAGTAACTGTTCTTATGGGCCATTTTAAGCCTAAACAATTCCCCTCAGTGAGAGTCAATTCCTTTACTGCTTGTCTGTATGGTAAACACCTTAACCATTACACCAACTCCCAGAAACTGAAAAGAAAGCTAAACAGAAGTAAACTTGGTGAAATTTGAACTTTGCTTGGCTAAATGTAAACACTGTAATATGTTTACAGACTTGTGGTGGTATGTTTTATGAATGCCACCTTCAATAAATATTGTTTTCTCTGCTGTTGCAGTAAGAAGGAAATGAGAAGGTGTGCACAAAGAAAAACTGTATTGTGCCAAGTACAGCTGAAAGCTGCCACCTAAAATGTATTGCTGAGGAGAAATATTATATCTTTGTCTTCATTTCTGAAGATTTAAATGATTCATATCGTATTATTAGTTAAACGTGTTCTCCACATTCTCATTCATGAGTAACTATATTTCTGAACATTCTGTGAATTATTTGTATACAATTTTGCAATTATCTGTATCATGCTCGGTAAACTGACTGCTGTGCTTAGTGCTAAGTTATTTATGTTAGAATGCATGGCGCACTCCAATAAATATATGTTCAAGTGATTACTATCAAAGAGAGCAATTGAGCAATTTCAGTGAGGCATGTTATTTAATAAAGAAACATGAGAAGCTTGTGTATGGGACTAAGGTGATTCCAGACTTTCTGGGTCCATTCCTGACCTCCTAGCATTCATATATACTGTATCAAGCAGCAGCAAAACAAAATGATCTCATATAAAAATGGAATATTATAAAGCAACAGCTTCACTTTGGGTAAACTTGTGTGGTAAAATGGGTTACATCTACTGAAGTGCATTTATTTCCTTTCATGTATTTGTTAACACTGTCCAACAGAACATGAAGTGACCCTATTCTTCATTTTAGGGCACCAATTCAAGTTGAAACAGCTTAATTCAAATTTTCAAATAAATCCTACTGGCCAGGTGAACATCATTCACTATAAGATTACTAGTAATTGCCAATTAACAACATTGGTTAGCATGTATCTCTTTTTTAATAGTGTATTCAACTACTGTAATCCTTATTCATAGCACCTAATAATAAAAGGGCAAAATCAACGAACATTACCAGTTATATCACTTTCAGTGTATACAGGCAACTAATGTGTTGATCAGAGACCAAATTAACAACTAGGATGTGATTATCATGGTCAAAGAACTCAGATCTCAGAGTCACAGATTGTCAACCTTTGTTGAAACCATAAGCACAGTATGTTTTTGTCTCACCAGAGACTTCTTATTTATAGCACATGTGACATTACCTTTCTTCCATATTATTCTTTTTAGGTTGTTTCCCTTCTTCCAGTACTCCCCATCATTTGCTCTCTCTCTTACCTGCTCTTTATAGAAATCAGTTCTTCAAGCCAGCTTTCACTTATTCCTCATGCCGACACACTAAGTTATTTGCCTGTACCACTCACTCACTCCGTATCTGACTCAGCTAGACGGTTAAGGAAATTGCTTGCCCACAGGGTTTTCTCCAGTGATACTTAATTTAATATCACTGGCAAGGACATGTGAACTGAGGAAAAGCTACTTATTCAGAGACCAGAGTGCTGTAGTAATACAGCAATAGCAGGTCTGGGGATTTACCGTTGTCTTTCTCAGCGGCTTTCTGTGTCTATGTGATATGTTCTGTCTACCCAGGCCACCTGTATGAGAAGGCCTCTCCTCATAACTGTTTGTCATACTAGTAATAGTTATTCAGGCCTACTAGTCATACCATGTTATTTTGGAAATATTACATCCTTCTTACTTTTTTTCCAATATAACTGTGCACATACAGGTCTAGTGGGGGTAATTAAAACATCTGTGATGTAGCCACATTTAGGGTTGCTTCTTTTTTAAAATGGAGAGGAGCTCCTTTTTGATTTACTTCTACTTTTACATTTCTAGTCAAACAGCATTCATCTTCTTCCAATTATATCTTTATTATTACTATATTTTTAGATGAAGGGCCAGAGTCTTGTCCCTAGAGCTTGTTTTTATTTGACTGTTTTTCCTTCTTTGTCTTAAATCTTATGCTTGACTCAATTTTTTTCTGCAGTCTCGCCTACAAGCATCACTCACTCAAATAAATCATACTGCATCCTTTTACCTCACACCTTTTAGCTACTCTTTCTTCTGGATAAAATTATTTTCATTTTATCCTCTGAGTAACATATTACAGACACCCTACTATTTCAGGGAAATGGCCCACATAATACATGCTTTCTTCTTTAAAGGTGCATAGCCAAAGACATTATATTTTGTTGTGGTGTTCAGAACATTAGCTGACAACAGTGCTGGACTTGTCTGCTGTGCTCTGTATTGTTGCATGAGACACATACTGGCTTAAATTCTTACGGGGAAGTCAGATTTTTTTAATACGCAGATGTGTCTTCTTCCCACCTAGAAGAAGTCACAATCATCTTTACTAGGAAAAGTCTCTCCACAGCCCCCATATAAGGTGGGTAGAATAGGGAAGCGCTCCAGTTTTTTCCATAGCTATAAGTAGATTAAGACAGCTCACTAGTGGCTGCATATATCTTCAACCCAATGATGACGAGAGACTCTTGAGATCAACACTCAAAAAGATGGTTAATCATCTAGACTCTGAGGTACTCATCATCATCAACCCCCTTTTTCCATTTTTCCACATGGGGTCGGGGTATTCTGTTAACTGTCACCATCTCTCTTGATTCACTGCTACACTTCTGGCTTCTTTGGCACTCAAGCTTGACTGTCTCAGATCTTCTCTTACAAAATTCATCCACCTCTTTGCTGGCTGTGCTCATTTTCTCTTACCTTCTTCCTGTCTTTCCCAACTCTTCCTCACCAGATTGTCTTCTGCTTTTCTGCACATGTGCTCAAACCACCGTAATCTGTTCTCTTTGACCTTTTCTGCAACTGGAGCTACTTTGGCTTCTGCTTTTATGTCCTCATTTCTTCGTCTATCCCACGGTGTGCATCCTACCACCCATCTGGGGAACTTCATTTCCATCACCTCTAGCTTCCTCATCTGCTCTGCCTTTACTGCCTAGATTTCTGTACCATACAGTAGTACCAGTTGTTACACTGTTTTGTACACCTTACTTTTCAGTTTCTTTGGTATTCTTCTGTCATATGCTACACCTGACACTCTATGTCAGTTGTCTGGAACCCCTCTGATTCTAGCTTTGACATCTTCATTTACAGTTCCCTTCTCCTCAACCACCCCTCCCAGATGTTTGAAGCTGTTAACCTGGTCCACTGTCTTCCCTTTTATCTCAATTTTCAGCTTTTTCTGATTTTCCCCATTTGCTGCCATTACAAATGCCTTATCTGTATTTAGTTTAATCCCATGTGCATTCCGTTTTGCATTCCATTCCCCTATCCTTTGCTGAAATTCTTTCTCAGTGTCTGTCTGTAATGTCACATCATCTGCATATAGCAACTTTGTTGATCTGTCCCCTCTGACCTGTTTGCTAATGTAGTCCATCAGCAGTATGAACAGTGGCAGGCTCAGAGCTGAACCCTGATGTACACCTACTAATACTGGGAACCCCTCTGTGAGAACGAACACTGTTTGTATTTGAGTCATTGGATACTTGTACATATCTTGTACTAATTCTACCAATGTTTCTGGGACTTCAAACCACCACAGTACTGCCCAATCAGCTTTCTTGGGACCTTGTCATATACTTTGTCCAAGTCTAGGAATGCCCAGTTGCACCAGTTCCTCATTTCTAGCTTCTTCTCAACTATCTGTCACACTGCAAATATCAGTTCAGTTGTGCTGCATCCTGATCTGAATCCGAACTGATCATCACCCATCTTAATTTCTTCTACTTTGTGTATCCATTTATCAATCACCCCTCCATAATTTTCATGCAATGTGACAGGAGTTTGATACCACTGTACTGCCCACATTTGCAGATGCCCCCTTTGTTCTTGTGCACTGGCATGAGTATGCTTATTCTCTAGTCATGTGGGATATGCCTTTCTCTCACCACTGCTGTGAGTACCCTCAGGAGCTATTTCTCCCCTGTATCACCCAGCATCTTTATCATAACAGCTATGACCTTATCTGAGCCTGCTGTTTTCCTGACTTCATTTTCCTTAGTGTTATTCTTAGTTCTTCTAGAGTGGGCTCCTCTTCTTTTCTCATTTTAGGTTGTGTCTTGGGCAGTACAGCTTCTGTGGAGTTTTATTTTTTTAATTAGAAGTTGCTAGAAGTACTTCTTCTATCTGCCTTTGATGTCCTATGGGCTGGTGAGCAGGTTGTTGCTGGCATCACTTATGAAAGGTGTCTGATTATCTTCTTTATTTTTCTGTCTTTGCCTTGCAACCTGATATAGTTTCTTTGTTCCACCTACTAAGTCACTTTCCAGAAGCTGGTAGACTGCCTCCAATGGCCTATTCTTTGCTATTTTAACTTCTTTCATAACTTCTTTGTTAGCCAACCAGTATTCCTTCCTAGCCTGTCTTTTCTATCTCCTACTTTTTCCTGCACTCCTTCTTTCTTTTGATGACTTCTTGGACGTCTGGATTCCACCACCAGCTTTTCTTATGTACCTTATTCTCATACCTGGCTCAGACACATATCTGTTCTGTAGTCCACACACATGCTGTTTTTAGGTGCTGCTATTCTTCTTCATCTCCAACTATTTCCTCCTCCTCTTCTTGAGGTGCTAGAGCCCTGAGTAATTCCTTTAACCATTGTGCTTTCTCTCCAGTCAAACGTCCAGGTCTTTAGCCTGGTCTCTGTGTCTCTGACCACTTCTTGCATCTGACTGTGGAAGCCAGTGACTTATTCTGTGGATTGACTGTTTCACTGGGAATGACTTTGCAATCACTGATTCTACCCTAGTGCCATTTCCTTATTAGGAGAAAGTTCACCTGAGTTGCATGTTGGACACTCTTGTATGTGATCTTGTCACTGTCTCTTTTTCTGAACCATGTGTTGGTTACTATCAAGCCATTTGCAAGACAGAAGTCTAGAATGGCCTCTCTTTCTTTATTCCTGTTGTCCCACCCACATGGACTCAGGTAGTCCTCATATCCTGTTCCGCCTATCCCAATAAGTGCATGCAAGTCACCCGTTATCAACATCCGTTCATGTTGTCCTGCTTTATCCAAGTAGGTCCTGCAACTGCTGTCTGAATGCACTCTTTTTCTCAGTATCACAACCCTGTTGTGAGGCATAGGCTGAGATTATGATTACTACCCTATTATTACACTGGAGTCTGATTGCCATAATTCTATCAGTAATTCTGATGACCTCCTTGACTGCCTTCTGAAGCCTGTCTCTCACCACAGTTCCCACACCATTTCTAGCCTGTCCTCCTCCTGAGTACTAGACTCTGGGTGGTTTGCTGAACTGCCCTTCCACCTTATCGCTTGGATACATAGGATGCCCACCCTTCTCTGTACCACCTTATCTGAGGCAATCTCACTTGGATATCTGGAAAAGAAGATGAACAGTTAATGCTATCTTGATGACTAATGTCTAGTAACTGTATTCCATATACAAGTCTACAAGTTGACAGGACAGATCACTGCACTTGGCTGAACCCATTTTCTATCGCATACAGTTTATAATGATGGGTAAATAAATAATAAATATGACCTAGTCATATAATTAAGCATGCATGACAAACCACTACTAGCTTATATAGCACCTTCTCAACGCATCCTGAATATATTATCAGGTTACAGCCAAGGCTGACAATAATAAGGCTACACCAAAGAAAAATCTGATGTCTTTCTCAAAACAAGGAAGCGATGGCCATTTTCGACAGTCTCTGTAAGACAAAACCTGACTTACTTTACCATCTTGGTTAAATTTTTAAATATATGTCAACTGACCACTCCCCAAGAAAGAAATGTTTGTAGAGTACTCAGCCATTGTAGAATTTAATCCTACAGTCTTTTCCTGAGGAAAGTCAGAAAAGACAAACATGAGTTGTGTTTCAGTCATGTTTGTTTTTAAACTGCGACTATAAAGTCAGTTCTTAATGGTATTCATTCAGATTGTAATATACACAAGGCAGAATTAAAATAATTTCTATGATAAAATAAAAGCATGTCATCTCCTCAGGGTGTAACAGCAGATGAAAGGATGAGGTGTCCAATCATGTTCATAACAAGAATGAAAAGCAAGGTGGTCAGAGGTAATCACTGCCACACTCTACTACCTTGGATAAGAATGTGGACAGAGTAGAACCAACTCTAGTTATATTTTGTTACTCTATATGTTAGGACCAAATCCATTTCAGAGTTTTGATACTCTGTGCCAGTTGTACACAGTATCAATGGCACGGTGCCATAAACCAGTTCACTTATCTGATTAGCAACTACATAAATAAATATATAAAAATCATATCCAACCCCTAGAACTTCTACTGTCCAAATAGAATCAAACCTTTTTTAGCTGAATATGTCCTGAAAGAGCTATGATGAAGCTTGTCCAATAGTGCACTGATTTCATTATAAGTCAAGTGCTGGTCTGCTATTAACCTTTTAAAGTTTTCAGGTAGAATGAATAAAAGGGCAATAAGCCATCAGATTTGTACAGCTTCTTTACTGCCTTTCTTGTGTACAGGAACTATGGTAACAGTCTTGCAGTAATGTGGAAATGTTTTTCTGAAACAGAATAACTAAAAATATGAGCAAATGGTGATACTGAAATGCCTAGTTACAGTTCAAAAAACTTACATTGATTCCATCTACTATAACTAACAGACATACAATGATATATTATTTGGCCTGATATATTTGTTCATCAGAAAAAAAAGACACATTTTGTGAAGAATTTAACCTACTAAATAGAAATAAATTCAAATATTTGTCAAATGCCATTGGTAGCTTTGTTCTGTCTTTTACAAGCTGCAATTTTTGCATATTAAAGAAAAAAGGTGGATTATAAACTTTGGTTACATTTATTGCATATGCTTAAATGAATTAGTATACATTTTTCATACACAAAATGTATATCTTATGTACTAAATTCAGGCTTTATGCTTGTGTTATTACTGTTATGTTTTTTTTCTCAAATGAGTATATTAGTGGTGTTATATATAAAAACATGTTTTTTATACAAAATTTGCAGTAAATAATGGCAAACAGTTTTGTTTTTTCCTCTTGATATCTCTGCATTTATGACTGGCTTTTTGTTTTATTTGCATGCAATATTCTGTTCTGTCACTGGGTGTCACTATATTTAAGAACAGTTTTTTTCTATTTGTGCATTAATATCTTTTTTATTATTTTATATTTATTGGTCATATATATATTTAGCTATTGTTTATTGATCCTACCCATTTTTTCACTGTATATGAACTGAATTTTACTTGAAAAATTTTGAATTTCCTGCCAGAAAAGTTATATAAATTGATGATGTCACAGATTGTAATTTAACACTAAAGAAGCTCTTCTTTGAGTAGGGAAACCTGGTTTGTGTTTCTGTGTTTCATGGAGCATGCTTTGTATATTAAATGTTAATTACAGATTCTATTTGGGTGCTGTATATGTTTTGAATTTATTTATAATATACATGTGCACCTTGCTTGCTGCTTTATTTTTTGTGCATTGTTTGCTTACACACACACACACACACACACACACACACATATATATATATATATATATATATATATATATATATATATATATATATATAGTGGTTCTTTGTTGCTATCATTATATTATATTACACAACTTGTAATTTTGTGCACTGGTTAACTCCCACACTTGTACAATATGCTTTCATAACAAATGTCTACCTAAAGTAAGCTGCAGTTGTTATAAGCAACATACGTTTAATTTTAGACTTTCTCTGTAGGTCTCTGTTGACAAAACATTTTGCCAAGCTGGACGTTAGCGGTCAGCAAACTACTAAATATTAAAATGACTTAGCAATACTCTCAGATAGTAACAGAGATAATTACATTCATTTCCTAGTTCATACAGGTATTGTAATAAGGAAGCCATTAGGTCAAGGGAGGAGAAGGTAACAATAGTCCTGACAGTTTACCTTTCATTACTTGTGGCTCAACAGGTTTCAAGAACAGGTGTGTAATATGAACCCATTTGTGTCTGATGAGGATTCCCAGTGCTGTTTTCACACCATAGATTTCATGTAGTAGAAAACAAGGCAGGGCAATTGCAATGTGCAGATGTATTATCTGTAAACAGTCCAAAGAACATATTATAAACTCAGACAACTTCAAAGATGCTTTCTGTTTAAACAGAGGTATAAAATAGTACTACTACACATTTGCACTTCTTTTTGCCCTTTACTTAGACCTCTGTGCACAGATAATTAAGCAGTGAATAGCTGAAGGCACTATAGCAACAGGTACTTAACATCAATTACATGCATGCCACCTGACAGTTTACTTCCAAAATCCAGTCAAGTGCCTTCTATAACTTATGCTTTCAATAACGTATGGACATGTAAAAATGTATAGATTTATGCATGGGAGTAGATTTTGCTAGAAAATATTCATACCTATTGTGATTAGATTATTAAGCTGTAACCCATGCTACCAAATCTATGTGCCAGAATTAAGTAAGTACTCACAAAAGCTAGAAGAAAAACCCAGCCAAGCTAGAGCTTTCACTGTGTGTTACCTTAAACCTCATGGGACAGTAAGTGTTTCGGCTACATAAAATTTGAATGTCCATGACTTTTTTTTTTCTTTCAGGGACATTCAGAAGCCATGTAGCTAAAACACTATCTGCCGGATTCACGAAACCTCCGTGTAAGACTTAATATGTCTTACTCGGAGGCTGCAGTTGAACGGTATGACGTCAGCATGCCATGCATATTCATGAGGGCATGCTGAATCATACCCAAGTCTAACATGGTCCGTGTAGGAAAGTAGGGGGCGTGTCCGATTGTCGAGCACAGCAAAGGGACATGCCCCCAGAAGAGTCAGAGTCCTGAAAGTAAACACCCACGAGCGAGTCTGCTGAAATGTCAAGGAACACAACACCACACATCCCCACTGACTAAACCCTACTGAAAATATGTAAAATGTAAAAATAGCAGTTTCCTTTTTTTTTTTTTTAAATTTCCAAAATGTCTGCCCGCATTTGTGCTCGTTTGGTCGGGTATGCCCTTCTCTCAACCACAGTTAGCAGATATGACATTGAAAAGCATATAAGATCTACATATGCAAATTAAGCAAAGTAGCAATACTGTAGCGGTAGAGACGTTGCCCAAAGAATAGGTAGTCACGGTTCGAGCCCCACAACATCCCCCTCCATTTTTCTTTAAATAAGTATGAAACAATTCCCCGATATATATAAATTTAATTTAAGCAAAATGTAATGAAATGGCCCATGTATTTCTGAACAAACCTATATGATGTATATATAAAAAGGATCATAATTGCCCGTAGCTTAGCAGCGCTTTAACAAGCTTAATATGAGTGCCCGTAGCTGAGCAGCACTTTAACAAGCTTAATATGAGTGCCCGTAGCTGGGCAGCACTTTACCCAGCTTAATATGAGTGCTTATGGCTAAATAATGTGTTACCCAGCGTAAGCCATTTGCGCGGAGCTGTGCAGCGCGCCAACCAGCTTACCGTCGGGCAACGTTGGGCAAGCTGTAGCAAAGTCGCCTTACACAGACGCACCTACTAGCCTGTCTAGACAGTAGTAAAATAAAAAAACAATAGCAAGGATCGAACCTGGGATACTGTGCACCATAGTCAAAGCACTGAACCACTAAGCCATGACAGTTGTACTGAGCAATACAGTATTACCATACATATAGGAATGAATGAAAATATAACCATGACAAAGCAGGTTTTCTGTAAGCAGAGAAATATCCAAAATGGCCAATCACAGATAAGTGAGGGAAAACCGGCATATATAAGCCCCATAGGCGAGAATACACACCATAACTGATTGTGGTATCCATTTGCAGTCAGGATGGCAGGTGCAGTAGAGGGAAATCACTTTAGAGCACAAAGGTGGGGTGTTGAGGAGTCACAATTTATGGTTTGGCTCCTAGTCCATGATCATGAAGCGCAACTCATGCAGGGCCAGGTTTAATGGGGAGCGTATAAGGCAGAGGTGTGGAACCGGTTGGCACATGATCTCACCAGTGCCACAGGCATTCCGAGGACTGGTGAACAGGTCCGTCACCACCATGCGGACCTGAAGTGATGAAAGGAGGACCAACTGAACCGATGGATCCAGGAGACCTGCCAAATGCCCAATGCCCCACTACTGAGTAAGTATTCATGTAAATAAGTATGTAAAAAATGCTATCCTAGCCTATAGTATGTTTAGGTATGTTACAATATTTCTTCATTTATATTACAGCTGCAGGTGTTCGTTCCGCGAATCGGCAAGCCTATGCTGATAGGCTGGCGAGGTTGCACCACCAGGCAGGTTAGTAATTATTCTGCTGGTATTGTTATAGAATATAAGTGGGACAGCTTGTAAAAGAGTTCAGTGTTGTAACCCAGTAATAAAGGTGAAATAAGCCTAGAAGAAAGATTCTGCTAGTATTGTAAGATTAGATAAGTGATGCAGCTTGGAAAAGAGTATTGCAATCCAGTAATAAAGATTAAACAAGTCTCAAATAGAGTTTCCACCTGTATTGTAATATCAGATAACTGCTTCAGCCTGAAAATGAGTGTTGTAATCAATCAACAAAGGATAGACAACTGTCGAATACATCCTTGTAAATTCTGCCATACGAAATAAGTGAGTCAACTGGAAAGGATTGTTGTAACCCAGTAATAAATGTTAATAAAGCCTAGAATTAAGTACTATCCTGAAATGTAAATATAAAATAAGTGAGAGAGTGTGAGAAAGAGAGTTTGAAGCTACCAAGAAAGCTGTAATAAGTCTGGAATAAAGGTATACTGCATTCACTACATAATGAAATGAATGAGACAGCCACAACCAAAGGGTGTAATGTCTTTAATAAAGTACAGAACCTGGACTGTGTTCGTCCCACAATTTGGATATGCTGCTGTATCCTTGCATTATGGAGATAGTATGGGTGTATGAAATGCTGAGCATCCACAGTTGTCTAGACCCATATAAATCAAATGTAGCAGGATGCTTTACCTGAACACAGCCAGATATGAACATATATGAATAAAAATTGAATGCATATTAATGTAGCAGTAACATCCCCATCACCAACATTCCTAAGGTTACATACAGGAAACCGTACTAATACATGTAGGGGATATATATCTGCATCTACTAGGAATGTACAGTATATGTATAGGTAGTTTAAGTTGTTAATGTAATATTTCTCCACCCTACCTTATTTTCACAAATTATGCCATTCCACACCAAACTGGGTATGTGTATTTAAAAGTAATTCCCATAGACATTTGTCCTGTTGGTTTATACATATCTGCATGTACGTTGATGCATGTGCCCTGTTCACATATCCAAACCTGATAGCCTGTTGCCACCAATCAACCCTGCATGCTGTTGGAATGTCCACTGTTGTTCTAAATATGCATGTGTTATGCTTGCTGCTCAATGTTCAGAATTCATGTGTGTTTGGTTAATGGGAATACTTATGCATGCTGTTACAACTAATTTTGAATGGTGTTGTTTGTTACTAACCCAAAATACCATAAAATACTTCCACAAGCATGCCCTTATGTAGGAGTACAACTCAGAAATATCAAAGGATGTAGCCATCTAACATATTAATGACAGTATAGCAGTTCACAAGCACTGCATGTGCCTGATATTCATAATTGTTAGTACAATATACTTAGTTGTCCTCACCCCTTAGGGGTGGAAAGTTTCAAATGTCGCAGCAAATGTCAAACATATGTACAGCTATTGCAGTTAAAGAAATGTGCAGCTATGGACCTTCCCTATACCCAGCCTGCACATCCCTAGCTGGTGTCCCCACTGACTTCCTGCTTCCCGCTTACAACTGTTTAAAAGTGCCTTATTCACTCTGTATGACAAGGCCCCAGTACTGCTCAGCAACAAAATAAAATACCTTTGTAAGTGTCAAACCCCAGACCTTGGGCTCACCAGACTGCATGCAGTACCACCAAGCCACAGCAAATATATAAGAACTTAGTGCTGAAAGAAATATATCATGCATTACAAGGAGTGAACGTAAATGGAAAATAGGAAAGCCATAGCAACACATTCCAGTAAAGACAAATATCAGACATTCAAGGAGTGAATGTAAAAGGAAAATAGAAAAGCCATAGCAACAAATTGCAAGAACTACCGTTGTATGCCAGTTAATCCACAAATCCCACAGGAAAGTACATACTCCCATGTAAACAGTGTTAGCATTAGCAGGTGTGAGTTAACATACATACATACTGAGAAGAGAGTACTGGAA
>NC_056734.1:531457814-531545314 GCF_019279795.1 Protopterus annectens
GTATGGTGTATGTTCATATTCCCTGGTAACACTGTCTGGTGTGTTTCCTGTAGTCTGCACAGATTACATACCTCATGCATAGGTATCTGTATGTAGGGGCACACAGTACTATAAGGTACACAGTTAATGCTCATCTGTGTCGTCATACATTTGTGTGTTGTATGTATGTGTAATGTGTGTGTAATGATGCCTGTACCATGGCCGCAATCACATGTGTGTTACAGGGTATGTGTGTGTACCTGGCAGCATGTATACTCTGTGACAGCAGTATGCTGCCTATATTAACAACTGTGCACATATGTCAGGTAGGGGTATGGCATCAAAGACTAGGGTGGATTACCATTTAAACTGTAAATGTGCATTGCATTCATTGCATGGGATGACAATATTCTTCATCTATTAGCTTGATACATACCCACAGTGTGAGGTTGTGCATTATATCCCAAACAGTGTGCCGAGTGCTGGTGTATACTAGTTTGTTGTATGGAGTGTGGCAGGCACTGTCAGACAGTTGTGGGCTGAGCACTGATATGTGGTATCGAACATGTGTATCCCCTGATAGACAGATGCTATATATGGCAGTTAAGTGATATCAGTACATTAGAATATTAAGTGTGCCACATGACTTGCTCACATATTTTTCTTTTCCTTCCAGGGTGATGGTGCATCAGTGTAACCCACCTTATACAGCAGCAGAGGATCAGGAGATCCACCAGAGCCTGATGCAGAATTTCTCTGTGCTGTTTTCCAGGACCAGCCAGAACCAGCATGAGAGGGCTGCAGGCAAGATCTTGTTCATCAGGAAAATGACATAGGCATGCATAACCGGACATATGAGCAGGTACGCCATCACTGCAGTGATTTAATTAGACATGTCCGGCAGCGTGCGTCTGATATCCACAGACAACAGCTTGCCACAGGTGGTGGGGTACCTATCCACCCCCCATCTCACCAGTGTGGAGGAGCACCTCCTAAGCATTGTGGCTCCAGGCCAACAACAACAACATCCACAAACATGTATCATCATGGAGGCCGGAGCCACCCAGCATGTTGAAATGGAGTGTGCAGGTAACATGCCATATCTGTAGTTGACTGTTCTCTGTACTAGTAGTTTATGTGTGTGTGAGATATGTACTGTGTGTGTAGCTGTTAACCTGTCTATTTTTCTTCAGGATTGATATTCTGAGCATAATCTGTACACCTGTGAAAGCCACCTGTTGTACTACTGTACTTTATCATACTCACAGTATCAATGGCACAGTTGTGGCCACTGGCAATCACTGTCATATTTTTGCAGGTCCCTCTGGAGTGACAGCAAGGCAGCCAATCTATGCTGGTGAGTGTGTAATAACAATACTATTGCTAATGACATGTGCATGTTATATGGAGGTGTAGTGTGTGCACATATAACACCTACGCATAATGCATGCTGTGCATGTTTGCTGTGAGACTATGCATATCCCGTTATTCTCAGTAGCTGCCTCACTCACATGCAATACACAGAGCATGACACACATGTGTGGCAACACAGTACTGGACATTGTATAGGCATACCTGATACACATGTACACAACACACACATGTTTGGCATAGACACTACACCTTAGCCTGCTACATATGTCCAATTATGACACCTGCTGTATGGCCACCCTTCAGTATCCCACTTATCCTCTATGCAGCACACATAATATACCTGAGGGGTAGAGGCCTACCATGTCTTTGTGCAACAGTCTTGAACAAATAATACATTCATCTTAGGCAATGCTCACTATTGGCCACCTTACACACCCATGTAACAAGTGGCTGTGTAATTGTGGATGTAGTCATGTTACTGCACTTCAGGTACAGCATGCTAGCTGCCTGACTGGCACACATTATTATTGTTGACTGACCACAAGAAGCATGTTGATCATGGCTCACGTTACTACACCACATCCAGTTCCACTGACCACAAAAGTACACATAGCAGTTATTGCGTAGCACCATCATGTGTTGTGTGTGTGCAAATATATGCACCCACAGCTTGTAACACTTGCACAACATTGTTATGTCCTTGTACACATTGTGTCCCAGGGTGGAGACAATCACTGAACAACTACACACAACCATCAAGTACACATATACTGTTATTAACAAGGGCTGTCTACATTTGCACTGCATGTTCCTGTGCAACACATAATCTGCATGCTGACACATGTGCAGTGATGTTTTTCCTTGTGATACTATCACCCACCCTCAAACAGTATTGTGTATGTGTTGGATTGCAGGTGTGTCTGTGTTTGTATCTGCTGTACTGAGGAGTGTGCCTGTGTGCCTGTGTGCTTGTGTGCCTGTGTGCATGTGTGCAAGTGCGCCTGTGTGCATGTGCGCCTGTGTGCATGTGTGCCTGTGTGCATGTGTGCATGTGTGCCTGTGTGCATGTGCGCCTGTGTGCATGTGCACCTGTGTGCATGTGTGCATGTGTGCCTGTGTGCATGTGTGCATGTGTGCATGTGCGCCTGTGTGCATGTGTGCATGTGTGAATGTGTGCCTGGGTGCATGTGGGCATGTGCACCTGTGTGTATGTGTGCTAACATCTTGTACACATTTGTAAACTGTGTTTCCTATCTTCCTCTCACAGGTTCTGATGTTGCTCTGGTGGAGTGCAGCAGGGAACCTGAAGCCACTGCTCGGGATAGTGATAATGATGATACATGTGTAATGGCACTGGGAGGTGTGACAGGGTCTGTCATTGGTCAGCCAATCGACACTACACAGCAGTCAACCCTATCAATGCGCACAGTCATCCTGCCAATACATCCATTGTCACCAATGTCCTTAGCTGAGGGACAGCATACAGTGGGCATTGACCAGGGTAGTGTGGTATCATTGGCACATGCATCCCCTCACAGCAGCCATGGCCAGATTCCTGACATGGTACCACACAGGCAGATGTCCAGGGGTTCTTGTGGGAGCATCCGTGATTGCACTGCCCCTGTCAGACGTGCCCACAGAGGTCTTTCATCCTCAGCTATGTTCTGGGCTGTAATGCAGGCACAGGCACGTATGGAACGGTACACCAGACAGGGTCTGAGGGAGCTTAGAGCACATCGCACCGCTATGAATGACACTATGCGTGATGTTGCGGCTGCCATCCGTAATATCAGCAAGGTCATTGATAGACGTTGGGGGGACACATTAGATCTCTTCCACAACTACATGTCCAGGAGCCAGGACAGTGCAGGACGGTTGAGGCGTTGACGTGGACGTATGCCAGCAATATCATCAGCTGGCAGTCGTTGCAGCCGACAACAAACCCACAGCCGCTCCCATAGTGCCAGTACCAGCCCCAGCAATGCTGAGTTTGTGCTGTCATTACACCGTCCTAGAAGACCACGTGCACGTGGCTCTGGACAGTCCCAGCAGGGACATGTGTCCAGTCAACAACCCACTGCTTCTGATGACAGTACCCAGTCTGGCTTAGTACCTGATACTGTCCGTAGCACCCCTGCCAGGCACAGGTACTGTGTCCATGGCCAGAGACAGTGATCTGTATGACCTGGCAGGTACAGTCTGTGGCTGCCCACAAACACCCGTATATGGCAGCCACTTGGTGGAACCGTGTGCAAGCATACACACACACATAATGCTAACACCTAGGGCTAACACATACACACACACATCACATCAACATTGCCCCATGTTGTACTGTTGTCCCCCACTAACACACACACACACACACACATACATGTCGATTGGATGTGTCAATGGCAGACTCTGGCAAACCAACTACACACCCTGTGCATAGGATGAAACTGTGCCACCTCCTGCCATATGTAAATTGATGCAGGAACAGGATAGCATGGTGCTGATGCACAGGGTGACTACATAGCACTGTAGTAATAATATCATGTTGTTAACAGTACAGTGTAATGATATCGTTGTGGGTATATTCAAGCATGCATGATGCATTAACTATGATTGTCATTGTAGTTTTGTATACACCAGTGTTAATTCCCAAAGTGTACTGTCTGCACATGTGCCACATGGCTGTTGTGTGTACCTGTGCCTGCATGTGTTGGGGTGTGGACAGTACATGTGTGATGTTTGCAGCACAGAGTTGCAGGTGTACATTTGTGAACATGGTTAGCATGGAACATGACATGGTTTGACAGTATGCTGTGGGTGATACGGTTTCCAAATGTCAATGGTCTGCATTCTGGTACTATACACAGCCTACATAGCCTGACATTCCATGGTCATTACATGGTGTCTCCTCAACTGATACACAGATGTAAGAACCTGGTGTCAGTGATATCCCTGCAGTACTACACTATACCAGTAGCCATTCTTACTGAGCCCCACACATCCATGGGAACATTACTCTTTGGCATATAGCAGTCTCACATACATGTCAACACACTACGGATATGTCCATCCACAACTGCAAATGCATACAGTGGCCTACAATGCATTCTACACATGACACACCTAACCACCACAAGGGTATCATACAGACAGATACCTGTTGTCCAAGCCATGCTGTATTGCTGTAACACAACTGTAGCATTGTCATCGGCATGTAGTTAACATAGTATTCCAACAGTACCATGTAGGTAGTAGCACCCATCATGTAGACCGGGTAATGGTGTGTACATGTGGACAAGTGTTATCTTGTCTATCCTGTGATATTCACATTTCCAAAGTTATTCCCTCGGTGTATCACCTAAGCAAGAAGGTGTCTGTATGCATATCGGCAACAGTTGCCATACACCTACATTGGATGTCCATCACTCACAGACTTTGCTGTGTTTTAACATGTCTGACATATACTCCAGACATGAACCCTCACCCACATTAATCTATCAAAGCTTTCATGGGTGTGTGTCACATAGTTGGCCTAGGACACAGATCACTGCAGTAGCCTGCATTGTCATCAACATACATGTATGGCCTAAGGTCTGGTAAGCTGCGGCACATGCTGGCAAAGGTAACAACTGTAATCATATGAGGCAGGCTTCACACATAGGAACTATTAAAGGTCACAGGTACATATCTGTATGTGGCACACACATACCTGATGTGTGCATTGAAATTACTGCTATAATAATATGTCATACAATAATAAAAGCAAAACACACAACACATTGACAAACACACACATGTCATTTGTAGGATTCAAACCTCTACCTAACTATGTTATGATACTTGAGAGAGAGATGCATTAGCACAGCACGCGATTCGCATTACTGGATGATATTCCTTCTCCTGCTATATTTATAGGGTGCTGACATCATCCGTCTTTCCAAAGAGGAATGTATATCTTTTAGTGTGTTATCCCAGTCTTCAAAAAGGCCATTCTTTTCACAGAGAATTGCATGCATACACACCCCCCTGCCACCCCACACACACAGCGTTTGCAGGATTAAAACCCCTGCCTAACTATGTTATGATACTTGAGAGAGACACATTATCACAGCACGTTATTCGCATTATTGGACGATTTTCCTTCTCCTGCTGTATTTATAGGGTGCTGACATCATCAGTCTTTCCAAAGAGGAATGTACACCTTTTAGTGGGTTACCCCAGTCTTCAAAAAGGTCATTCCTTTCACAGAGAATTGCATATATACACACCCCCTGCTACCCCCCACACACACACACAGCGTTTGCAGGATTCAAACCCCTACCTAATTATGTTATGATATTTGAGAGAGACGCATTAGCACAGCACGCTATTCGCATTACTGGATGATTTCCCTTCTCTTGCTGTATTTATAGGGTGCTGACATCATCAGTCTTTCCAAAGAGGAATGTACATCTTTTAGTGTGTTATCCCAGTCTTCAAAAAGGCCATTCCTTTCACAGAGAATTGCATACATACACACCCCCCTGCCACCCACACACAACGTTTGCAGGATTCAAACCCTTACCTAATTATGTTATGATACTTGAGAGAAATGCATTAGCGCAGCGCACTATTCGCATTACTAGAGGATTTCCCTTCTCCTGCTGTATTTATAGGGTGCTGACATCATCAGTCTTTCCAAAGAGGAATGTACATGTTTTACTATCTGTCAGTATGGGGATAACAATATCTGTGCATTAACAGATGCCTAGTTCAAGGTCACATATGCACACTGGCACTGCACTGCCAGGTTACGTTCTATACCATGCTTCATGACCACAGGACTTGTAACACACAACACAAGTAGGGGATGTATCCATATACATCACAGATACACACACCCCTGGGTTGGTACCACTGCACTAAGCATGACAGGCCATACATATACAACTACCATTGTGCAAAACTGCCTTTTGGTTTGGTGTGTAGTTCAGACCACCCCCCCATACCCAGGAACCGCACTCGGCTTTCCTGGGAACAGTGTAGGATATGAAGGTCTTCACACACACCATTATAGTGGTTGACTTCAGGTACACAAATATTGACTGGGCATACTACTCAGGCCCTCAACAACATCACCCTACAGCCACTACAATTTGTGGAACCATGTGCTATGGCACAACCAGTCACCACACCCACAAGGGGGAATACATATTGGACCTGATCATCACCAACATGGGGACTCTATGTTCCACACCAGAGGTAGAACCCTCATTTTTAAGATCAGACCATAAACAACTTTCCCTGGACATCCATATCCCGTCCCCACCCCCAGCCAAGGAAATCACTGTAAAGAATTTCTTAAAAGCAGACTTTGCACTTGTGAAGACTGGGGTGGAATACTTCAAAGGCCCCGTGCTGGAGGATAATAGAGCCCAATCTGCAGAGTCCTTTACAAATGCATTGTATGAGCACCTGCAGGTATGCATTGATCATGCTAGCCCAAATAAAACCATGACTCCTCCAAAACAGGAGACCTGTCTGGTTGACCCCGGCCATATATAAGCTGTACAACAGAAGGAGGAAGCTACTATGTAACAGAGCAATATCCCACAGAGGGAGGACATCTCAGAACAGTATTGGCAAGACACTTCAACACTTCAATCCCTCATATAATCATCACTTGCACATTTTGACAGCGAAATTGACCAGACACTACAGATAATCACAAGGCCTTCTTTAGTTATGTCAGGAATATGTGTGGAAACAACCTAGATATGCTCTGAATTGTTGCATAACAGCACAAAATATGCCAAACCTACGGACATAGCCTACACCCTGGCAGACAGAGTCTGCACAAACACCCCCCCCTTACCCCCCAAGGGTACAAATGCCCATCCCAAATGAATGTAACCTCCCTGACATCACAGATGCACAGGTGAATGGTGCCCTCTCCACAGCAAATAACACAGCATATGTATGGGACCGGACGGTGTCCCAGGCTGTGTCCTACATGAGCTCTGAGTAGAACTGAACACTTACATTAAGTCACTGTTCCAACTTAGCCTTACTACAGGATATGTACCCTGAGAATGGCATACAGATACAGTGCTCCCACTCCACAAAGGTGGTGCCACAACGGATCACAAGAACTATCACCCCATAAACCTGACTAGTGTGGTAGAAAAAGCTATGGAGCGTATTATCATGGAAGTCATAATAAAAAACATTGTGAGCCTCCAGACAGTGGATCATACACAATTCAGCTTTGTTAATGGCAGATCTTGCCTCCTACACATAGTTCATATCTTTGAAACGGTTACTGAAGCCATGGATGAGGGCAAGGTAGTTCACACAGTCTACCTGTACCTTGCAGAAGCCTGCAACACAATACCCCACTCAGGCATCATACATATGCTTACCAGCTTAAATATCAACCCCTATATCACTAGATGTGTTGCTATCTGCCTCAGGGATGGAACCCACATGGTCAGAATTGCAGGTGCCATGTCCAATTCCAGACGAGTTACAACTGGTGTCTCACTGGGCTCAGTTGTGGGACCTGTCCTGTTCGGTATGTACTTCTCTGAGGTTCAGACTAACACGGGGGGATTATGTCTAACAAACGTCACAGATGACTGCTAACCACGGGCCATAAGCAACACTGCAGCTGACACACGCTTCCTCCATAAGGGTCTCACAGAGATGGATGCTTGTTGCCAGAGCCATGGCCTCATGCTAAATGCTAAGACATGCATAGTCATCCCCTTTGGGGAAAACAAGGTGCACACAAATCACCACATAAGTGGTAATCCATTAAGTACAGAAGATGTATTTACAGATTTGGGGACCAACATAGATCGTAACCTCTCCTTTGCTAATCACATTGACAGAGTCATTGCAAAGACCTTTATATAGCCCTCCTTATCACATGGGGGTTTGCATGTATATCATGGGAGGTCATTGTGGCCCTCTACTAGTCACTCATCAGGCCCATGTTTGACTACAATGGCCCTTTTGGGATGCACCTTACCCAACACCTGCAGCAACTACAGTGTCCACAACAGTACCTCCCCAAGAGGATCATGGGCTACACACAGATGTCCTATGCAGCTCAACTAAAGGATCTCCAGCTCTACTCAGTTGCTTAACGCCTACTCAGAGGTAATCTATGCCTGACGTACATAGCCATGTCAAACCCAGAAGTAATGGACGTGCTCCACCTCATAACATCCAAGACTCTTAGAGCTACACACTCCAGGGACTTAAACCTCAGCACAAAACTAAATAGGATATGCTGCAGGGACAGATTCATTACCCAGAGGCTCCCCTCACTCTGGAATTGAATCCCAATTAAAGTTAGACATAGCCCCTCGTCAACCCTCTTCCAGCAAAATCCAGCCGCATGGATGGAAAATTGCAAATTCACCCCTGGGATTTCCACTGTGTCCCTGCTTGACAGAGGCACAGCAAACTAGCCTTAAAGGGTGCCTTCTGTGACCTTCTTTACTACTCTACTGGGGAGGCAGATGCCAAATACACTCTGCCTAGTCTTATAAATTCCCTAGGGCAGACAGCCTTGTATCGACCTTTGCACCTATGTTTATGTTGGGGATGCACAATATTTGTTGCTGATACTGTTTGCAGGTCTTTATTGCCATAACTTTCCCAGTTTCTATGAACAACTTGTGTATCTGCGTAACATGTTTGATCATGACAGGGTTCCAGTATATTAATATATGTGTCTGTTGTCATTTAACTGTGTGCACAGGGCAGATTGCTGGATCATGGGAGGTTCCTGGCTTAACACATACAACTGCCAGATATGTGTGGCTGACTGCTACACTCAGACATGGCCTAAGTGTGTGAACATGCCCAGTTCAGGCTTTCCATGGTTTGTTGCCTGACATATGTCTCATTTATCCAAGTGTGTGAGCATGCCCAGTGTGACCTTTCCATATGTTGTGATCTGAAGTCCACTACATTTGTGGCTGTGTGTGAACATGACCAATATTGACATTTATACTGTGTGTGTTGGAAGTCATGTTGTGTTCGTACTGCCAGGTCCTTTGTGTCATAATTCAACAGGGATTGTGCTGTGCCTGCAGGGTTTCCATGGGATAGTTTGCAAAGACTTGTCAACATTCTTTCATACTGGCTGAACACTGCAATACTGTCATGATGTACTGGTTCAGTACTTTCACTATGGTGCACAGTATCATGGGTTTGAGTCCCATCACTGCTTTAAATGTTCATACTGAGCAGACCAGACTGGTTAAGGGCCAGTTGGGCAACTATGAGCATGTTGCATTTCGTTCAGCTATGGCCTACTTAAACCAGGCTTGTCCAACATTGCTGTGTATTCACCAACTTGGGTGGACATTGTCAAACATTACTCCACACTGACCACAGTTGTACTAGTTGGTGTGATTCTGTTCATAGGTTCACACTAGGCTATCTTCCCTAGGGCATTTATAATCCTAGCCAGAGTGTGTTTGGCTTTCAACACACATTTTAAGTGGAGTTTGCCATGACATTTTTCAAGGTTAGTATACTGTGCCTCTGTCTAACAGTGACATAGAAGTGATACCCAGGGTAAACCTACAATCTCCAATCCACTCATCCAGATTCCTCTTGAAGAGTGTCAATGAGGGACTCTGGCTAACCTGGAGTGAGAGTTTACTCAAGAGTGGAGGGAGCCTCAGGGTTATGAATCTGTCACTCCAGCATGTCCTATTTATTTCAGTCCTGAGGTTCAGGTCTCTTGAGCGTGTAGCTTGATGGGATTCTGATTTTCCAAGGTGCAGCATGTCCATTGATTCCAGGTTGGACATGGCTTTATACATCAGGCACAGATCACCTCTGGGCAGGTGGTATGCCACTGAGTGGAGCTGCAGTTTCTTTAACCGGGCAGCAAATGGCATGTGTTTGAGCCCTTTGATCCTCCTGGTGAGGTACTTTTGTGATCTTTCCAGCTGCTGCAGGTGTCTGATAAGGTACATCCCACAAGGGGCATTGTACTCAATTATGGGCCTGATGAGGGATGAGTAAAGAGGCACGATGACCTCCCCTGATCTAGATGTGAATACCTTCATGATTAGGTGGGCTATATGAAATGTTTTTCTAAACACTTCTCCATGTGGTTGTCAAATGAGAGATTGCTATCAACTTGGGTCCCCAGGTCCCTTATCACTTCTTCCATACTTAATGGGTTACCACCAATGTGGTAATTTGTGGGCACTTAGTTTTTGCCAAAGGGGATGACTATACACTTTTTTGCGTTTAGTTTGAGGACATGGCTCTGGCACCAGTTGTCTGTTTCTATGAGGCCTTTTTGTAGGATGCTTGTGTCAGCTGGAGGGTCAATTATGGTGCCCAGTTTGCAGTCATCTGCAAACTTGTTCAGCCACAGTCCTTCTGTGTTGGCCTGTACCTCCGAGAAATATATACCAAACAAGGGAGGTCCCAGGACTGAGCCTTGTGGGATGCCACTTGTAGCTGGTTTGGGGTCTGACATGGCTCCAGCATTTCTGACCATGTGGGTTCTGTCCTTGAGCCAGTTTGCAACCCATCTAGTGACATAGGGGCTTATATTGAAGATGGTGAGCTTATCTATAATGACCAAGTGGGGTATTGTATGGAAGGCTTTTGCGAGGTCCAGGTAGGCTGTGTGGACCACCTTCCCCTCGTCAATGGCCTTGGTGACTGTTTCAAATGACTCAACCAGGTTTAAGAGGCAGGATCTGCCCTTAACAAAGCCAAACTGGGTAGGATCCAGTAGCTGTAGGTCCCCAATATCTTTATTTCTGAGGTCCATGATGATCCTTTCCATAGCTTTGCAGACCAAGCTAGTCAGGCTTCTGGGCCAATAGTTTGCAGTATCCATTGAGGCACCACCTTTGTGGAGAGGGACCACTGTTGCTGTACACTGCTCTTTGGGTACATATCCTGTGGTAAGGCTGAGATTGAACAGTGGTTTTATGTTTGTGTTCAGTTCTTCTTGGGGTTCATGTTGGACACAGCCCAGGACACTGTCTGGTCCCATTGATGCTGTGTGTTTTGCTTTGGAGAGGCTGGCTGTTACCTGAGCATCTGAGATGTCAGGGGGCCAGCACTCTGCTGGATAGATATTTGCCCTTTTGGTGGGGATGGGGGGGGGGGTTTGCACTGAATCTGTCAGCTCGGATGTTGGCAATGTCTGTGGGTTTGGTGTATTGTTTGTCATTTTGGACTAATTCTGAGCATATCTGGGAATTCCCACCCAGGTTCCTACCATAACTAAAGAAAGCCTTGTGATTATCCTTAGTGTCCTGTACAATTCTTATCTCAAAGATGGCCTTGGACGATTTTATGTGTGGCCGTAGTTTTTCAATAATACTGATCAGAGATGCCTTCCCTTTTTGGGATTTTGCTCTATCATATAGTAGCTTCCTCCTTGTATTGTATGTTTTTTATGGCTGGGGTCCACCAGACAGGATGCCTGCCTTTGGTGGATTGGATCTTGGTTTTATTTGGGATTTCATGATCCTTGCATTCCTGAAGGTGTTCGTAGAATGCGTTTATAAAGGGTTCTGAGGTCTGGGCCGTATTTTCCACAGGCACAGGGGCTGTGAAGGATTCCACCTTGGTTTTGAGGAGTGTGACATTTGCTTTAGTGAAAAATTTCACTGTGGTTTTCTGGCCATGGGCTGGGGTCGGGATGTGAATATCCAGTGAGATTACTCTATGGTCTGATCTTACCAGTGAGGGATACACTTCTTGTCTTGGGCATATTGGTCACCATGTTGGTGATGATCAGGTCCAGTATGTTTTCCCCTCTTGTGGGAGTGGTAGCAAGTTGTTCCATAGCATTTGAGTTTATAAATTCTAGGAACCTTTGGGCTAGGGTGTTGCAGCTAGGGTAATGCTCCCAGTCTATGTTTGGGTAGTTGAAGTCGCCCAATATAATGGTGTTTGGGAAGACCTTCATATTTTCATGTGTTCTCCAGTCAGCCAAGTGTGGTTCCAAGTGTGGCTATGAACTGGAAGGTGGTTTTACCCACTGTTAGTTGCACATGGATAGTCTCTGATGCTTCATGCTGTGCCACCAACCTGGGGGTGTGGGTATCTTTGACAAATATTGAAACTCATCCTCCTTTTGCAGTTTGTTCCATGTTTTGCGGCTGTAAAGCATGGTATGAGGTGTAACCTGTTAGTGCTAGGGTGCTCTTGGGAGCCTTGAACCAGGTTTCTGTTACTGCACAGATATCAACATTCTCCATGCTGAGGAGAGTTTGGAGTGTGTGCATCTTGCAGTTTAGACTTCTGGCATTGAGTAGCATTACTTCTAGTTTCTTATCCCTTGTGATACCTATGGAGGTGGGTTTGTCTTTTGAGCCTTATCTAAAAAAGGCACTATGGGGGTGACAAGAGCCTTTGGCAATATCCAAAAGGCCACAGGTGACATGTGAAAGCCATCCCTAGTGAAGCATCATGTCTTGTTGGGCATGTCATCCCAGGCTGACAGGCATTGGATCCCCTTTCACTGACACCAATACTTAAGCCAATTGTTGTAATTGATCATCTTGTCTTCATATTGTGGCATCATGTTTGGTGAGGGTAGGATGATACTCAAGGTCATCAAGTTTGCATATACTACATGGTGGTAAATGTTGTTTAACACTACCTTACATTGCTTAACACATGGCAATCATGCCTCAGGTGGTGCTGCAGGGCTGCCTATGTCGGATGCACATACTACTCTCCCTGCACATGTTTGAAAGCAGGTTGTGTCAACTTAGGTATCCCTTTCACTATATGTGGGAGTCAGAGAGAGGTATCATTTCCAGGGTTCCTACTGAGCCAGTGTATGTGCTATGCGTTACCTCTTTGCCAAGGCCAAGGCATACTGGGCACGCCTCCTTCTGCCTACTGGGGCAGGCTCAGGTTATTCCTCCTCTGAGTCACGCTCTGCCTGTGATGACCTTGGCAATGGTGGGGGGCTGTTTGGCCCAGGCCTATGCTGGTCCTGCTGCAGCTGCTTTCGCAGAATCATATTATGTAGCATAGCACATACCATGACCATTTGGGTACATGTAGTTGGTGAGTATTGCAAGGCTCCACCAGATGTGTCCAGGCACCAGAACCGTGACTTGCGCAACCAAAACACACGCTCACTTACATTTCGTGTTTGTGCATGTGCCTCATTATGGAGTTCCTGTTCACGTGTGTGTGCGTTTCTGATGGGTGTCATCAGCCACGGCTCCAGTGCATAGCCAGCATCCCCCACTAAGTGACCATGTGGGATGTCCCCATTGGCAAATGTGTGATACAGCTGCATCAGATGCCAGATATGGGAATCATGGTAGCTTCCAGGGCAGCCAGCACACACATTCATTATTATGCCCTGGGCATCACACACGACCTGGCAGTTGATGGAGGGGAAGCCCTTGCCGTTAATGTAGGCCCTACCCCGCTCACAGGCTGGTGCTTTGATGCGTATATGCGTGCAGTCTATTGCACCCACTATCTCAGGGTATTCTGCTATTTGCTGGAAGAGATGCATATTGCTGGCCAATAACTCACGGGAATTGGGGAAATATACATGATCACCATGTGCTGACATGGCATCCAGGAACTGGTGCAGTACCCTGGATGCTGATGCCTGTGATATCCCCATCATATCACCAGTTGGTCTCTGGAAGGTACCTGTTGCTAGTATTCTTAGGCCAACACATACCTTGGTTTCCACTGGGATGGGTTCCCCTCTGTTGGTTCTGTGTGTGAGGCATGGCCTGCACAGCTTAACAATTTGCTGCAGGAGGTCTCTGTCCACTCTATAGCGCTCCACTATCTACAGCTCATGTAACCCCTGGTAGGTGACCCTGGGCCTGTACACCATACCTCTCAAGTGTACCTCATTACGAGGAACGTACCTCATTTGGGGTCTTAAAAAGTTCATGTTCCTCGAAGTTCCTCAAAGTTCCACATTGAAAGACTGCCACACATTCAGTGTTAGGAATTTTTTTTTAAGTGAAATCCATTGTAAATAGAAATGAATCATATTACTTCATTAAAAGATCTTCTTTATAAGTAAAACCAGATTATTTTAACCATCCCATGACCTTCCTAGTTGAAGTTGTTAGTAAGCCATTAGTATGTGTTCCACATTTTGCCCATTTGTTCCACATTATGAGGGCTAGTGTTCCTCATTTTGGACATGGAAGGTTGAGAGCTATGCTGTACACTCTTCTCCGTCTCCTCACTGTGGGTTGTCCGGCAGCATTTGCATTGTCACCACCCTCAGCATGTTGCATATGTCACCTTATAACAGCAATGGCAGCCCCTAGCATTTTTTGTTTGAGTGTAGCTTTTTCAGTTTTCACTTCTAGTAGCTTACTCCAGTGTTGCAGTGTCTCTTGAGAGAAACAAACTGCACTGTTGTTTGCAGAGTTTTAAGTGCTGGGCTGGGCTAGTGTTCTGCCTGTGTAATTGCCTGATTCTGATTGTTTTCACCTGCTAGCTATGCTAGTATTCCCTGGTAGCTTCCTACTATTTGTTGTGCTTCCTTTTTCCTTTCTGTTTCCTCAGGGGGGAGTGACGCGCATACAAGCGCAGACACGCTCACAGCAGCTCACACGCATGCACACATGCTTAGACGGACCACAACTTGCTTATTTGGGTTAAAACACGTGCACACCAGTGCAAACGCGCTTACAGGTCTTTAAACAACTTTATACATGCTTACTCCGGCTTAAACGCGCGCACTCACACTTTCACGCATGCACTCTGTCTTACTCGGGTTTACAGGCGCGCACACGTGCGCATACCCACTCAGCAAGAAATTTTGGTGTTATCCACAGTATACACCTTCCATTTCTTGGCTTTCCCTGGCCTACCTGTTGACACACCTCTTTCCATGATGTCTAACTGACAGCTGACACATGCCACTCTGTTCCTATGAGCTTCACTACTTTCATACATACCCCCCCTTGTGATGTCACCTATCTCCTACTCTGTTACTCCCCATATCCTACTCCTACACTCCACTGACTGTGCTCATTTGCTATGTAAAAGTGCGATTCACTATCCTAACACTCATTTACATTGGATTGCCTACTAATGCTTGGTTACATGTCTTAGACTGGGCTTCTCCCCTTAGCAACTCCTACTTGGTGGCCATGTTGTCTTCAGCCTGCTATTCCCTTACATTGTAATTTAACAGTTTTCATAGATTCCATGTTTGTGGCTTTTATTTTCTTATTTTATGATTTTTTTATAGTGCACCCCGTTTGCACAGTGCTGTGCTACGCTTAAACATCGGAAATCACCGAAAAAAAAAAAAGTATTTTTATTTTAATTTTGCATCTGGGAACATTTCCAATGGCCGTATATTTGGCCATTGGCATGCTTCCTCAACCATATGCAACCATTATTTGGAGCTGACAAGGCTCCATTGTGCTATTTGCAGAATGGTACTCAGTTGTCAACTGAGTACATTTCTGCAGCTAACACGGCTCCTACTCGGGCAGGTTTGTGGTTCCTGGATCGCAAATTTACCTCATTTGCATGCCTTTTGGCTGCAATCCCAGCCCTGTCCATGGAGGAAACATTTTAGGAGCTCTCTTACATGCCCCTACAAGCTGTTCCTGGATCGCTCGTCAGACATGATGGCTGCATGGATTCTTACTCTACTCGTACACTCCGTGCAAGCCATCGTGAATCCGGCCCTATGTCTTTAAGGGTTCATTTATATGTATTCCATGGGCCTCCATTACAGGAGGTTTAATGTATTACACTGAAAATTCTAGCTTGGCTGGGCTTTTCTTGCAGTTTTTACTGAATGGTTTGTCTGTGTGTCCTTTTTGCCCTTTGGTTTAAATCTTAATAAAACTATGACTTACTGGTGTTCTGTCATTTTGTGAAAAATAAACCTTTTTTTAATGTTAGCAAGGTGCTTTTTGTCTAATAATTCTGTATTTATTAGAAGCATGTTACCAGCAGTAAAGCTGACCACTAAGCTGTTAAGTATGAAACAGAAGAACTGGACATGATCCAAATGATGCAGAACTGTCCCCCTCAGCAGCCACTTGGGAACAAATAATGAAAATCACTTAGACTGATGGGACCGAAACACTTAAAAGTAGGAAACAGAAAAATGCTGCACTATACATGTATATATGTACTTAAGTGGTGTTTGAACATGGGCTCAGCAAACCAAATGTTTTCTTATGAAGGTGTTCAGACTGCACTATGTTATATATATTTCATTTCAGTGCATATCTTCAGAATGTGTCCTATAGGCGCCGTAGCACGTTTTATTCTGCATTCTTCCATGTCAAGGAGCTCTGTGGTGAGGTTTCAAGCATCGGCTCAGCTCAGTGCACTCTGGGTAAAAGACATAATTTATTTTACGTAAAACCAAAAAGGCACAACCACTTAGTAAATGCTCCTGTGAACGGTAGAATAAATAAAACAAAAAATACGCCAAACGTATAAATCATTCACAGGGCAATCCATGACTGAATCAAACTTCGTCAAAGGCAGTACACAAAAACATTAAATAATCATAATGCACGAATGTAATAAATGAATGAGTTTATTCGACAGCGAGAGCTTTCACCATACTGGCTTCTTCAAGCTTTACATAACCCAAAAAAACACAAATATTTAAATACTGCTAAAAGTCAAACGATTGGTTTGTATCAATGGTGACATCATCATATATCAAACTCAAAGTAAAAATAGAAAATATACATTGAGCTGTAAAATATACAACTCAAATAAATAGATATTCAGTATATATAAAGTATGTATAAAGAACTTCAACATGAAAGAGCTTAAAACACTAAAATTCACAAAACAAGCACAAAAGCCTTAACTAAATACATTGCGTATATCTTCCAGAGGTGATCGCTACAATCACTACCTCCCAGGAACAAGAATCATAAAAATACAATTGCAAATCATGCCATCGTATATGGTATAAAGTGCATGAAATATAAAACCACACAAAACAAAAATACATAGAACCATAAAATATCAGAGTTTCAGCACTTTAAACCTTCTGTTCCTAAGAACCGGCTTCAGGTGTACCTTATCATTCAAGCCCGGTGGCTTGTCAGCCCTGCATCTCACTATCCACTTAAGTTCACATTCCTCTATAAAATTATTAAAATCACCTCCCCTCATACTGGCATTAAGTACCTGCAAAACTAAGAACTTAAATGTATGCTGAGGTCCTGCAGTCATATTATGTTTGGCCAAGGCATTAACTTCATGACCAACACAGATATGATATACATGCTCGCGAATTCTCTCACGCAGTCTCCTAGTAGTCTTGCCTATATAAAATGCCTAGCATAATACACACCTGGCAAGATAAATAACAGACTCCGTTTGACAATTGACAACTGCTTTGAGTAAAAACTCCCGATGTAGAGAAGGATGCAAAAAACGGGTCCTTTCATCTATAAACACACACTGTTTGCATCTCCTACAGGGGGTTGTACCTATTACTAAACTTTCATTCTCTCCATTGGCTTCATTCAAATCAAAAGACCTATGGCATAACAACTGTTTTATATTTTTTCTATTCTTAAAAAAGAACCTTGGGTTCTCTCCAACTATACCTTTAATATTATCATCCAGGAGGAGTGTACCCCAGTGTCGTTGTATCAACTTTTTAATAGATGGTGTATCTAATGTAAAGAACATAGGTACTTTAAGACAACCTACGTACTTATCTAATGTACGAGTAGTTGAATTATTGGGAACAGTTGAATTGTTAGGATCAGAGAAGTAAGGAATACCCCTGGTAGCCCTAAGAGATCTAGTCTCAGTGAGTGCTCTATCGACTTCAAAGCAGCTATATCTCCTCTTTATTAACCTATCCCTAAGGTCTCCGAGCTCCCTCTCATATCCCTCATCCCCTGGGTTGAGTCTCGATGCCCTAATCGCTTGACCTTTCATCACATTGTCAAATACATAGTGAGGGTGCATACTGGTCCTATGTAATAGGGTGTTCCTATAGCAGACCTTTCTATGAACACCAGTATTCAAAAGGCCATTACTTAATCTTTCAATACGGACATCCAAAAACGATATACTCTCCCTTGAAGAGGTTGAAGTAAACTGCAGGTAGTCAAATGCTGTAAAATATACAACTCGAATAAATAGATATTCAGTATATATAAAGTATGTATAAAGAACTTCAACATGAAAGAGCTTAAAACACTAAAATTCATAAAACAAGCACAAAAGCCTTAACTAAATACATTGCGTATATCTTCCAGAGGTGATCGCTACAATCACTACCTCCCAGGAACAAGAATCATAAAAATACAATTGCAAATCATGCCATCGTATATGGTATAAAGTGCATGAAATATAAAACCACACAAAACAAAAATACATAGAACCATAAAATATCAGTGTTTCAGCACTTTAAGCCTTCTGTTCCTAAGAACCGGCTTCAGGTGTACCTTATCATTCAAGCCCGGTGGCTTGTCAGCCCTGCATCTCACTATCCACTTAAGTTCACATTCCTCTATAAAATTATTAAAATCACCTCCTCTCATACTGGCATTAAGTACCTGCAAAACTAAGAACTTAAATGTATGCTGAGGTCCTGCAGTCATATTATGTTTGGCCAAGGCATTAACTTCATGACCAACATGGATATGATATACATGCTCGCGAATTCTCTCACGCAGTCTCCTAGTAGTCTTGCCTATATAAAATGCCTGGCATAATACACACCTGGCAAGATAAATAACAGACTCCGTTTGTGCTTTGAGTAAAGTTGGGAAGTTGGGAAGAGGAGTTTATGTTCCCCCTGGATAGTTTTAAGGAGAATGTGAGGTTCTACAAACGTTTCGTAGACGATTTGTTTTTCATTTGGGGTGGATATGATACGAGTCTAACAGAGTTTGTTGATTCCATCAACACTTTGACTGACTACATGCAGTTTGCTTCAACCTCTTCAAGGGAGAGTATATCGTTTTTGGATGTCCGTATTGAAAGATTAAGTAATGGCCTTTTGAATACTGGTGTTCATAGAAAGGTCTGCTATAGGAACACCCTATTACATAGGACCAGTATGCACCCTCACTATGTATTTGACAATGTGATGAAAGGTCAAGCGATTAGGGCATCGAGACTCAACCCACGGGATGAGGGATATGAGAGGGAGCTCAGTGACCTTAGGGATAGGTTAATAGAGAGGAGATATAGCTGCTTTGAAGTTGATAGAGCACTCACTGGGACTAGATCTCTTAGGGCTACCAGGGGTATTCCTTACTTCTCTGATCCTAACAATTCAACTGTTCCCAATAATTCAACTACTCGTACATTAGATAAGTACGTAGGTTGTCTTAAAGTACCTATGTTCTTTACATTAGATACACCATCTATTAAAAAGTTGATACAACGACACTGGGGTACACTCCTCCTGGATGATAATATTAAAGGTATAGTTGGAGAGAACCCAAGGTTCTTTTTTAAGAATAGAAAAAATATAAAACAGTTGTTTTGCCATAGGTCTTTTGATTTGAATGAAGCCAATGGAGAGAATGAAAGTTTAGTAATAGGTACAACCCCCTGTAGGAGATGCAAACAGTGTGTGTTTATAGATGAAAGGACCCGTTTTTTGCATCCTTCTCTACATCGGGAGTTTTTACTCAAAGCAGTTGCCAATTGTCAAACGGAGTCTGTTATTTATCTTGCCAGGTGTGTATTATGCTAGGCATTTTATATAGGCAAGACTACTAGGAGACTGCGTGAGAGAATTTGCGAGCATGTATATCATATCCGTGTTGGTCATGAAGTTAATGCCTTGGCCAAACATAATATGACTGCAGGACCTCAGCATACATTTAAGTTCTTAGTTTTGCAGGTACTTAATGCCAGTATGAGGGTGGTGATTTTAATAATTTTATAGAGGAATGTGAACTTAAGTGGATAGTGAGATGCAGGGCTGACAAGCCACCGGGCTTGAATGATAAGGTACACCTGAAGCCGGTTCTTAGGAACAGAAGGCTTAAAGTGCTGAAACACTGATATTTTATGGTTCTATGTATTTTTGTTTTGTGTGGTTTTATATTTCATGCACTTTATACCATATACGATGGCATGATTTGCAATTGTATTTTTATGATTCTTGTTCCTGGGAGGTAGTGATTGTAGCGATCACCTCTGGAAGATATACGCAATGTATTTAGTTAAGGCTTTTGTGCTTGTTTTATGAATTTTAGTGTTTAAAGCTCTTTCATGTTGAAGTTCTTTATACATACTTTATATATACTGAATATCTATTTATTCGAGTTGTATATTTTACAGCTCATTGTATATTTTCTATTTTTATTTTGAGTTTGATATATGATGATGTCACCATTGATGCAAACCAATCGTTTGACTTTTAGCAGTATTTAAATATTTGTGTTTTTTTGGGTTATGTAAAGCTTGAAGAAGCCAGTATGGTGAAAGCGCTCGCTGTCGAATAAACTCATTCATTTATTACGTTCGTGCATTACGATTATTTAATGTTTTTGTGTACTGTCTTTGATGAAGTTTGATTCAGTCGTGGATTGCCCTGTGAATGATTTATATGTTTGGCTTATTTTTTTTTTTACATAATTTATTTTGACACTGGTGGGTTCTGGATATAAACTGTGCATTTTGTGTCTCAGTTGTCTTTTTTGTTGTATTACAGTACATGCAGCACTGAAAAGGTAAATGTTTCTGTTTACAATGATTATCCATGTGGGTTGGACTGTCAGTTGTGTCACAGTTTCTTATTTTAAAGTAAAGTAAAGAGATTTCTGTTCCATAGCTTAGTATAAATCTAGAATGTAAGTTTGCATATGTATTTGTTTTGTGTGTTAGTGGGCAGGCACATGTTCTGCAACTTAAAGAATGAATAAAAAACAATAATCATTGCTTATGTTCTTTTGTTCAATTAAATTCTTTATTTAGGACCAAGAACAAAAATTTTCCCGACTGGTGCAGTGCAATATATTCAGCGATAAGCATTAGCTAACACAGAGAAAATTCATACCAGTTATAATACGGTGGAAGAGAAGAATGCAGTAAATGTGATCTATTTACACATGTATCCACCATTGGTTCATAACCTTACATACCAGTGGAAGATGACAGCATATGATCTTCACAAAGAGGGTTATTTATACAATATTATGTTATGTGTTATCACAAGTTATTGTGGGACAATTGGGTAGGCTAAGAAGTGCGATTTTAGATATAAAGAAAAAGAAGAGACATAAAAACATGGATTTGTATTAATCATCTTACTAGAAGGTGAACCTATTTATGTTAACAACCTTGCTGGTTGACTGGAGTTTGTGATTAAGGGTTTTAAGTGTTTCTGAGAAGCAGAAGAGGATTAGGTACAGCCTATCATATCTACGGTTTAAAAGGCTGTGAATTATTGATAAGAATAGAAGATGAAAGGTATTCATTATTACTAGTCTAGTTACAGCTGCTAGCAGTTTGCAGTGATACATTTTTAGGCTGGTAGGGAAGATCTCATGATCTGGTTTGCAAGAAGGATCTCTAAGCTGTAGGTCAGATAGATTTATATCGCAGCATAGCATTCTGTAATCCTAATCTTCTCTAACTACGGTGTGTGTGTGTGTGTGTGTGTGTGTGTGTGTGTGTGTGTGTGTGTGTGTGTGTGTGTGTGTGTGTGTGTGTGTGTGTGTTTGTGTGTGTGTGTGTATACACGTGTGTGTTAAGTAGACTTCACAAATACCTGGTATTTGCACTTCCTGAGCAGCTTAGTTTTTCCAGTTGCCCCATTTCATGACTATCAGCAGCTAGAGGAGAAGTGAGTCAAAGAGCTGCCCCTGCTGTTAACATAAGGAGGCTCTGTTGTTGTAGATGATGCCCCTAAACCCCCACTTTGCAGGATAATGTCCATTCAAGGCTGAGTAGGAAATGAGTTATGGAAACATCATCATTGTGAGCCCTGAGCCAATACTCCTGCATGTCCAGTCACTCAACCTTGCTTCATATCCTAGCCTCTGACAGGGCTATGAGAGAACTGTCCCACCATCATCACAGTAGCTCCATTCCCATACTGACCACACTCATTCTCCCCAACTGTATCATCAAGCATTTGGCCTAAACTTATGTCACCTGGGCTGCAGTCAAGGCTTTATTCCTCCATGCCATTAGCATAGGATGTCATTATTGCTTCAGATAATTTTTTTTTGTGGACATGAGGTGCTGTGCTATTAGCATGTACATAAATGAGATATTATGAGATTGCATTTATTAAATAAGACAAAAGCATAGAGGAATGACAGAACAAATGGATTATCAAGAAGCAGTATTGAGTTTATATAATGGGAGAAGAGTACAGTGCCATTTACAGAGCCCTGCAGTACTTCATTTACAAGTGGGAAGGATCAAGAAAGGCAGGATGATTGAAGCACCCTCTTGAATCGGATTACCCTAATGGACTGGTGTACCCTAATGGATTGTTTTGTACTGTACCTGCTTCTCCAGTCCTTTAATGACACCAGTAATTTTGGAAATGTGGTTGGGAAACATTTTCTCAGTAAGTAAATCTCAGCATTATTTATTCAAACGGGATCAAATGACAAACTGTTTTTAAAATAGTCACTCATGCTATTTTAGAATAAAAATATCTGCACACTTACAACTCTTCTTCTTACAAGTTAATATTACAGAAGAATTACTCATTAATGGTACTAGAACATAATTTATGATCAGTCCATTTCTGAACATATAGTGAAAACTTTTATGTTCAACTAAATTATACAGAAACGGAAAAGTCAGTGGTGAGGGGAGTTTAAAGTGCTGCCAGGGAATGCAGATGTTTCCCCATAAAAATAATAATTTTAAACCATATCCCATCAGCTAAGAAAGGACCATTTTATAAAAGCACTTAACATATGCACATGAGGGATGATGGGGAAGGTACAAACCTATAACTCTGAATCATCTAATATGATAAGGGGGTCAGGAAGGGTAAGCAGGGTTAAAATGGAAGTAGATTATTTGGTGGATATAAGACAGAACATCTTGGGAAACCAGCAGAGGAACAGGAAAAACATAAGGAAACACAAAATGAAAGATGCTTCCTGGGACTTAAGAATGCTTACACTAAGTTTACACAAAATGAGTGAAGAGACAACACAATCATAACCCACACCTTCGTCCTCCTAATTTTAGTTTTCATGCTGATTATGAGCTTAACATCTGACAATGTTCTACAGTTCTGAACCAAAGATTTGAAATGTATACATATCAAAATTTACAGAAAAACACGTGATTTATATTTCCCTGTCTCTCTCTCTCTCTCTCTCTCTCTCTATATATATATATATATATATATATATATATGGATTCACTTCATAACACTGAAAGCTCAAAACACTGAAATTCAAAACACTGAAACCAAAACACTGAAACTTCAAAATCTTGAAAACTCAAAACACTGAAACTCAAAACACTGAAAACACATATCATACATATACTGAGTTTAAACAACATAAATCATAACACTTTCCACCAAGTGTAAGCAGGGGGACAAACTCCCCCCACACCCCCTGGTACTTATATATATATTAACTCCAAGATTGCACTTCACTACACTTGGTGGAAAGTGCTATGATTTATGTTGTTTAAACTCAGTAGATGTATGATATGCGTTTTCAGTGTTTTGAGTTTCTGTGTTTTGAGTTTTCAGTGTTTTAAAGTTTCAGTGTTTTGATCTTCTATATTATGAAGTTTTCTCATTTTCAGGTTTTTGAATTTTCAGTGTTAAGAAGTGAATCCATATATATATATATATATATATATATATATATATATATATATATATATGTGTGTGTGTGTGTGTGTGTGTGTTACATGCAAGTGTCCACAACCCAAATTAATAATATTTTCCACCTATTTTAAATTGAATCCTTATAACAACCTCTAAAAAATACCCCTAAACATCACACAAGTCTCATATATCCATACTTGAGGACCAGCAAGCCATGACAAATTAAATAAAACTGTACAGAACCACTGTATTCAAAACATAATTAGCAGTGGATGAGTACACCCCTGGAAAATGTGTCAAGAACTCTATTCCTTCTTATATGTTACTGGTGTATATGTGAGAACACCTCCTGAAAAAAATGTGTCAAGAGCTGCACTCCTACTAATATTTTTACTGATGTATTTGTGAGCTGTCTTCAAGAAAAATGTGTCATGAACTTTACTCCTACTCATAATAATTACTGGTGTATGCGTGATTACACCTCCTAAAAATGTGCCAAGAACTGCACTCCTACTCATATTTATTGGTGTATGTGAGTACAACTCCTGAAAAATGTGTCTAGAACTGTACTTCTAGTTTTATTTTTTATTTTTATTTTTTTTCAGTAATCCGTCTTTATTATTTTTCAATTACATAACTACACACTACTATGTATATACAATATTTACATGATTGCTTCCAAAAGTTACACAATCATTGTATATTAACACAAATTATTAAAAGGAAATTCAACATGAAAATGCCATCAGTCTATAGTATTATTACAATCTATATCTAATCTAAGATTGAATCAGTCTTATAAATATATATCCTAAGTAACAGTGGATAAGCACCTCTAGGCCAACACAATATTAAAGATTTGCTCCCATATTTTAATGTTATTTATGCTTTTCTTGTTGCCATTGAGTAACAGTTTGTGCGCTAATATATGTCTTATTGTTAATGTTTTAAAATTTTCCCAAGATGTCTGGGTCGGGTTCAACCAGTTTGAAGCTATGTATAGTTTCATTAATAAACAAATATTCATGATTATGATCCTTTTTGATTTGTCTAAATTCTCTGGGGGAATATGTAGAATCATAAATTCCCAAGAGAGTGTTGATTGTTGGTAGCCCATTTTCTGTAAATGAAGTTTAAACGAATTCCGGACTGATTCCAAGATGGCCGCTGACTAGTCTAGTCCTTACTCTCTGAGCTCCTCACAGCTATTTAACTTTTGGTTTTTTTTACAACTTTACATCAACCTTTTTCCTCAAATTTTTATACTAAAAGATTTTATAAATCTTTTTCTACGCATTTGGATTATTTTTTCTTCTGGAATTATTATCCTGGGATTTATTTTACCTCAGAACATTCTTGGTCTCTCTGCTGCTGGGACTCCTACTGCTCCAGTCTGTTCCTGGTTCCTGGTATCCTGTTAACTGCATTCCATTTCTGGGCATGGCTACAAAATCTGACTCCATGGAGACTCAGCCTACAAAGGCCAAATATACTTCAATGCTCTCTCCTGAAAAAGATTCAGGTTCAAAAAGACTGAAATCATCTAGACAACCTACAGAAACTTTTAATGTAAGTAATAAAGATTTAAATGGCTCAAATTTCCTTTTAGAAGAACTAAAAATAGCATTAAAACCAATCCAAAGTGCTATACAAAACTTTTCAGAACAGTTTGCAGACTTTAGTAAATCTTTAAAGCAAATAAACGATAGTATTGTTACTATTGAAAATAAAATCTTAGCTTTGGAGGTTAAAACAGACTTATTGGAAAGTGACTTTAAATCTAGAGATAAAACTGTTTCAGATTTACAAGCTAAAATATTGGATCTGGAAGCCAGGAGAAGAAGAAATAACATCATTATTCATGGTTTACCTGAATCTTATGACAATAAAAACTTGTTATCTGTGACTAAAAATATCTTTGAAACACTGTTAAATTGTGAAGCTTCTTCAAAATCTATAATTGTAGAGAGAGCACACAGAGCACTGCGTACAAAGCAAGATTCTTCCACACCAAGGTTAATTTATACTAAGTTACTAAACTTTCAAGACACTTTCCAGATCCTAGAAACTGCTAAAACAAAGAAACAATTCATATGGAAGTCTCACAAACTATCATTTTCCCAAGATCTTCCTGCACAGATCAAATTAAATAGACAAAAACTAGCCCCCTATTGTGCTGACTTGATAAAAGAGGGATTAGATTTCAATGGCATATCCTAATACCTTGTCTTTCACAGCTAATGACAAAAGATTTGTATGTTCAGATCCTAAAGATGCAAAAGACATTTTTCTTAAAACATTTAAAAAGCTTCCTGACACTGTATCTTAATATTCTACTGTTAAAGAACTACAATAAGGTTTGATCTTTTCTTTTCTTTAATCTGACAGTATTTGTGTTACATGATTTGTAATTCTGGTGTGACATAATTATTTTACCTTAAGAACTTGTCATGTAATTTACACATGATGGATTTGGTGTGACAGTGTGCAGTGACAGGATATATGCTTGTTAGATTTGTGTGGATTAATAGAAGCATTTAAATTCCTGTATTTACTTTTTTCTCTTTCTCTCACATATGCTTGCTGTGTAAATAGATAATATGAAAAAATGGAAGTGGCAGCACAAACCACAGACGGCGGCTTCTTCAGCCCAAGTCACCACAGCTTACTTCTGCCCGGGTCTCCGGACTAACCAAAATAGCAAGTTCAACAAACGACTCCTTCACGAAAACTTTAAATACTTTATTTCACAACCCAAATTCCGTGAAACGCATAAAGCGTTTTTCGTTTGAATCAGTGTTCAAACTTCATCAGACAAACTCTGGTTATCGCGCCAGTACGCATTTAAATACCACAATTGATGATGTCATGAAATTTTAAACATACAGTCACATTTAAAAACAGTGTATTTAAAAAACAGTGTATTTAAAAACAAGGAAGTTCTATATAGGTATACTAAACCAGAAGTGTATACATAAATTATATATATGGTTGTTATTGTATTAAATATGATACGCTTTCTCTATGACCAATAACGTTTTAAAATATTTCCTTAAAGTGTGTGTGTATTATGTACATATGTGTCCACCTAGTGACCAAAGTGTACTATTGTCATAACATCTTCGTATTATATGTAGTGTGTGTTATAAAATCTTATATTCTTTTAAAATAATAAAGTTTTCATTTAATCTAAACTGTAACCTATTAACCTATACTGACCTGGACAAGGAAATCTATGAAAGTGAAACCCTACCAAACATTTGATATATCCCTAAGGATGAATATGAATGTTAAAAAATATATATTAAAAAATATTAAAATACCTCCCTTAAACTGTACTTGATAATTTTATTCTATTTCTTATTTATAATGGTAATATTTTTTGCTAATTTAAAACTTTAAGTTGTGTGATCACATGTGTTTCTCACAACAATTCTTCTTTATCTAAGTAAACTTTTTAATTTTAGTAAGCATGTGATTGAACAAACTTCGTTCAATCCTGGGTCTCTACAAGATGTCAAGCGTAACTGCCATTCTAATTCTTTTTTCTCAAGGACCAACTTCAACACATTTTCATGTGTCAAATCCATGTAGTTTGTTTGTACTTGATCAATGACCATAAAGTTGAATGTGTGTCCTATATTTGCATTACAGTGTCTTGCTAGAGCATTTTCTTCTTTGTTTTTTCTAATGGCATAGGTGTGCTCATATATCCGATCTCTGAGTTTTAACATATATTTTTTAACATTCATATTCATCCTTAGGGATATATCAAATGTTTGGTAGGGTTTCACTTTCATAGATTTCCTTGTCCAGGTCAGTATAGGTTAATAGGTTACAGTTTAGATTAAATGAAAACTTTATTATTTTAAAAGAATATAAGATTTTATAACACACACTACATATAATACGAAGATGTTATGACAATAGTACACTTTGGTCACTAGGTGGACACATATGTACATAATACACACACACTTTAAGGAAATATTTTAAAACGTTATTGGTCATAGAGAAAGCGTATCATATTTAATACAATAACAACCATATATATAATTTATGTATACACTTCTGGTTTAGTATACCTATATAGAACTTCCTTGTTTTTAAATACACTGTTTTTAAATACACTGTTTTTAAATGTGACTGTATGTTTAAAATTTCATGACATCATCAATTGTGGTATTTAAATGCGCATCGGCGATAACCAGAGTTTGTCTGATGAAGTTTGAACACTGATTCAAATGAAAAACGCTTTATGCGTTTCACGGAATTTGGGTTGTGAAATAAAGTATTTAAAGTTTTCGTGAAGGAGTCGTTTGTTGAACTTGCTATTTTGGTTAGGCCGGAGACCCGGGCAGAAGTAAGCTGTGGTGACTTGGGCTGAAGAAGCCGCCGTCTGTGGTTTGTGCTGCCACTTCCATTTTTTCGTATTTCAGAAGTTGGTGTTCGTTTTACAGTTCTTAGTTTGTTGGAAGTCAGCCGTTAACTACAATAGATGGATACATCAACAGAGGGGGACTGCCCCTCACAGGGAAACCTGACACAGTTTCTCGAGTTAATAAACAGACGCCTGGACACACTTACTGAAAAGGTGGATAATGTAAGCGTATCCAGTCAACAACCAACCACTTCAGGTTGTATCAGAACTATGAAAAACAACGGGGGACAAGGAAATGGAATAATTAAAGGAAACCGAACATTGGCACCTAACGAACAACTAGGGGAGCGTACAACAGGAAACTTAAGGGCATCGGATATTACTTTTGATACTGGGAATTGGCTCAGTAATGAACTTACCTTTGATGGAGAACAAAGTGCTGGTGCAGACACAATCGAAGCAGTAAGTACATCCAATTTAACAGAAAAACTAAAAATATTTGATACAAATTTATTTAAAATGAAAAAAGCACAACTAGAACTCAATTATTTAAATAAATGTATAAAAGAGAACATTGTACCGAAGGGATTAAGACTGTTTTCTTACCCAAACGGGTTAGAATTCGGATCAGCATTTTTTAATGAATTGACAGGGTTATATAACCAGCATGGATTGGAAATCCTAAGGTGCATGACAAAACATTATCAAATAGCTTTGGATGTACTGATAGCAGAAACTACTGCTTTAGAAAAAGACATTAAAAGTGACTTAAATTTCCACAGATATGAATATGAATCTGAAAGAACATTGACAATTATTGCACAACAAATGGTGAAACTGAAGACTATTAAAATTAAAAAATTAAATAGGGATTTGAAAGCTTATGAGGAGGGGACAGCCTTCCCAAAACCTCCGAATACACTTAACAACAAAAATGGGAGACCAAAAAACCCCCATTTTAACAAACCCCACAATTTTGAAAGGTATGGTTTAAAGGACAATGACCAGAACCATAATGAAAATGTTCAAAATTTAGACTTAGAATTTGAGGCTACTGGAGACGATTGTGCAATAGAAGAAGAACAAGTCCAAAATGAAACTTTCAATAGAGGGAATAATATGGACTGGCACTCGGAAGAACACTTCCAGCAGCCCCAACGACAACAACAACAACAAAAAAACTTCAGAGGGGGGAGGGGGGGTACTTGGAGACCACCACCAGGCAATGGACAGAGGAGACAGTACAATACCAGGAGCACGAACAAACAGTGGAATTGACATTGGTAGAGACAACTACAAACAAAACTGGAGACTTTACAATTTATAACTTTACTGAATGCTACATTGACAAAACTTTAGTTGAACTTTTTGCCAAGGGATTAACCTTTGTGCCAACAAAAAGTTGTGATATAGTAGAACTATTGATTGATTTTAAGATGTTTATGCGGAAACTGAATTTAAACATTATGTTTGGGGGTGAAAATAACAACACCACAAACGAGTTATATGTGGCTAGCAGTTTTAATCCACCATCAAATCCTTTACTATGTATGTATGAATTTTTGTGTGAAAATGAATTTAGGAACATAGTAAAAGGTCATACAAGGAATAGAAATACAAACAAAAATACAAATATTACAAGTGAAGAAAATAGCCTTCTTTCTTCTCTTAGGATCCTACCAATAAGACTGATGAAACCTGACAAAGGAGGAGGGCTAGTGGTAGTACATAACGTAGACTATTCTAAAGTGATGTTAAATTTGTTAGAGAAGGACACCTATGAAAGCTCCAGTAGAAATGAATTAAATAAAGCCCACCATAATATAAGATCGATTATTAACGACCTATACTTGGAAGGACTAATTACCATTGAACAAAACCACTATCTAACCATCTTAGCTCCAAGGATACCAAAAATATTTGGCATCCCTAAACTCCACAAAAATTTGAGGAACCCACCTTTCCGTACTTTGGTAGACACAAGGCAATCGATAACATATCCTTGCGCTAAATTTGTAGACGGTTTGCTAAAAAAGTATATAGGAACTCAAAAACAAATTTTAAAAGACTCTTGGTCCTTTTTGGAGGACTTACAAAACACACAATATGATTCGTCACTGAATTTTGTGACCATTGACATTTGTGATCTATATACTTGTATACCACAAGACTTGGGAATCAAATGGGTAGTGGAGTTCATAAAATCAAAGGGAGCAGCACAAAATGAATGTAGAATTGTGGAGAAACTACTGGAATGTATACTTAAAAATAATTTTGTCTCCTTTGAAAAGAAGTTGTACATTCAAAAGTCTGGAGTGGCAATGGGGTCCCCAGTAGGAGGTAGCTTCGCAAATATAGTATTAGCATATTGGGAAACTAAATATGTATTAAACCAACCTTGGAACACTGACATTCACATGTATAAGAGGTTTCTGGACGATATTTTTATTTTGACTAAAGGACAAGAAGAGGAAGCAAAAAAGTTAGTTGAACAACTTACAGCCACTACCACCTTCCATAAGTTTACGATGAAATTTGATAAAATGCAAGTAAACTTTTTGGATATAGAGTTAAATAAAACTACTAATGGCTATGTATCAAAGATACATAGAAAGGAAACTTTTTCAAATACTTACCTTCATTTCTCTAGCCAACACCCCCTTCACCAGAAGAAATCAGTGGTGAAGGGGCAACTTGTGAGAGCAGCTAAAATGACCACCTTGAATCAAGACTTTGAGACAGAATGTAGCAATTTACACCTAATGTTTTCACATAGAGGATATCCAGGTAGTTTTCTGAAAGGTATATTTAAGGAAGTAAAAAGAAAGAGGGAAAATGGAACTTATAAAGCAATTTTAACTAGGACATTTCAGACGGAGAGTGGAGTGAGCAGTGGCAGCATTGAACTAGGGGAAGTTAATATAGAACACCCTGAAACAACAGAAGTAGAAACAGAAAACATTGGTGGGAAAGACAAAAACTACAATACAGCCTTTATTTTTACATATTGTCCAGAAGCCAACCAGATTTGCCATACAGTTAGAAAATATTGGTCCAGTTTGTCATTAGACAGAGAATTGGCTAAAATCTTAAATGATGGACCAATTATAACGTATAGACGTGGTAAGAATTTAAAACAATTGTTAGAGAGTAAGGAACATATCACAAAAAGAAAGGGAGGCACTAAGAAGTGTGGCTCATGTAGGTACTGCAGTTATATAACTACTGCAGATAGTTTCAACATTAGAAAAGGAACATACACTATAAAAGGTAACTATAACTGTAACAGCAAAAGGGTAGTGTATTTGGCCCAATGTGAGACATGTCCGTCATTTTATGTGGGGAAAACGGACAGACGACTCAGAGATCGGATATATGAGCACACCTATGCCATTAGAAAAAACAAAGAAGAAAATGCTCTAGCAAGACACTGTAATGCAAATATAGGACACACATTCAACTTTATGGTCATTGATCAAGTACAAACAAACTACATGGATTTGACACATGAAAATGTGTTGAAGTTGGTCCTTGAGAAAAAAGAATTAGAATGGCAGTTACGCTTGACATCTTGTAGAGACCCAGGATTGAACGAAGTTTGTTCAATCACATGCTTACTAAAATTAAAAAGTTTACTTAGATAAAGAAGAATTGTTGTGAGAAACACATGTGATCACACAACTTAAAGTTTTAAATTAGCAAAAAAATATTACCATTATAAATAAGAAATAGAATAAAATTATCAAGTACAGTTTAAGGGAGGTATTTTAATATTTTTTAATATATATTTTTTAACATTCATATTCATCCTTAGGGATATATCAAATGTTTGGTAGGGTTTCACTTTCATAGATTTCCTTGTCCAGGTCAGTATAGGTTAATAGGTTACAGTTTAGATTAAATGAAAACTTTATTATTTTAAAAGAATATAAGATTTTATAACACACACTACATATAATACGAAGATGTTATGACAATAGTACACTTTGGTCACTAGGTGGACACATATGTACATAATACACACACACTTTAAGGAAATATTTTAAAACGTTATTGGTCATAGAGAAAGCGTATCATATTTAATACAATAACAACCATATATATAATTTATGTATACACTTCTGGTTTAGTATACCTATATAGAACTTCCTTGTTTTTAAATACACTGTTTTTTAAATACACTGTTTTTAAATGTGACTGTATGTTTAAAATTTCATGACATCATCAATTGTGGTATTTAAATGCGTACTGGCGCGATAACCAGAGTTTGTCTGATGAAGTTTGAACACTGATTCAAACGAAAAACGCTTTATGCGTTTCACGGAATTTGGGTTGTGAAATAAAGTATTTAAAGTTTTCGTGAAGGAGTCGTTTGTTGAACTTGCTATTTTGGTTAGTCCGGAGACCCGGGCAGAAGTAAGCTGTGGTGACTTGGGCTGAAGAAGCCGCCGTCTGTGGTTTGTGCTGCCACTTCCATTTTTTCGTATTTCAGAAGTTGGTGTTCGTTTTACAGTTCTAAATAGATAATATGTTAATTTTACTACAAGCTTTGGAGTTACAGCCTTCTGTGTAAGCTAAATGATTTTTGGAGGGAAAAACATTCCATCTCAATATTCTAGCAAGAAAATCTTCCCCTCAGAGTTCCAGCTGATGCTCTGCATGAACATGCGCACACTACAGTCTCTCTGAGATGGATGGTGATGTCATCATTTGTGAGGAAAGAAGGACAGTTTCAAATACACAAGTCTGCTTGTTTTCAACAAGTATTCAATAGCACTAACTTTTTAATAGATCTGGCTATTATTTAAAGTGTTTTCTCTTCATAAATGAAGGTTGCTTTTTAAATTTAAACAGATTCATGTCACATAATATATTCAGTGACTTTTAGTGTGTCTGCATGACTTCAAAGCAAGCTGCTACTTTCATAAAGCAGAGTGAAAATGTTTCTGGAAACAAATGAACAGGTTAGTTTTATATATTAAAATTCTAAAGGATGTGTAAAGAAATGAACATATTTTCCTATTCAGAATATTTTTTCATACAATATTTTATATTATACTGAAGTGTTTAATTTGACAAATGTTACAAAATATACCTGTTCATATGAAAGCTTCATGTTCTTTCTATTCTCTGCTCTCTCTCTTCTCAGAGGCTGGATGTGATATTTATGATTAGTAGTTTATGTTTAAGAAAGCCTTTACTTATTTGAAAGGTTTGAAATAACTATCTTTAATATGATTAGCTGAATCTACATGTATATATTTAAGCCCTTAGATTTACTGCATTTAGCTTGCTTGTTTCTGTTTTAATTAGATGTTCAAAATGTTTACTTTAAAAGCCTTGTCTTTTCATGCTGTTTTGCTATGTTACATCTATAGCTTAGAAGAATAGTATGGCTACATAACCTAACAGAGTCATTAGTAAAATATTCAAAAAGTAGATTTAAAATTATATGTATGCACATTGTTGTACATTCAGTCCAATATATATGATGCTGTTTAAGTTACTATTTAATAATATAATTATACTTTATTCATGTATATTAACTAGTGTTAAAACCTTACAGCTTATAATATTTCATTTTGAATAGTTCCTGTACTACTATTATCTAGTTAATAGATGCATCTCCAGACTGAATTGTTTTTCATTTTGAGATATGGTTGCTTGGTAGTTGTTTTTGCTTTATTTGAACTATAACTAAATACTCATTCTACAGGTATTAGTGCTTTTATCATACTAATGGTCATGTTGATTAATGAAATTATCACTAAAGTACTAAAGAAGGTTCAGTAGATAGTGCATGACTATTATCTTTAGTTCAGTAATGCTATGCTTATTTACTTATATTATAATGTTACCAGTTGGTTTTGTTATACTTATATATGTTATCTTACATATCTTTCAGTTTTAATTGTATTACTTCTTATGATAGAGTGTTCTAGTTAAGCAGAGTGTGATTTATTTATTATTTACTTGTTTCTCTTTCTCTTGAAATACTTGAGGAAATACATTTAATCACTATAAATTTCAATTTAAGGATAGGAGCTTTAGATTAGTATTAGAAGTAGGGATTAAGCATGTTGGACGCCTTGAAATTAGTTAATTTTGTATATATTTTTAGTAGTATTACTCGGACTTTATGTTATGTTAGGCTTCCTTTGAGTAATTTGTATTCTAACTTGAGGTTATTATTATCTATAATTACAATGTTTTTTCATGTTCTTCTGCTCTTCCTTTATCACAGGGGATTGGTGGGTAGGCACTAGGGTTAGGATAAAGGTTATTATTATACATTTCATGGTTTTAAAAAACTTTTTCTTTTTTTCAACAAATGTTATTTGATGACTTGCTTGAATACTTAAAGACTGTTTTTCTTTTATTTTTTCTTCTTCTTTTTAATGTTGTGTTGGATTTGCACCTTGAGTTCACTTTTATAGCATCAATAATGATTATACTTGTAGAATATGCCTGTTGACATAATTTTAGATTCTTGGAATGTTAGAGGCATTCAAGATAAAGCGAAAAAGTCACTATTATTTCATATGATCTTTAAATCACAGGCTAACATTTGTTTTATTCAAGAGACCCATATTTCACGTATTGATTGGAATAAAGAGTTAAAAAAAATGGATCAAAAAGATTATAGCTTCAGGTGACTCATCTAACTCCAGAGGTATAGCTATAATCATTAAACAAAAATTCATTGGGAATATTATTGATGAGAAATTTGATGATGAGGGGAGGCGGTGCTTATTTACCGCTTCTATTGCTGGTTTGGACAAACCCTTATTAATTTTAAATCTATATGGCCCATGTAATTCACAACATTTGTTCAGTCTAAAAATTTACAATATTCTTGCATCCTATAAGGTTCATTATATTATAGTGGGTGGTGACTGGAATGCAGTTATAAACCCTGTAATTGATCGTTCCCGCTCCACTGTCACCTATAATCTTCAATCTACTCTGGCTATAAATGATTTGATGACAGAATATAATTTAATAGATCCCTCCAAGACTGTTAAAAATATAAACAAGAATGATATATATACTTATTATTCTAAGTGCTATCATTCGTGGTCCAGATTAGACTTCTTCCTAATTTCAGATTATATTTCAAAATATATTGTGGACTTTACTACAGAACCCAGATTCTTTTCGGATCACTCAAGAATTTCACTAAAATTGAACATAAAACCCAATATCAAAAATAAAACTATGTTTAATAAGTGGACCTTAAATAATAACTTATTGTCAAATGAAGATATTTGCAAACAAGCTTCAGAAATCCTAAATGAAATGGTGAATAGTCTTGAATCATCAGACATTCCTTATGACATACAATGGGCTGCATGTAAAGCAAGATTAAGAGGTTTATTTATTAGTAAAGCTGCTTTTTTCAAAAAACAATACTTTAAGAAAGAGGAATTCTTAAAATCAAGAATTTCTTCGTTGGAAAATCATCTTAGTCTGAACTATGATGCTACTTTAGAAAAACAAATTTTTGATTGTCAGAAAGATTTAATTCTGCTTCACCAAAATAACCTTTCCTTAGCTGAACAAAAGCTACTTGCTTCATATTCAGAGTGGGCCCAGGTTCCATCTAAATTGTTAGCGAGAATTATTAAAGTTAACTTCAGAAATCCAAATATTACATCTTTATCTTATAATAACAGATTATATAATACTGATGAAGAGATTATTTAACTTTTCACCTCTCTTTACACTGAGTTATATTCAGGTTCTTCTAATTCTGTTAAAGATAATCACTCAAAACTCTTTTTAGACTCTTTGCAGTTCCCTAAACTTAATGATAATCAGCAAAAGCTACTTTCTACCCCTATATCGGTACAAGAAATCTCGGATTCAATAGATAATCTTAAATTGGGTAAATCTCCGGGACCTGATGGTTTTACTCCAGAATTTTTCAAAACTTTCAAACTGGTAGTTCTTCCCTTTCTATTTAAAGTTTACAATCATATAAGAGTTAATGATATCTCAGATATTCATTGGAACACATCCAAAACCATTCTAATTCTAAAAAATAATAAAGATAAATCGGACCCAGTAAATTATAGACCCATTTCTTTAATTAACGTGGATATTAAGATTCTGTCATCTATTCTGGCTAACAGATTGAAACGGATTTTACCCTCAATTATCTCGTCAGATCAATCAGGTTTTATGTCTCAGAGACATGCTTGGGATAATACTCTATCTTTAGAGACTATACTTCATCTCATTAAGAAAAATCCAAACCCTATATATGCTTTGATTATAGATGCATCAAATGCCTTTGACAGAGTATGTTGGAACTTTCTATTTCAAACTATGTTATGTTTTAATATTCCCTTATTCTTTATAAATTTTTTAAAAGTTTTATACAAGAATATGTTTACTAGACTATACATTAATGGTCAATTTTCTGCTCCGATAAAGATCACTAAAGGAACAAGACAGGGTTGTCCATTGTCCCCTTTTCTTTTCAACATTTACTTAGAACCTTTGCTATTGTTTATTACTCAAAATACTTTTCATAACATCCCTAGAATTCTTAATACTAATATTCATTTCTCTGCTATTACGAATGATTTAGTAATCTACTTTCAAACTCCTTTATCTGATTACAGAAAAATAATGAATTCTATTGATTATTTTTCTTTGGTTTCCAACGATCTTTTAAATTCTACAAAACTCATATTTTTCCCTTAAATCATTTAGCACACAAATCTTTTTGTTTCCAGACGATCATTTTCAGTTTATTTATAATATAAAATATTTAGGAATCAATTTAGAACACAATAATAAATCTTCCTTTCAAAATAATATTAATAAATTATGGAACTCTATATTGTCTGATATGGACAGATGGAAGCATCTAAACCTTTCATTTCTTTCAAGGGTGGCCATTATTAAAATGAATATTCTGCCTAAATTTCTTTACCAATTCTCATCATCTGATCAGATAATTTCAAAAATTTTTTTTGAGTCTGTAAATAAAGCTTTGGCAAAATTCATATGGTTCCCTAAATCTGTTAGAATTTCCTATTCTAGATTGGCATTTTCGAAGGACAAGGGAGGTTTGGGTTTACCTAATCTTTATCTCTATTATTTGATTGTCTCATCCAATAAACTTCTTACTATCTCTAAATTCAATAACACTTCTTATCCAAATCACTCTTTATGGATAAAATTATGGTATAATTATGTAATTTCTAATAATTTAAATCCTGAAGCTATTCCTTTTATCTCTCTGGATAGTTTATTTATTAAAAATATATCTACAGTATTTAAACAAAAGATTAGAGATTTCCAAACCTTACTCAAAATGTGTAAACTAGAAAAGATCTCGCACCATGTTCAGCCAATTCATCTAAACCCAAATATATTATTGGACAATAAACTTTTGAACTTAACAAACTGTCCTTTAATTAAAATCTAAAAGTAGGAGATGTTTTGAAATATCTTGACTTGCCTTTATCTGACTGGCGTAAGTTATTGAAAGTAAACTGGAATTACTCACCAATTCTTACACAACTAAGAGCAATAATTAAAAACAAATTTGTATCTCTGGTCCCCATAGACTCACAATTGAAAAACCTTAACACGATTATCAAAATACTTTCATCATCTGATAAAATGCTCTCAAACTCATATAAATTAATTAATTCTTTAATGATGGACCACAACTGTCTTTTATCTAATGTTTGGTTGAATTATAATTCCCAATTGTCAGAATCTCAGAAAGTCCTGGCTATTAGACACACTAAGGAATTTATCCCTTTTAAAAAATTAGCATACACACAATTAATGATTAATAATGATGCCTACTTTACCCCAATCAAATTAAACAAATTTAACCCAAATAAATCCCCTTCGTGTTCATGCTGTTCTCATCCCCAAGCAGACCTCCTTCATATTCTATGGTATTGTCATTTTTCTCACAGATTGTGGACATCTTTGAAAGTCAGACTGCAGAAAATGGGATATCAAAATCCACGTTGACGGGAATTTGCTATTCTACATATTCCATTGATTCATCTTTCAAAAGTTGATATTCATGTTATCATTTTTATTTGCTCATTACTAAAACTTTATATAATACAAAATTGGATTGATCGTTCTAAATTAAAATGGGTTACTTTCCAGAAAATGGCTTTTAAATTTATTGATGCTCAAAGATACTTAGGTGGAAGTCCAAAAAAAAGCTATTAGAAAGGTTGTGTTAGAAAAGGTTCTAAACATATTAAATAGTTAATGTTAAATATTTTTTTTTTTCTCTCAGGTTGCCTAACTTGTATATAGTGTACATATGGTGTATGTTTTATTTCTAAATAACTTATCAAAATCTCATGAAGGTTGTTATCACTAGATGAATTGTTATATGTTCATTTATGCCTTCTTGTTATGTATAATCTTTTAATTGTCTTGCTATTCATATAATTAATAAAACATTTTTTGAGAAGGAAAAGAAAAAGAAAAAAGAAAGGGAGAAAAAAGTTTTAACGAATTCCAAAGTTTAAAAATACATTTGCAACTCCAAAACATGTGAAACAGGTCAGCTATCTGGTCTATGCAGTACGGACAGTTAGGCGAGTTCTTTGAGTCAAATTTATGAAGAGTAAGATGGGTATAGTAGGCATTGTTAAATATCATCAATTGTGTGAATAGTAATTTTTGGAGGGATACTGACTTTAATGTTAGATTAAATGCTTCCAAGATCTTGCTGTCGTCAACTAATATTAATTTTTCCCTCCAGTAATTCGATAAGAGAATATGTTTATTATATTTCATCTCTTTTATCAGTTTGCATGAGGTAGTTATATATTTTTTGCCTTGTATCAGAGCTTCCCACAGATTACGACATATATTTAATTCCTCTTCTTTAAATTCAAAGTTATTAAAATAATTTATAGCCAGATCTTTTAGTTGTCTCATGATAATTAGATACGAAATAGGAAGACTTTTCTCTTTTAAAATATCGTGAACTGATATCCCAAGAAAGGGGTAGAAATCCAATATGATTAAATCCTTTATTAGAGGGAATTTCTGTAAGTCTATCAATTTATTCCCTATTACTAAATTTGGGTTCTTGTGGAGTGGTTGAAACACCATCATATACTTTAGTAGGTTTAATGAAGTAAAAAGATTTTGAATTGAAGTTACATAGCTTTTAATATGTTCCATTAAGTCATATTTGCTGAGTGTTCCTCTATTCAGAAAGGGTAAAGCTTTACAGTTAATTCCCACTCTAGTTACATGTCTATAAGTTAAAACCAACCACTTGGGTGCCCATTTCAGACTGTCCCTATCAAAGTGAATCGCCCTTAAAATTCTGTTAGCATTGATTACCAAGTAATAAGTTTCAAAATCCGGTAAATCTAGACCTCCCCTATTCTTTGGAGCCATCAGTTTCTCATATGTTATCCTCGTTTTCCTAGGTTCCCAAAGAAATCTCCCTAGACCTATATGAAGCTGTTTAAAAAATTTCCTCGTGATTCTAAGTTGTGTAACTTCTAGTTTTATTTTACTGGTGTATGTGTAAGCAGACTTCCTGAAAAATGTGTCAAGAACTGTACTCCAACTCATATTTACTGCTGCATGTGTAAGTACACCTCCTTAAAATGTGTCTAGAACTGTACACCTACTTATATTGACTGGTTTATGTTTGACCACGGGTCTTCTTCAAATGATCTAAGTTTCAGGACTTCGACTATTATATGGTCAATGACCTTATGGCCGAAGTTTTGAAACTTCGAACGTTCTGAATGGAGATTGCCGTCCAGCATGGAATGGGAAATGTACAGTTTACCTCGCTGCAGTGTGATCGCAGAGTTGGTATATTTAATTAGCAGGGGGTGTGGGGGGTGCAGGGGGCTCTCTCCCCTGCAAAAGCATGAAAGAAAACTTTTTTGTTTTTGTTTTTTTATGTAATTTGATGTTCAAAGTTTCAAAAGTTTGATCATATGGTCGTCTACCATATGATGTTCAATGTTCTGAAACTTCGATAATTTGATTTAGACTCATGACCACACCTTCTACTTATATTTCACTGGAGTATTTGTGAACAGTCCTCAAGAAAAATGCACCAAGAACTGCACTCCTACTCATATTTACTGGTGTATGTGAGTACACCTCATGAAAAATGTATCTAGAACTGTACTTCTACTTATGTTTTACTGGTGTATATGTGAGCAGACCTCTTGAAAAATGTGTCCAGAACAGTACTCCATCTCATAGTCACTGGTACATGTGATTACACATCCTGAAAAATGTGGCAAGAACTGTACTCCTGCTCATGTTTTACTGGTGTATGTGCAGAGCCTAAAAAATGTGTAAAGAACTATACTGTTACTCATATTTAATGGTGTATGTGTGAGAACACCTACTGAAAAATGTGCCAAGAGCTGTACCTTAACTCACATTTACTGGTGTATATGTGAGTACACCTCCTTAAAATGCATTAAGAACTGTACTCCTACTCATATTTACTGGTGTATGTGTGACTAAACCTCCTGAGAAATGTGTCAAGAGCTGTACTTTTACTTATATTTACTGGTGTATTTGGATGTATACCTCCTGAACAATGTGTGCAGCACTGTACTCCTACTTATATTAATTGGTGTGTCTGATTGCACTGCCCGAAAAATGTTCCAAGAACTGGATTCCTACTTACATTTTACTGGTGTATTTGTGAGTAGTAAGCAAACACCAAAATACCAAAATACGCTGAAACACACCCGTTTAATAGCAAAGCTTTCAGGTACAAACCCTTTATCAATACTCATACAGGTTACAAATAAAATCAAACATTTAAATAGAAGCCAACAAAGCACATGACCAGCAGCCAAAGATCATGTGATGAAAATGTGTGTTTAAAAAATATATATACATAAACTTTAAAATACAATTATTTCAGTACTGAATGTTGTAATTTCACTAATATAGGCTTTAGTGTGACAGCAACATTCAAGCCAGACATCTTGTCAGCTGAAAGTCTTAAAATCCATTCAAATTCTTTTAAATCTAATAAATTGTTAATGCCAACCCCCCTCATGGATACACACACTCTATCAATAACATGAAATCTAAACTTGTGTTGATTGCCACATAAGGATATATGCCTGTATAAGGCATTCCTATCATTCCCTCTCCGTATCTCAGACTTATGCTCAATGATACGGTCTTTTAATCTTCTCATAGTCTTACCTATGTAAAAACATTGGCAAGAATTACATGCAGCTAAATATATCACATTAGTTGAAATGCATGTTGCCATGAGATTAAACTTGTAGATAATCCCACTTACCGGATGCTTAAAGTCTAAGCTATTTTCTTTATCTATTATATCAAAAGCATTTTGTATTAGAGCAACCTGAAACAGTGAGGGGCCATTCTACATCGAGGGGAAGACAACCGACTAAGCAGTTAGTAAATGTGGGCAAACGCAAATACAACAGCCCACAGAAACAAGCAAAAATGTCACGCAAGTAGAGCACACTGATGCTCATGTTTCTTCTTTATTTAACTGTTTGGATTGTGTTAACACAGCAAATGCATGTACTACAAGTAATGAGATAAATTTGGTGTGTGTTCCAAGCTTGCTGGACAAAAATTGTACTGTGAAACAACTGGAAATTACACAAGGTACTTTAAATTTAACTGACTTGTGCTTAGACAATGCGCATTATTCCCTGTTACAAAAAGGGTTCAGCTTCATTCCTTCTTCAAAGGACAATATTGTGGGAGCTTTGATTGAGCTGAAACAGTTTGTTAGGAATCTAAGCTTAAAACTTATGTTTAATAATGATTTCCATGATGTTGGTATTTGTAAAAGGCGTAGTACTTTTGTACCTGTGAACCCCCCAGTAGTAATTGCTTTCCATGATTTGTGTGAGAGGGACTTACGAATCTTGTATGAAAATAAAAATAATGCTGTTAGTAAAGCATATAATTTAAGTTATGAGGAATACACAGCCCTTATGAATCTGCAAAGTAACAAAGATATTGTGATTAAGCAGGCAGATAGGGAGGGGCTATTGTAATTATGAATAGGGTAGATTATCAGAATGCAGTTTTGAAATTGTTAGATGATGCTGATGCTTTTAAAACTATTGTGTATGCTGATGTGAAAAAATGTATAAGTATGGTTAATATGACAATTTATGACTTACAACTTTCTAATGATATAACACTTGACTTATTTCATTTTTTTACTGTTCCTTGTCCAGTCGTCCCACAATTATATGGTTTACCTAAGATTCACAAGTCACTATCTCAACCACCGATGAGACCTATTGTTTCTGGGAAGGGGTGGTTGACTGAACCTATTTCAGTCTATTTACATAGAAGGTTGCAGCCTTTATTAGAAAAATGTGATACCATCTTGAAAGATACACCAGATTTTATTAGAAAACTAAGAGTATGGTATAACAATATGGGCAAGGATGTAGTGCAGAACAGTAGGCTTTTACTGGTAACTTTAGATATAACATCCTTGTTTACAGTTATACCTAATGAGTTTGGGATAGAATCAATTCGTGAGTTTTTAAACAACTCTTTTACGTTTGTAACAAGGGATATTGAAACATTATGTTTATTATTAAACCTAGTTTTGAATAATAATATTTTTTTATTTGATAGTCAATTTTATATGCAAAATACTGGTGTTGCTATGGGTACGCCCGTAGCTAACACGTATGCAAACTTGATACTTTCTATATGGGAAAAGAAGTTTGTCATAAATGACACTAGTCCATATGTCAATAATATATTATTTTATCAATGGTTTGTGGACGATTGTTTTCTCATATGGAAAGGTGATGTGGATGATTTGTTACAGTTTGTACACTTTTTGAATGAATCCACTACTTTCTTAAAGTTTAAAATAGAATTTTCTGATGTGTTCATTAATTTCTTAGATCTTAAAATAGGGATACAGGACAACGTAATGTATACTACAGTACATAAAAAAGTGGTAAATGCATGCAGGTATGTTCACTATACCAGCATGCATGCATCACATGTTTTTAATGGTATAGTTAAATCACAATTCAATAGAATATGTAGACTTAACATGAATGATAGTCTCTTCATGTCGCAGCTGGATGAAACCATTAATGAATTTAGAAATAGTGGTTATCCAGACAGCTTATTAGAAACAGCTAAAATGGATAGTATAAATAATAGGCATTTAGGTTTAAAACCTTTATTTCTTATGGATGAACACCAGAATGAAAATATTGTGGCACATGGAAATCGTGAGACCCTAAGATATGTTACTACTTTTAGTTGTATGACTAGGTTTGTAAGGAACATTATAACGAAAAATTGGGTTGTTTTATTGGCATCCATTGAAATTAAATCCATTATTGGTGACAGACCACTTTTTTCTTATAAAAACATGGCAAATTTTAAATGTAAGCTTGGTTACAAGGATTTTAAAAATTCATCTGAAGTGAATAATATTAATACACATGGAACTTTAAAATGTCTCAACTGTAGTTGCTGCCCTGATATAATAGATAAAGAAAATAGCTTAGACTTTAAGCATCCGGTAAGTGGGATTATGTACAAGTTTAATCTCATGGCAACATGCATTTCAACTAATGTGATATATTTAGCTACATGCACGTCTTGCCAATGTTTTTACGTAGGTAAGACTACGAGAAGATTAAAAGACCGTATCATTGAGCATAAGTCTGAGATACGGAGAGGGAATGATAGGAATGCCTTATATAGACATATATCCTTATGTGGCAATCAACACAAGTTTAGATTTCGCGTTATTGATAGAGTGTGTGTATCCATGAGGGGGGGGGGTGGCATTAACAATTTATTAGATTTAAAAGAATTTGAATGGATTTTAAGACTTTCAGCTGACAAGATGCCTGGCTTGAATGTTGCTGTCACACTAAAGCCTATATTAGTGAAATTACAACATTCAGTACTGAAATAATTGTATTTTAAAGTTTATGTATATATATTTTTTAAACACAAATTTTCATCACATGATCTTTGACTGCTGGTCATGTGCTTTGTTGGCTTCTATTTAAATGTTTGATTTTATTTGTAACCTGTATGAGTATTGATAAAGGGTTTGTACCTGAAAGCTTTGCTATTAAACGGGTGTGTTTCAGCGTATTTTGGTATTTTGGTGTTTGCTTATTGCTAATTTCTATTGTTGGCAGCTGGTTGGACTAGTATTTGTGAGTAGACCTTCTGAGAAAATTGAGTCAAGAACTGTTCTCCTGCCCAGATTTACTGGTGTATGAGTGAGTACCCCTCCTGAAAAATGTGCTAACAGCGGTACTTTTACTTATATTTACTGGTGTATTTGGAAGTATACCTCCTGAACAATGTGTGAAGCACTGCATGCCTCTTTATATTTACTGATGTATGTGTGAGTATACTGCTTGAAAAATGTGTCAAGAACTCTATTCCTACTTATAGTTTATGGGTGTATGTGTGAGCAGACCTCCGGAAAAATGTGCCAAGGATGGTACTCATACTTATATTTTACTGGTGCAAATGTGAGCACACCTCCTGAAAAATGTGTCAAGAACTGTACTCCTCTTCGTGTTTTTCTATTCATGTACCCATTAATATAATCTTTGTTTTGCAGGATCAGACAGCAGTGAACCAGATGATCTAGCAGTCACCTTGAAAACTGCCTGTTATTTTAACTGCTGAGTAATATAAAATTTTGGGTGTAGGCCACTTGAATGAATGGTAAGTGCCCCAATACCCAGTAGACTGACACCATAACATCGGAGTCACCAATAAAAACATGTTCTGAGCATACTCCTGGTATTAAGCCTGAGTGGACTGAACCAATGGCAGGTGTTTTTGGGCAACCCCCTCACCTGTCATGTGGGGGGCTGCATCCCACACCCCACATGAATTTTATATATCTATCGATATATATATATATATATATATATATATATATATATATATATATATATATATATACTTAGAGAAGAGTAATATGGTTTGTGTTTTATTTGTTTCTGTATGTACTTGTGCTGGAATATAGTAAGTGTTGGTATCCTGTGTATTTCCAGGATTTTGAAATTTCAGGATTTTGAACTTTCAAGATTTTGGCTTTAAGATTTTGGTCTCACGATTTTGGTCTTTCAGGATTCCGTAGTGCTTATATATATATATGTATATATATATATATGTGTGTGTATATATATATATATATATATATATATATATATATATATATATATATATATATGTACATATATATATATGTACATATATATATATATATATATATATATTTATATATGTGTATATATATATATATATATATATATATATATATATATATATGTATACTTCAAGATCACATAATCCCTGGGTAAAAGAAGTATTCTCCTACTCAGGGATTGTTGATCTCGCATACCTGTTGACCAAGTGTCTGTGTCGTGTCAACTAATTAGTGTTGATCTGCTGGGTTTCGGACTACTTGCTGTTCACTCAGTGCTCGGCGCCCAAAATTTTATGGCTGAGATTGCTGATCAGAACCACACTCTATCAATACTTACCAGTCCAGATTCAATGTGAGACACAGTAGGTTTTCAGAGAATACCAGGTAACCAACAACAACCAAAGAAATGATCCACGGAGTAACAAGGCACTTCCAACCAGCTTTATTACAAACAAATACACCAGTGCTCCACCACTGACCTAGGTTTCGTCCAAAACTGACTTCTTCAGAGTGTGTGGAGCCAAAGCTTATACATACACTCCCCAATTTGACAATTAAGACAGTTAAACAATTAAACAATAAAAAAGACAATGAAATAAATACAATAAACACCTTTTCTGTGTTACAAAAAGGAAACTAAAAAACTCACGTACATAACCTAAACAATTACAATATTAAACTTCAATAGTTGCAAAAAACTTTTAATATTAAATAATGTTAAAATTTCTGTATAAAAGTAAAATGAATTATGTATGTATAAAGCAACAAAAAATAAAATATAAAAATGAATAAAAACATTGTTGTGGTTTAAAAGTGTAGGTATAATATGTATCTGTAATACTACTACCAACACACAAGGGTGTAAAATAAAATACTACCCTAGTATGTGTTGGAGCCTTAAATAGGGTTTTATAGAGATGAACTCATTCAGACCGGGGTAATGGTGTTCATTGAGACACAACTGCCATCTAAGCTCACCAGTGTCCAAATGGTGGTCCGTGATTCTCCCCTGTGCATCCTTTACATACTGTTGTATGACACAGAATAGGAATTTGTGATCACTGTGAGCTATTGTGTGTCGTGCCAGGGCATTAGTTGGTCTAAGATGTTGTATGTCCAAGAGATGTTCCCTAATCCTGTCTCTGAATCTTCTGCAGGTCTTTCCCACATAAAATGCCATACAAGACTGGCATTTAGCAATATATATGATGTTGGTAGAAAAACAATTGTAATGACCGTTAATCCTAATGGGGTAGTTGTTCACCTTAATCCTGTTACCTGTAGTTAAAATGTGAGTGCAGGTGGAACATCTCCCACATTTAAAATTGCCACTGGCTTTGCAAGTATTCGCCCTATATGAATTACCTTTTTCTAACATCCCTTTAAACGCCATGTCCTTCCGAAAAACAAACTTGGGTTTACGAGTGGAAAAACCACTGAATTCCTTCAATCCAGACAAAGACGTCCAATATCTTTCTATTATCTTGATAATGTCGTCAGTGTCTGCGTTAAAGGTTAACACAAAGAGGAAATGTTCCTTACCAAAATTCTGTTTGTGGTTAACATTGTGATTAAACAGGTCACCAGTGCTCTTAAGAATGGGTGTAATACTACCACTTTCTCTTTTTGTTAGGATTTCATTCCTGACCTCGTCACATAATTTCTCTGGGTACCCTCTATTAAGAAATAGACCCACCATAAACTCTAGTTCCAATACAAGGTCAGAATGTTCACTAACCATACGTGCCGCTCTCACCATCTGACCTTTTATGATGGCCCTCTTCTGATGTACTGGGTGCCAACTGTCATAATGCAGATATGAGTTGGAAAAGGTTGACTTTCTGAAGATGTTGGATATTAAGGCACTTCTGTCATTATTAATGGTTAAACATATATCTAAATATGTGATTTTGTTGTCGTTTATTTCATGGGTAAACTTCAAAAACCAGACAGTTTCATTAATATATTTTATAAAGGCCTCCAAAATCATCCTGTCCCCTTGCCAAACGATAAAAATATCGTCCAGAAAACGGGTGTATAGTTTGATGTATTGACTGTATACACTGTTAAAGACGAAATTAGTCTCCCAATATGCCATTATGTAATTTGCGTATATGGGGGCACAGGATGCCCCCATAGCCACTCCTGTACTCTGCTGAAAATAATGCCCCTCAAAATGTAAATAATTTTTTCGTAGTACTAATTCCATAAGTCTGATGTAAGTGTTTATCTGGTCTTGGTCGTATTGACTCGTGTAATTCAACTGTTCTTCTAGCCAGAATAAACCAATATCATGAGGAATAGCCGTGAACAGATTAATCACATCTATGGTCACAAATGATGTGTTGTTCAATGCCTGTATTTTTTTAATTTTATCCAAAAAGTGCCAGGAATCTCTGGTAATATGTGGAAAACTGTTTAATCCAATTTTTAGTTTTAAATCCAAGTATTGACTGATGAAAAACACCTTGCTTCTTTTCCCATCCACTATGGGTCTGAACTTGACATTGTTCAGGCCCTTGTGGATTTTTGGGATGCCAAAGATTCCACTGACCACTGGAAATTTGTTAGACAAGAACTCATAATCGTCCTCATTTATACCTCCCTGTAAGAGAATGTCTTCAAGCACTAAATCTATATTCCTGTAAGCAATATGGATTTCATTGAGGCTCACCTCTCTGTAATTGTCTTCCATAAGCATATTTAACATTTCACTAACATAGTCTGTGTTGTCAACCACTACCACACCGTTACCTTTATTGGGTTTCATTAGACGAATATTTTTATTGGAGTTTAAATACTTAATCGTCTCAAATTCCTCTTGCGTCATATTTCCCAGGGCTCCATCCTTCCTATTTCTGTAGTGTTCTCTTATATCTTGTTCACATAGAACTTCAAACATCCGCACCATGTTGTTATATGGTGGGTTAAAGTAACTGGGTTTACGTGTAATCATTGTGTGATCTACAGAATTACTGTCATCCTTAAACCCAAAAAAAGCTGCCAAATTCAATTTACGTGTGAACAACTTTAAATCTATTAAGGTGTCCACCACTTTTCCTTCCCTATAAGGTACAAAGTTAAATCCTTTTGACAGTAAATCTGCGTGTTGTGTATTTAATGTTGTGCTGGAATAGTTGTACAACCTAAAGTCTTGGGCCTTATTAAACATAACAGTTGGGTAAGATAAAATGGGTTGCATGAATGTGTCCCTCACAGAATCCTGTGTTGTACTTTCTTCAAGGTTTATTATATGCCCATCCTCTTGATTTGATGTAACTTGATCTACACATACAACGTTGTTATTGTCCATTTTATTAGAACCCGCCTCAGTACGTTTGTCCTGAATGTTTTGTTCACCCTCAAAAACAATGTGATCTAACGGTGTGTTATACTCACAAGGTACGGTAATTAAGTCCTTTGTGGTAGGTGAACTCCCTCTCCTTATTCCACTGTTGTTTAAAACAGAGTGTATGCTCATATTCATCAATACATCGTCTTCACAGTTTTCCAAAGTGTTAACCTCCTTGTTAAAATCCACAATATGTGCCCCTTCCAATAGATCTCTACCAAAACTGTTTACAATTTCTTCATTTCCCCCCCCCACTTTTTGTAACTTGCACACAATGATGTAAATTCATATTGTGTGTGTCAGTACCCATTTCAATAACATCTACTGATTCAGTTGTTTTTTCAAAATTCAAAATTTTTTAGAAACCAAACAATTATTAGTTGACGTACCCAAGGATTCAGACACCACATTGTCGTCAAGAATAATAAATGTAGGTGTAACATTACCATCTAAGATGTCGTTACCGTCTTCGGTAACTTCAAGATTGTTCCCGTATGTTGATTTAACCACACTGAGTTCAAAGTTATAACACGACCATTCACTGCCCGTGGGGGTGTAATTAGCACAGCAACTTTTAACTTTATATTCAGAGTCAATAGGTACTGAAATCTGAGGTTTTCAGAGAATCTAGCTAAGATCTGTTTGGACAGCTTTCTCAAAAAAAAAAACATTTACCATAGCACAGAAATGCCCTCATCTATGTTCACTGCTGGAGGACAGAACCAAGTAAAATTCTCTTAATTCCCCTTTCCAAGCTCACATCTCCAGCAGGTTGACTGGTTTCCATCCCCTTTCAGTGCAAGCTCTCAAACGTTTACAGCCATTGAAATAGGAATGCTCATATGGTGACGGCTGTTTTTGTCTGATGGTCATTAAATACCACAGACTAAAAGACTGGATTATTTTTTTATTTTTTATTTTACAGTTTGATAACCAGGAGAGTGAGCTGGTCCAGAGACCATTTTCAGTCACAACCCGGATACAAAAGGTACAGAGTAAGGAAGTATGTAGTAGTTATATATACAAAAATGCCATATTTATTTATTTATTTATTTATTTATTTATATTTGTTGACTGGGAGTGTCCGACTGGATGTAGGTCAATTTTCAGCGGAGGCCCAGGGAGAAAAGCTCCACAGTTAAAATAAACAGACAGTAGTTACATTGGATTACATAGCGATTAACAATTTACATAGCAATTACTTACAACATATTTACAGATGAAGAACATAGTACATCAGTAGACAACTAGAATCTTTATCTGTGAAGTACATAACAGACATTAACAAATGTTAAAATAAGAAGTTCCTGCTGTATAAGTACTAGGCTTATGAGCATCTGAGCTTGCTATAATCAAGGTAGTTAGTGGAGTGGAAAGAAATGTAGTGGTTGGATGGGGTGGGTGATATTAGAGTGGGAGTTGCAAGGGCATAGCCAGCATGTTTTTAGGTGCGCTTTTAGTAAAGTTTTGAAGTGGGTGCATGATGTAACGGAAGTAATTGTGGGTGGGAGGGAGTTCCATAATTTGGCTATGGTGCAAGAGAATAGTGCTTCACCAGCAGAGTTATTGGCTTTAGTGATCTGCAAGTGATTTTTGTTGCTGGATCTTAGTGGTCTGGTGGTGCGATAGGGCTGGAGTAGATTCTGGAGGGATGGGACATTTAGTGGATGGTTTACTAGTTTGTTATATATATAACATATACATATATATTATATATAATTAAGATAACTTTCTACCAACCCTTAATCATGTATCCTGCAAAACAGATTATTTTATAAGTTCATAGGTAGGTACTAGGCTATTGGCCCAAGGGCCTAAATAAGCCTAGCCAGCAAGGTTCCCTGGCTTACGCCACTCAAGAAAGTTATTTTCCTGTGCCCCTGTCAAGCAGAGCCACAGAAGTGATCCCCGGGGTGTATTTCCTATTTCCCATCTGCTCATCAAGATTTTTCTTGAAGAGTGCTAATGAGGAACTTTGCTTGACATAGATGGGTAGCTTGTTCCAGAGCATGGGAAGTCTCTGGGACAGGAATCTATCCTTCAGATGAGACAATAAAAAGTGAGCCCCCATCTGCTTGAGTTGGTGGTAGCTCAGGTGATGTAAAAGATCCCACTTTTACATGGATTATCTCCGTCTATGTGCTGGAATTCCTGTCTCACATAATGTTGAGGAGAGCAGCATGTGCTGCAAGCTTAGTGTAGGTTACTTAAATATGTTTTTGTGACACACAACTCAAGTGTTGCTTTCCTTATCTGATACAAATCCTGGGTCAGTGAGTCAGGAATTCTGTGCTTGTCCAGACTGACTACAGCTGACACTGGATGTCTATGCTACTTCATTTCCCTCCTTCTTCCCAATTCCCCAGATGCCCAATGGAGTCACATTTTCTTACAAACCATCCCTGTTCTCAATGTACTCACTTTGCCCCCATCCCTTAAAGTCACAAAACCAGTGCAAACTATATCCCCATAACAACACACTCATAATATTCCCTACACACACTAACACACTAAGATGTATAATATACTATGACATCAGACCACTAGAGCGATCCGCAGTGGTGCAGCGGTAGCGTTGTTGCCTCACAGCAAGAGGTTCTCCTGTTCGATTCTCGGCTGGAGTGCGGGGAGTGCCTTCTGTGTGGAGTCCGCATGTCCTCCCCGCAGTTGGGTTGGCGTTCGAAAGACATGCGTAAATGGGAGTGCCTTTGTTGAAGGTTGGACGTCGAGTTGGCACCTCGGTGTTCGTGAAAATCTACTGCCAATCATTAGTGGACCGGAGTTCCTCTGTGGCGACCCCTAACCGGGAAAAGCCAAAAGACAACAACAACAACATCAGACCACTAGAGCACACAAGCACATACTCTACCACATGCTCTATCAATCTTTCACAGTAACATCATATAATCATCTCTAATAGCAGCTGTTCCAAATCACACAGTTCTAATTAATCTAATTACTACCATACTAATGTTTGTCTCATACCTACTGTCCTTCATCCCAGCCTCCTATTAATCTAGTTACTACCATACTAATGCTTGTCTCATACCTACTGTCCTTCATCCCAGCCTCCTATTAATCTAATTACTACCATACTAATGTTTGTTTCATACCTACTGTCCTTCATCCCAGCCTCCTATTAATCTAATTACTACCATACTAATGATTGTCTCATACCTACTGTCCTTCCTCCCAGCCTCCTATTAATCTAATTACTACCATTCTAGTGTTTGTCTCATACCTACTGTCCTTCATCCCAGCCTCCTTTTACCTACCTTCAGCTTCACAGTTACACAATAAACCCATAACTATATGCCATTGGCACTGATACAGACAGCTGTGGGTTCCATATTTACACTAGGTAGAGTGATTGCAGATACTGCAATACAACATAAGAGAGTCAGGGGGCTACAGTCTTGTGTATACTACCCCTCAGATGAGACATTAAAAAGTGAGGCCACATATGCTTCAGTTGGTGGTAGCTCAGCTGATGTAAAAGATCCCACTTCACTTACTGAAAAGAGTAATAGTCATTTATTAATGAGTAGGTTTAGCCTAAGGATTGCGGTATTAACCTCATAGGTACAAGGTTTGATTCTGACTTCTGGTTATTGACTAGGTTTGTAATAGTTCACGTTCTGCAAAGGACGTTTATGAGTCTTACTCTTAATGAGGTAACTTTGGTCTAATGAGTAAGGGTCTTCACTTAATATATACAAGGTAAAAAGTTTGGTTCTGATCATGGGTTATTGACTAGGCTTAAAGCAACCCTTCAGAGAGTTACCCTACTATTTGCCTATGAACCTATAAACTACAAAGTAAAATTTTCCTGCATTTTGTACAACTGCTCTGATATTCTTTCAAGATTCCCTACCTGAAACTGTTTCTAACACAACCACCATTCTGATACTACCACAAGCCAAATGTAAATTTGTTGCTGTCACTCACATCCAACCACACACCATAACTTTGTTGTGGCTACATTCACCCTAACCCTAGTATAAGAAACAACCAAACCTGCTCACATTCTAAACCACACAGTAAAGCTCTTCTGAAATGTATCCATCAAAGAATGATGTGCAATAAACTCACAGACCTACATGCAAGGAGTTTTGATCACTTCCTAGACATGCTGTCCATAACTAAAACTTGTCTAAAAACAGAAAGCAGAGATGAAGAAATACTTCCTCTTGGCTATACTATACTACACATTGATAGAAAAGGTGGAAAAAGAGATAGGTGAGCCATTTTGTACCCTGACACATTTCAGCTTATCCCATACAACACACTATTCCACAGTTAAGTAATGCTGAGCTAATTATCTCCTTTCTCAAACTTAATAACCATAAAGGTAGCTGCTTCACTGTGGAATCGAGCCAACCAGTGTATTAGCATCCCTACAGTTGAAGATGAACTCGCCAGAGTAGTTAGTAACATCTCCTAGCGAACAATTATTTTAGGTGATTTTAACATCGGCTTGTGCTCAGTTACCATGAGCACATCTCAACACCCAATAAACATATGGATTCACCCAACTTGTCACTGCTCCCACCAGGTCTAATAAATCACAAAGTAACTCATCAATAGTAGACTGGAGTCCAACATTTGAGTCTAGTAAGATTATATTCACCAGCACTCTCTCAGTCACTTGTAGTAATCAACCACCAACTTAAGCCTATAAACAAAGTATCCTGAAATAAAACTGCTATAACAGTTGACAAAATGAGAAAATCTGATAACAAGCATTTACATCTACCCAAAATTCATGTAACTGTAACATGTGGAAATACCTATCATTAGATTCTGCAGCATTAGATTTTAATCAGATCTTTCTGAATATACTGAACAAAATGGTCCCCATAAGAAAAAAGTGAGTAAACATAAATCTTGCCCTATGGTTAACACAAACAGCTAATGAATTAATCCAGAAAAGATATAAAGTCTTTAAACCCTGGCTAAAACAGAAAACACAACACAGTGACCAAACATTCAGGCAACTCTGTAACCTCACAAAAAATCTCGCCTCTCTGACTTTGTCTCCAAACTGTCCAACCTGAGCTGACCCTCTAATAAACTGATTCCTAATCCTGTCCATCCTCGTCACACCCAATGCAAATCTTAACATCTTTAACTCTGCCACTTCCAGCTCTGACTCCTATCTTTTCATCAGTGCCACTGTCTCCAACCCATATACAATATCTGGTCTCACTACCCTCTTGTAGACCTTCCCTTTCACTCTTACTGGTACCAGTCTGTCACAAATCACTCCTGAAACTCTTCTCCACCCATTCCACCCTGTCTGTACTCTCTTCTTCACCTCTCTTCCACACTCACCATTACTCTGAACTATTAATCCCAAGTACTTAAACTCATCCACCTTCGCCAACTCTACTCCCTGCATCCTCACCATTCCTCTACCCTCCTTCTCATTCACACACACATATTCTGTCTTAGTCCTGCTGACCTTCATTCCTCTCCTCTCTAGAGCATATCTCCACCTCTCCAGGGTCTCCTCAACCTGGTCCCGACTCTCACTACAGATCACAATGTCATCTGCAAACATCATAGTCCAAGGGGCCTCCTGTCTGATCTCGTCTGTCAACCTGTCCATCACCATTGCAAATAAGAAAGGGCTCAGAGCTGATCCTTGATCTAATCTCACCTCCACCTTAAACGGATCTGTCACTCCCACTGCAGACTTCACCACTGTCACACTACCCTCGTGCATATCCTGTACCACTCTTACATACTTCTCTGCCACTCCTGACTTCCTCATACAATACCACAACTCCTCTATAGGCACCCTATCATATGCTTTCTCCAAGTCCACAAAGACACAGTGCAACTCCTTCTGACCTTCTCTATATTTCTCCATCAACAGTCTCAGAGCAAGCATCGCATCCCCACGACTATGTTACCTAAACACTAGCTGACAACAGGGCATTCTTCACTGGGTCAATCACCTTATCAAGAGCACTTCCTCGAGCAAAGAGTTCAGTAAGTCAGCAGATGGACTAGGCTGCTGCTTACAGGAGGGTGATATTTTCATTTCCCATTTCTCCTCTGTAGCAGATGAATGCATTTTCAGGGTTTTCCAGCTTCCAGAAATGCCTTTCTATGGTAACTGTTTAGGCCACAAAATGAAGAAGCAAGCAGCCTTTCTAACTGGAATAGACTGCATCAGGTGACTTGTGCCTGAATCAGCCTGAAACAAATGTAAAACAATGTCATGTGACTTACAGAAGGGACTGCAAGCTCAGGAGAAAAAAAAAAGTTTTGTTTATTAAAGTTTTTTTAAGTAGCACTACACATACTAGTGTGCGTGTGTGTGTGTGTGTGTGTGTGTGTGTGTGTGTGTGTGTGTGTGTGTGTGTGTGTGTGTGTGTGTGTAGAGGGGACTGCAGCAGGATGCAATGAAAGGGTCTGTTAGAAATGACCTAAAACATTACTCAAGACCATCATTTATGCATTTAATTCATTTGACTGTAGTCAATAAAGTGGCAGGGATTGGTGGACAAATCTACGTGTTTGTGTGTGTGTGTGTGTGTGTGTGTGTGTGTGTGTGTGTGTGTGTGTGTGTGTGTGTGTGTGTGTGTGTGTGTTTGTGTGTGTAGAGATGAAATAACATTTTATGACCAATTATTTTTTATTATACTACTCTCAGATATACACTGTCTACATGGTGAGTATGGTGACTGTGGATGAAAATGAATCAGACTGATCTGACACTGCTGTTATTTGCTCATATTATGCTGCCATTATTCAGGCTTTACACTAATGTGCATTTGTGTGTAACAAGATAAAGTACTTTACTGTGGATATTGCTTCTGTGTTACAAACATAAAATCCATTACTGTGGCCATCTTTTTATTAAAAACAGACATCTGAGGTATACATATTAAACAAAGTGATTATAGCTGTTGGGTACAAGGGCTATCTGTGGATGAAAGTGGCTGACTCTAATGTTCTTTGCTTAGGTTAAACAGTCATTAATCTGGCTTTGGAGGATTAATGTGTATTTATCTGAAATAAACTGAAATATTTTACTGTGGTCATTTTAAAACAGAATTGTATACAATTACTAATGTGGCTGCAATTTATGGATAAAGTGGTTGTCTGTAGATAGAATAGAAATGACTGTATGGTGCATATAGTGTATCTAAAAGTAACTTTCCATCACAGTCAAATGTCAGCATTGTATAAAATAAGTGGCTACCTTTGGTGGTCTAAGCAGAATATATGCAATAACAACAGATCACTGGCACAGTGAATAGCACTGACATCTCACAGCTATTGGTTCATTGGCTAAAGTCTTTATTATTATTCCTTCGCTGTAGAGTTTAAAAGTTCACCTTTGCTCTCTGTGGCTTTTATCCAGATGTTCAGGTTTCATCCAATGCCCCAAAGACATACTGCAGGTGAGGTGACATTCCTCCAATTTGCCTATAGGTATTCATGGAGAGTGTGAGTGTATGTGTGTGTGTGTGTGTGGGTGTGGGGGTGTGTACATACTTGTGTGCAAAAAGAGCACACACTAAACTCTTTTGCTAAGCAGTAAAAAACAGTTAATAACTAATTATCTTTCAAAAATAAGACACAAAATGCATCACAGAAAACACAGACACTCCAAGCTTCTGTGGACCCATAGTTCTCTGCCCCCCACTATATAAGGGGACTTTGACACAGGCCTAGTAGGTGAGTCCTATCTTCTACCTCAGCCCTTGGCTCCATCTTGCCTAAATGGCCCTACTCAGAGATGTGAGAGCAGTGGTTCAATATGGTCATGGTTTCTTTAACTTTCCTCACAGTCAAACCTCAAAAGTATGCATAGAAGGTCAGTCACTATAACTTGTCTAAAGGCAGTATACTCTCAAGGACTAACACGTTGGACTATGTTACTATTACCATCATTTTCTTCACTTTACTCACAGTTAGACATTAGAATATGTATATGTCTGGATAAAATCCAAAATGACAAACTGAGAATTTAAAACACACAAAGGAAGGGTGAAGGCTTCAGAGCCAAGTGCTGCACCAAATTTACTTTATTAATGTTGAACAGTTAAGCATTTATGTCCTCGAATATCAGGACTTCAACAGAACAAACAACACACAAAAAGAAAAGTCCTTTAATACATCCATATCCACCCAGTTCACAATGATGAATTAAAACAATTAGAATAATTAATTTATCAATTAGACATTCTTAAAGCAAAAGAAGAAACAAAGACAAATAGTCCCTAAAATTTATGCTCTCAGACAGCCAAAAATAAAATATAGCCATTTAAAAATTCCAATGATTGCCCAAGAAATAACAGATATTGAATAAGTGTATATAAAATTAGCACAAACCAAGGGATAAAAACCTACCTAGACATACTGGTACAAAATGCATCACACTAGAATATGAAACTCAAAAAAATATTCATATCCCAAATCTAAAAATGCTTGTACACATAAAAAGGTTCATTCTATTCTACCAAGTGCATAACTAAGTAAATAAAGGAATACCCAATATGCCAATACTTGCATCTCATAAAACATTAATTATATGGGAGTGTGTAAAAATAATAAATTAATAAATAAAAGATTCCCCCATTCATCACTCTAGGAAATAACAGGTTTTTAACTTTTAACATACTGAATATAGAGACATTTTCATTCAAACCTGGAGGTTTGGTGGCAATGGTTTTTAACTGACATTTCAACTTGAGGAGCTTGAGGTAATCATCACTGGGACCCCACTGGCCACTGAGTTTGGCCTGTTCAACCACACAGAATTTATAACGATGTGTGGAGTACATTTTAATATATATATAACCAAAGCATTGTTATTGTCCCTTTTCTTAATGTCATAATAATGTTAGTATGCCCTTTGCCTAATCATTTGTTTAGTTTTCCCAACATAGAATGTAGAACATAGATTACATAGTGCCAGCTAAACCACATCCTTACTATTACATGAAAATCTTCGGTTAAGATGAATAATCCCAATTCCAATAACAGAAAATGAAGACCCTTCAAGCATGTATTTACATTGGTTATAGTTCCTACATTTGACCATCCTACCTTTCCATCTGATTATCCTTGGTCTTTCAATAATATCTATATCTATATATATATATATATATATATATATATATATATATATATATATCTATATATCATCTTGAAGCTGGGAGCCTTTTGGTACACCACAAGCGTTTTAGGCCCCACAGCTTCAAGGTGTTCACTGTTCATATGGAAAATGGTCCAGTTCTTTTCTAAAATCTCCTTAAAACCCTCAGACTGACCTGTATAGGTCAATGTCATCCAATAATTAAAGCATTCACCTCTTGTCATTGGGACTAATTTATCACCTCCTGTATCCATATTAGATCCTTTAAGTTTACCCAGTAAAGGGGAAAAATGACCCATCCTCCTCTTTATGAAAACTTCACTAAAAATGTTACTTAAAAATCTATCTGGGTAACCTTGCCTAGAAAACATCTCCCTTGGTATTACCATTTCAGCATGAAATTCATCATCCCCCAAAACCATCTGGGCTAGTCTAACACATTGGCCCTTAACTATAGACTTCTTTTGGTGTAAGGGGTGCATGCTGTCAAAATGAAGAAAGGAGTTAGAATAGCTAGGTTTACGGTATATAGTAGAATCAAACCCTTTCTTAACGTAATTCTTCCTAAGGGAGATATCTAAAAAATGTACTGAGTTACCCTGAATGTCCATAGTGAAAACCCAAAAAATTAGTGGTAGAATGCAAATATTTAAAAAAATGGTGTAATCTCAACTCAGGATCATTCCAAAAGAATAGCACTTGGCTCTGAAGTCTTCACCCTTCCTTTATATGTCTGGCCAACTTTTGTGGGTAGGTATTAGAGGCATGCTGTGTGTGTGTGTGTGTGTGTGCGTGTGTGTGTGTGTGTGTGTGTGTGTGTGTGTGTGTGTGTGTGTGTGTGTGTGAGCGTATGTATATATATATGTTTTATATATATATGTTTATATTATATATGGTTTTATATATATATATATATATATATATATATATATATATATATATATATATATATATATATATTTCTGACAGCAACTAGTTGAATTATACTACTGTGGCCATTTGTTCTATCAGTTTTGTCCAGTATAATACCAGAGCAATAACACCCAAGATGTTTTTTTGAGGTAGATGTGATTTTGCATGATGCATGGTAGCAACAACTGATGGCTCTGGCCACAAGTTCTTTCACTTTCATCCCAATCTAATACCAAAAGGGTACACATAGATTGACTTTTTGGAGAGTAGGGAGACAGGCACTGTTCTAAGATATAATTTATGTCTCCTTGTAAGCATTTATCTTCTCATTTTATTAGGACCTAATCTTTAGTCAGCTTTGAACATTAAGGTTTGGACACAACTTATTTATTACTTATAAGAAACAAATGCACTGACTTTCTTTCCTTAGTCATGAGTTTTGTTCAGGTCATCACTGGGCAAAATGGTTGAGGCAAAAGATCTGAACTATCCCTCTGGGCATTTAGAACCCCCATGACGTGGCCCCAAATCCCCTGCTTAATTCAGTTACTTCCTCTGCAGTTATTACAATGCAGTTTTGTTCAGTTAGGATGTATTGAAAAGATAGAAGAAGAAGCTGATGATTAAAATAAAATAAAATAAAAAAAAACCAATAAAGAAGTAATGTGCCTGGATGTTGTAGGGAGGTGAGGATGAGGGAAAACCATGGGTGCCACAGGGCAGAGTGTGGGAAACCACTGTGCAGCACAGTGGTTTCACAGAGCTATTTCCTAGGTCTCCATTTCACAACAGCTTAGCCTTGTTGAGTGCAATTGGACATTTGAGTATTGTATTGTCAATAAATTGACTAGAATGAGTGGCTACTGAGTCAGCTGATGGATAAAAGTGACTGAACTTAGCTGCTGCTTGATCACAGGTAAGCAGTCATTGATGTGTCATAATATATCCCTACATTGTTCCAGCTAGTCCCACCCATTTAGTTGCTTCCCAAAGCTCCTCCTTTACTTTGAAATCAGCAGTTACCACTGATGCTAAATGCCACATATGGTATGATGAGAAAATACCATTTTACCCTTTTGTATGCTTCCTCAGGGAGTAAATAGAATTTTAATGAAAAATGTGTTTTTTTCTTTCTGCTAACTGTAAAGGATTTTTTATTGTTGTCCCAAATCTGTCTGACTGAAATAATGCCACGTTGATCACTTTGCATTCAAGTTTCCATGAATCCTATTATCTATTTCCAAGACAAATATTTTGTACTCCCTGTTTAACACTAGAATTGTCTTGCAGGGACACAGGATAGTTAGATCCTTTTATGGTTTATAAATGAATGAAATGTGTGCTACTTTCCTGGAAATGGATCTCCATCTCAGTTTAAGATATCATTCATTTTAGCTGAAGAAAAAGCTGGGAAGTCAACTATTTAAATCCTGTAAATAATCTTTAAAAGTGAAAACATATCAGTTCCATAATGTTTAAAAGTAATTCTTCTTGGATAGTAAATTCTTGCTGATGAGCTAGAAGAAAAGAGGTTTATAGAGATTTTGCCAGAGAATGGAATAATCTCTTCCATGACCTGAAAAAAACGACTGATTACACTGAATTTAGAGAAAATGTTACAACCCCAATAGGAGACCCAGTGCTGTACCTGCTTCAGTTAAAATCAGTTTTACTTATATTAACTAAAAGATGTATTTCTTAACACTCAGCCAAAACTAACCATACAAATGCATAAATATATATTTTTTCTTTGTATTAAACCAATAATAGTACGTAAGAGCTAGTAAATAATATGCTTATTACTCAGTGGGACTGGCTAACATGTCAATATTATGCATGAAGTTGACTGTTACTTGTGACTTTTATAAACTTCATGCATTATATTGCAATGCGCTATACAATAATATGTTTTTTATCTTTCATTCTGTATTACCCTGATTGTTTGGAATTGCCTTTGTGCCCAGGTCATGGCTGAAAATGGTTCATGGACAATCCACCTATGCAATTAACAAGTAATAAAAAATTGAAAATAAAACATAGATGGTATGGTTTAATACACTTAAGTGACTTACCTTTTTAGGCTGAGCAGAAGGTCAAATTCCTTAAATTTCATTTTTTTTCACAGTCACAAAAAGTAAATTCTGAAGGTATAAAGTTCCATAAAAATGAAGCTCATTGAACTGCATGGCTCCTTTTCTTCCTACCAACATAATTAACAGCAATATTTTATTGAGCAAACTAAGGTTTCTACTGAATATGGAAATATGTTATATGTAAAAACTATACACATTGTAAAAACATGCAGCATTTGTATATCATCACGGATGCTTGTTGCAAAATACATGTGCATATATTCTATGCCCAGTTATTAATATTTTCAAGATTCAAAATATTTAGTGTTCAATAAATTGGAGTGTAAGCCACTTTTAAGACTTTATTTAGGTCACATTTGAAAGAATGGACACCTTTTAGTATACTCCTTGTAATCTAGTCTAATTCTAAAGGAGTTTTAACACTTTGAGTTCATTTTCATTTCTTTTCCCCACAGTTTACTGATGAGGCCCATAGCCGTTATCCTGCTGTGATTACTGCTGGGGCCCATAGCCATTATCATGCTGTGATTACTGCTGGGGCTCATAGCCATTATCCTGCTGTGATTACTGTTGGGGCCCATAGCCATTATCCTGCTGTGATTACTGCTGGGGCCCATAGCCATTATCCTGCTGTGATTACTGCTGGGGCCCATAGCCATTATCCTGCTGTGATTACTGCTGGGGCCCATAGCCATTATCCTGCTGTGATTATTGCTGAGGCCCATAGCCATTATCCTGCTGTGATTATTGCTGGGGCCCATAGCCATTATCCTGCTGTGATTATTGCTGGGGCCCATAGGACTTATTCTGCTGTCCTTCACCTCCTTATCATTCCCGCTGATTCACTCACAGGGATGAGAGTCAGTGACATTAGCGGTATCCCATGTTATGCTGTTGAATGGCACCTGTTCCTTTGTACATAGGGCCTATATGCTTCTATGGCTCTTCAGAGCATTCTTTCAGCTGGCATGCATTGGGTTCAGTGGTGGGGGTCGTGGTGGTGGGCTACACCTCCCACTGTCAAGAAACCCTCTCTGTGCTACTCATTTCTCTTTATAAATATTTTTAATGGTCTACAAATTCATCTCATTGACTCCCCTTTTACTACCTAATTGACCCATTTCTCCTCCATCAGTACAAGAGTCCTCTGATGAATTCATTCCCCATAGAAGGCAAGACTCAGGTATTAGACAGTGGCCAGTCTGCAGAGCTTGCAGGCTGTTCTGTCGCTACCCATGTGGCATTCTGGGAGGTCTGTTGTAGCTGCCTTTAGGATGTTTATGCACACTTCCACACATGTGCAAGGTGCACCACATGCAGTGTGGGCTCACTAGGCTCTTAATGCTGCAGTGATATACCAACATTCATGCAGGTTCACCATTGCAGTGAGCCAAGCTGCCTCCTCTAGGGTGGTTGAGCCTTGGTGTCTACTCACTCCCATTATCTCCAACCCAGTCCCTCCAGTGAGCACGTCTCTAGCTGAATACTAATTGTCTGCTGTGCGGTCAGAGCTTTATCCCTTTGTGCCACATTAATTCCCTTTATAGTTCGTGTCTCTGCTGGAGAGTTCTGCTGATGTAGGCATCCCTTCAGAGCTCACTTCCATCCCCACCTTCTAGGAGGAAGATGCGAAAAAGCGCAACCTGTTATTCTTCCCATGACTACCTTTTCTGTGTTCATATGTCTACTTTCACCTGTGTCATTGATTTTGCAGTCTCTTATATGGTGCCACCACCCTGACCAATATTCAGTCCAGCCTGGAAACTAAACTTGCTACAACAGCCCACCACTGTTCCTCTCTGCATCAACTAAACTGGCTTGAGCTTCCTCACTACATCACTTATCTACAATTAACTACTGTCCATAAACGTATTTACAATCCGACAACCTCCCCCACTCTCTCCAGTATACTGACCATATATCATCCTAACCGACCTCTTAGCTCTGAAAACAAAAATGTTGCTGACAGTTGATAAACCTAATCTGTCAGCTGGCCAAATGTTGCATTCTTTTACTGTCTAAAAGCTATGAAATAATCTCCCACCTTCGATCAGAACAATTAGCAATCCTGCTTCCTTTAAAAAAATCCCTCAGACTACATCTCTCTTCTCTCTGCCTGTGCACCTGCACCTTAACAACACCCCCCAAAACCTGTCTTCCTTTATTATAACCTTACTCTACTCCATCTAAATACTTGTATAACTTCTCCATACTCTCTTCCATAACTAACACCTTATGCTCTCACTATGTCTTTCTATATCCCAACTTTTAGACTACAAGTCTCCAATAATTCTTATCCTTAATCTGACACTCTTTGCTGCTAATAATATTACATATATAGATATGTTTTATGAATGTATACATTTTCTAGTTATGTGCTAATACTATGTATGTAAACAATCTGCACTGTTGTTATCAAATCAGTTTCCATGTACTGCAACTGTATATAAACTCTGTACTGTGTGTGATATTTTCTATGTGTGCATTTTAATGTATGTGGAGTTTTTCTCCCCAGGCCTCTACTGAAAATGGGCTTATCTAGGCCCAGTGAACTTTCCTGGTAAACAAATGCAATAAATAAAATAAAATGTGTTACCCATGTGCAATCTAGCTGTGTAGGAACAGGTGTAAATTTGATGGTATGTACTAATGAATCTTTCACTAGTAAATGTGGAAAGTGAATAAATAACTTACTTCAAATCTATTAGTAAATTAAGCAATTGTTTCCTCAGAGGGAGAGGTTTTGGAGGTACCCCAATATATTTATTAATATTTGCATGTTTTAAGTGTGATTCCCATTGACATCAACTGCCATGATTTACCATACCCTAATCAACAACTGACTCCAATTCTGCATGCAAGATTCTAGGGTTATGACAAAGGATTGTTAATCCTGTTCTAATGCTACTGTTCTTCTATTTGTGTGTAATGTCTTACTGAAAAAGCTGGTATGCGGTATACACTGACATTAACGGAGCTACGCACTCATGCTGGTCTACATGTTCATTCTCCTCTGGGCATCAGTCCATTCCTTAGTGTTGACAATGCTGGCACCCTATTCCATGGCCTACATCAGATAGCAGACATTTAATTCCTTGCCTTTCTCCCTCTTCAGGATAAACAGCTGGTGTATGATCTCTAAATCTTTCCCATCCCAACTAGCCGTATAAGCTTCATGTCACTATATAAACTCAGCTCACTGGTAGTGCTGTTTAGAAAAAACAGTCTGTACTATACTATACATGTGGGGATGATAGGTTACTTAATTTTGAGAAATTAAGCCACCTTTTGCTGTTGGATAAATTCTGCTTGAATAAATATGTTAAGATGTCACTCATTTCTGACATGGATAATTATGCACATACAGCAGATCATAATCTAAGAGCTCTGAACAATGAATGTTATTAATGTCAGCTTTTAAGTCTAGAAAACATGTTACTTCTGTGTATAGTATTTATGTTCAGATTTGTGCAAACAATTGATAATTTTTGCTTAGGAAAAGCAAAATGCTGATTGCTGAGGGAGACAAAACAAATGTTGCATAGAACACAGAGTAAAAGAAAAAAAAAGTCTTACCTGAGCCCATGCACTACAGTTTTCTACTTAGTACATAGCATCATATGAGTTTACAGTCCTACAAGTCATGGCAGTGACATTGTGTGGTTGTTCAGCCCCTGCCTCAAAGCACGACTTATCTTGACCTAAATAAAACCACAGTGGAGGATATGAAAACACTGTGACTTTCCATCCACCTGCCCAATTTAGTCATATTTAATATACTAAAAAGGGTTTCTTGAACAGGATACATTCTTTTAGAGAATATGCTGACTTTCAAACATGTCATACAGCAGTTATGGATTAATGTTAAAATAGGTTCTGTAATGTTGTAAACAAAATTATGGAGGTAGAACAAAATATAAATTAAAAGAAAATAAATAAAACCCACAGAAATGTGCATTACTTAAGCTTCCAAAATATTAGTTAGTGAATTATAGCATTCAGTATTAGGTTTTGTCACTTGCAGTAAAAAGGCATGTGAAAAAATGTTTTTTTTAAATAAGTACCTTTAGTATAACTCTTCAAAGAGATGAAATCAAGCCTTGATGAAATAATGGCTTGTAATCATAGTGAACTTACATAGTTAATACCACACTGTTGCACTGAAAACAGCCATATGCAGCCATGTTATGATTTATATTACTAGTTAGTGCTACTGAGCAGTGAGGAAAATAGCTTGGAAAAAGAAGTATATAAATGACACTATAGTGCCATGCAAATAAAGGTGTGTACACTAATAAGTGGATAATAAGATGCAAAGGACTATCTCCAAAAGCAGGTTGTGATTCAAAGGCCTAGGCTGCAGCAGGCATGCAGCAAGTTGTGCATCACAATAAGATTAAAAATCATGGGGAAGTTTGTGGACTGCAGTAAGAAAAGATGCTACGCTCACAAGCAAATACATTTGTGCAGTAGTCAATTACCACACAGCAGGTATCCCAAATGTGGCAGCAGGGTCACAAACAAAAGCAGTACTAGCAATCACCTTCCACTAGTTAACAAACCAACTGTAGACCATTTTTAAGTGGACAAAGATATTGTATGGGCATTGGCTAATGTACTGTCCATGAACAGAATTTGGAGAATGAATGGACTTTCTACACAGGTCCTTCCAGAGACAAACATGAGACACACTGGACCTCTCCTATGAAACTGGCCTCCTAAATACTCATTACATGTCTGAATATGCCATTTTGAAAATTTAAATGATCATATTCGTTTCTCTGGCATACCGATAAGAGAGCCACCAAAATTTCTGGCTTCTGTGACATCACCCACCTTCCTGAAATACTGGATGTCATAGATTGCATGTGGAAAGAGTTCTTACTTTGCATCAGTGGTGTGTCCTATGTCAAAAGGAAGGACTACCATTCTGTCAAACTTCCAAGCAGTGTTTAATGCACAGGGATTTATGCAATATACAAGACAAAGCAGAGCTAATCTGAATACTCATGCTATATGTGTGGCCCTGTGCTGTGCAAGCAAACAGTGGTACAGAATAAACACAATCCACTAGACGGAACCGACCGTCTAAGTAATGTTGAAAAGTATAGTTAGTGAACACAACTCGAACAGGGTAAATAGGAATTTATTGTTTTAAAAAAACTGCACTAAAAACTCATACAAACAATCTGGTTAGGCGCTTTCATCTGTCTACACTATTACGGAGATTAAATTATACTGTCGAAGATTGAATTTGGCCTTATTTTTTAAATACAACATTGACCATACCAGGTCTTGTGATCAAAATATATTAAAAAAGAGAAGCACATTTATACCACCGGCCCATGTTAAAGTAACTAGTTTCGAAAAAATGGTTTGCCATGATGTGTACAAATTTAACAGACAAAACAAAAAACAGACTACAAAGGACAATCTATAGGTTAGTGAAAGAAACTGCTTGGAAGAAATGATTACCAACAGAGATGTTCGAGTTATGAAACTGGACAAAGGGGGAGGTGTAGTTTTGTATAACACTATGGATTATGTCAATGAGATGTATAATATCTTGCTTGAATCGGGAAATTATGAAACTATTTCAATCAATGAAATTAACATAGGATACAGAAAGATTGATCTAGCTTTGGAGGAATATTTGTTAGATAATAGGATTACAATAGAGATATATAATTTTTTAAAGGTAGATCATCCTATTTTGGCAACGATTGTGGGTATTCCCAAAGTCCATAAAAATATACTACATCCTCCATTTCGTCCTATAGTTTCAGGCAGTAAGTCAAAAACCTACCAAATGGGGGTAGTTACAGATAGATGGGTTAAGCCTATATATGCCAACATACCACATATGGCAAAAGATTTGTGGATGTTTTTGGCTCATTTAACACCCAATATTTGGAGAAAAGACTTAATTTTTATTACAATAGATGTCATTGACCTATTTTCATGTATCCCAAAAGGCGTAGGATTACAAGACTTTAGTAATAGTTTGAGAAAGTTCTCGGACATGAACTGGGATCGAATAAGTTTGATCACAGACATGATGAGTATGGTGTTGGACCATAACTATATTTATTTTGAAGGAGAATACTTCAGACAAACCAGGGAGGTGGCAATGGGAGCATCTTGTGCCCCCATTTTCCCAAACCTGGTTATGCTGGAATGGAAGACAAACTATTTATTTGGCAGTGAATATTATAAATATGTCTCTTATTATTCTAGATTCTTGGACAACATGTTTTTGTTGTGGAATGGGCCAATGGAGATGATTACTTCATTCATTGAATATATTAACAACTCAAGTGAATTTCTAAAATTCACTCACAAAGTGAATAGGGATGGTATAGCATATTTGGATACATTTATTAGTCATACTAAAGATGGTTTTCAATCAGAAATTTATAGGAAGGAAACATTTTCCAATGATTATTTGGAATTTACCAGCGACCACCCCACTCATGTGTTAAAAAATGTATTCAAGGGACAATGTAGCAGAGCGTATGTCATCCACCTCAGCTATAATGGAAAAAGAAATAGGTTATATTAGGTCCATGTTTGCAAATAGGGGATATCCATCTTACATATTGAATGATGTTGCAGCTTATGTAATTAGAGAATGGGGTAAAAAATACCCACCCTTATTTGGGAAAGAAATGACAAATATGAAAAACAATATGAAAGTATTGGAAGATACGATGAACAACAGAGTATGTGTTTTAATGTTTTCACCCTACGTTAAATATATTAAAAATAGTATTAGAAGTCATTGGAATATATTAGCAGTGGATGAAGAAGTTAGAAACATTATAGGAGAAAGTCAAAATTTTGTTAATAAAACAGGTATGAATATAAAGAGACAGTTGGAACAAAAGACTAAGGACACAGAGGTACACAATACACGTAAAACAACAAAGAAGTGTGGGTCTTGTAAACAATGTCATGTGATTTTAGAAAAAGAAGGATGTAGGTTGAATGATGTGAATAGGACATATGTTAAATTCAGAGCGGGTAAATGTAATAGTAAAAATGTTATCTATATGGCCAAGTGCATGTCATGTTCCGCATTTTATATAGGAAAACTGAAAGGCATCTTAGGAAACGAATTTATGACCATTTATATAGAATTAGGGTTAAAGACATGAATAGTGCTTTATTCCGTCATATTAATAAATGTGGAGATACACATGCATTTAAGTTTGCCATTATTGATCAAGTAAACATTTCACCTCGTGGGGGTAACTACAAAGCACTATTAGGGAAAAGAGAGAGTATATGGCAAATTTTGACAGATGCCACTAGGGAGCCAGGGATTAACGATTATGTCACTATAAAACCTTTTCTGCAATTATTGTAAAGGGATGTTTTTTATACAAAAAATTTTTACATAAATATTTACACAAAGAATTTTTATATATAAACTAATTTTTTATATATAAATTAGTTTTATATGTACATTGAATAAGGTTATTTATACAATATTTGTGAAATATTTATGTAATATCTTATAAATATTTTATAAGTATTTATTAAAACAATAAGTAATCTGAATTATTTAATTTGAGAATAACAAATACGGTAGTTTAAAATATGAATATCTTAAATCAAAATGCTGCCATATTATGCTGTCATTACGCTGTTAAGAGATATATGTAATGGCATGCAAACATTATTAGATCGGTTGCATTTTTTATGTACTTATATTATACTATTATACTATTGTACATTGAACTAATGTTTTTGTTTAATGTAATGCATTTTAATGAATAGATTGTAACATATATATTTTTAAACAATACATTTTTAAACCACAATGTTATTAAGTTAGGAGAGAATTTTTAAAAAGATTAACTGTCACTTTAAATGTGGAATTAATGGGTGCTTTGGCGCCAAAAGGTTTTTAAATTAGGTTATGTTACAAGATTGACTTGTTCTGAAGAAGTCTGCATAGGCAGATGAAAGCGCTTAACCAGATTGTTTGTATGAGTTTTTAGTGCAGTTTTTTAAAACAATAAATTCCTATTTACCCTGTTCGAGTCGTTCACACTCGCTATACTTTTCAACATTACTTAGACGGTCGGTTCCGTCTAGTCGATTGTGTTTACGGTGTTGCCTTTGCTCTAGTGGTACAGAAGATGCAGATATACAACAGGTGCACTCATGCCTGACAAACTTATGGGAAATATATATATATATATATATATATATATATATATATATATATATATATATATATATATATATATACATCTGGTATGGCTACTAACTAGCTCACTTCCTTCTGAGACACATGAAGGTTGGCCACTGAAAGAACCTGGGTCCACTCCTTCAGGTTTGATACTTGTACCTTCATCATCTTCATATAAGGACAGCGGAGACTACTCCTTTAAGGTCAGCTTTGCAGTGGGAAATGGTGCGTGCCTGCAAAGCACCCTGTCACTGTATGATTTTCACATCTGACATGAATGTTATTTATATTGCCACTTCTTGGATAATTAAATTCAACAGGGCCATCTAATTGGTAAATACAGGCACTGTAGTAGAACCAAAAGACAGTGTATACATGCCTCATTCATTTATATGTTCCCAGTGTATTTCAGATGATGAAGGATACCCATTGGAGCCCTGGTTAATGATGGCCATATGGAACTCACACAGCATGGACAAACTTCAGTATAACACTAACCGTGAATAAACCAGAAACATCACACAGCATGCGTTCAGCCTCTTAAAGGCATGTTATTACTGTCTGGATAGGTCAAGGGGCAGTGCAGTATGCCACTGCCATAGCCTACAGGATTTTTATAGTATGTTGTAACTTTATCACTATTAGCATGCAGGCCATCCATGTGTCCTTGGAACTTCTGGCTCTGCTACAGCACTCCCTTTCCAAGTCAACACACCAAAAATCACAAAGCAATGGCTATATGAGTCTGACAGACAGCAGCAGCTGCATCAGCCCAAGACACTGATCTGCACAGTAGATAGCAGTGCACATAAAGTGTTTGTATCAAGTCTATTTGTGTAAGCCCATGATGAACAAAGATTGACAGTGCACTGTCACACAGAACAAATATGGTGCCTGCTGTGTTAGCTAAAGGCTGTGCTGGCCAGTGCATGATCGAGTCACACTGTGTATCAGACATTTACAAGCACACCAGAGGAGGGAGGATGGAGTAGGTAACAGCCATGTTCATTTGCACAGGTATTAAGGAACAAACCTGAGTGGGTGTCCAAATCACTCGATGCAGAGACAGTGGTCTTGCAGCAAGGAGTATTTTTTTCATAGATAATGTCCTCAAATGACAAAGAGGAGAATGAAGTGGGTTATATAACAGTGATTGGAAAAGACTGCCACTAAGTGACCATTCTCCAGGGCCACTGACTGACTTGATGTGGCAGTACTAGAGACCTCACATGATAACACTGTTGTATTACTGTGGTAACAGAACCTGTATGGAGATCACTAGTGAAGGGTCCTACCCATGCAGATTGTCAGGTTTACCTGACTGCAAGGTGTGGATGGTGGCGTGAGATAGCCCTAGACTTGAAAGAGCGGACTGTGTACCCTGTGATAACTTCCCAGTATGATCACCCCATTAATGTATCCACCCCTGATCAAGGACAACACTGCCAGATAAGGCATAAATAATCCTCAGCATGGATGTGGATATGGCAGTGATATGTGCTACCACAGTCTTCTTGAGACTTAACATGGCATCATCTCTCAATATTATGGCCTCACCAAGGTATTGGCAGTGCTGAGTATTATCTTCACAGCAGCCAGTACCACACCAATCAATTCTATGTTGAGCCAGGTAGCAACAGACTGTGCTCAGATGACAGGCCTGCATATCTGCTGACTGAGTTCTAGTGCTGCGTGAACAGCAGGGTCAAGATGTGACATTTGACAGTGACAGGAACCCCTGCAAGGTGGCTGTATGATGAATATATAGTGAGTATACACACATTGAATATAATGTGCTTCTCTATTGCTGCAACCAAAGGAGAACCAGTATTGAAGGTCTCAGTCAAGTCTGAGCCCACCACCTCTGCAGGATAATGTAGGTAAGATGTAGGTGAGACTATACCTTCACCCTGAATAATGTTGGAAGCATACCTTTAAATTTCCATGCTCAAGAATTCTGAACAAAGCTATGGGAATAGGAGCAAAGTACCATAGTTAGGAACAAATTTCAAATATTGTTCTTATAAACATAGAAAGTTGCTGGAATAATAAGTGTTGCATTAGGATGCATTTTCTGAATAATATAATGGTGAAACTCTAGTATCTGTCATTATTTAATGACCATAATCCTCAATGGAGGAGACAGACAATGCCTGTGTGTTGCCTGGCTATGATTCAAAATGTGTCTCTGTGTCATGTGAGCCCCTGCTGGGGAGCTGACATAAGTCTATTGTCCTGACTCTGAGTGTACAGGTGTCACCATAGTAGTTGCTATGAATTACTGTACTTCAGTGAAGCACATGGATGACAACATGCAAAGTCAGGTTTCACCATATGCCACTGATAAGCTATGCTTATTATATCCCCTTTTTTCTATTGTCCTAAACTCCTCTTTCCTCCACTTTCATGGAACCAATACATGTCTAGAGGACAGGGCACCAAACAGCTCGTGTGACAATGTGTGGCGTTTGCTGACAGCCTGCTCTACCATGCACTAAGTCACTCGTCCTGTTGCATTTCAGTCTCCTGAGATGCACACCAGCTGGTATACAGTCACTTCCTTGTTCCACAGTTAACTTGTTGCTCTGCTCCACTTCTGTTAGCATTTGCATTTTGAGCATTGCTTTACTTTCCATATCAGAACCTAGGTGTTACCATTTAGATATTTATGCATAACTTACACTACTGTGTATTGGCACTATGCAGGGCATACCTTACACTGCTGTGTATTGGTATTATGCAGTTCATACCCTACACTGCTGTGTATTGGCACCATGCAGTGCATATCCTACACTGCTGTGCATTGGCACTATGCAGTGCATACCTTTCACTGCTGTGCATTAGTACTATGCAGTGCATACCTTACAGTGCTGTGTATTGATACTATGCAGTGCATACATTACACTGCTGTTTATTAGTACTATGCAGTGCATACCTTACAGTGATGTGTAGTGGTAGTACTATGCAGTGCATACCTTACACTGCTATGCATTGGTACCATGCAGTTCATACCTTACACTGCTGTGTATTGGTACTATGCCGTCCATGTCTCATTCCATCATGTAGCATATCTCTATGAATCTCATTCAATATATTTCATTTACCTGAATCTGCTGTCACCTTTAGAAGACTATAACCAAAATGTCTGAACAGACTTCAGGCTTTAGTCTACAATGTGAAACACTCTGAGTCATTATTATGTGTATGGAAAAGTAATGTCCTAATATAAAAGATTTTTTTATCAGCTTAAGATAAATGAAAAAGTTAAAGTCAAATTCATTTACTAGGGAAAACATTGGTATGGCATAAAATAGTAGTTAGACCATTTCCTGAAAGTCTCTTGTGCAAGATAGACTTCTTATCAGTTCTTTGAATATCTAATACAACAAAGCTTTGTGTGTGTGTGTGTGTGTGTGTGTGTGTGTGTGTGTGTGTGTGTGTGTGTGTGTGTGTGTGTGTGTGTGCGCGTGTGTGTGGGTCTGCTCATGTGTTGATGTGCACATGGAGTGTGATTCTCCTCACCCCCATAATGCAACAACCCAGAGTTTAATATACTAAGGTGGACATGCCACTGCATACTGCATAGGGAGAAGGAGGCTCTGCCCCTGCCCCAAGAGGAAATGTATTCTTTTAAATTATAAGTGACAAAGTTTGGAATGACGTATTCTGTTTGAAAGTTAATTTCCAAAATCACTTTCAAGAACTATGTTTAAGCTATGCGTAGTTCAACTAATACTTATCTGCCTGCTTCAGTGTGTACAAAAGTTTTTATTCTTGTAATGGAGAGAAGTTTGGGCAAAATGTGCCACTATCAAGGGAGGTGACATTCGCTTTTCTAGGATAACATTTGAAAAGAACTTACCCTTATGAACCTATGCATGTTTCTGATGCTTCCCGCAAAAGCTTTGTATTGCACATGTATTATGAATTTGGACAAAATCTAATATACTCTCTTTATGAAACTTTGGTGTTTTTCACATAGCTGCATATCAGTGACCACAAAACTTGCAAAGACTGTGCATTACCACTTCCTGTTTTATTTTTAGAGATATGAAGGTGTTATTATGGAAAATGACCTACTACATGCAGTTTTTTAATACTTCATACCAGGGTATGCAATGACTGTAGTTCTCCAAAGGTGTTTTCTATAAGTGTTTTTTTATAAAAAGTGATAAATCCAGGTTTAATTAGATCTTTATTATTTTCTGCATAATTAAACATAGAACTAAACCATTTCCTTCTTTCCTAAAACTCTACCTTATGTTCCTGGCACATGTGCAGGACTAGAGTGCGGTGCACTCTCAGGAATGGATTAGGGGGAAACCTGTGCATGAAAGGTACAGGTTTGTACTCATGCAGTAACAGTTCTCAAATGAATTATATTATCATCTACAGCAATATGATTTATGCCCCTTATTATTTGCATCACGTTTGATTTTATTTGTTTTTAATTAATTAATACCATTGAAAATCTAAGAAGACCTTTTTTAGATGATCCAACAATCAATTAAAAAAACAAATCAAAAACTTGTTCTTTTATACTGCAATAAAAATGTCTAACTTCCGATTCCAGAGTATCCCTAGCATAAGCCTACCTACTTCCTAGGCTCCTCTATGGAGCCCCAGTTCTTATTAACCTACGATCCTGCCTGCTCTCCATACTGGAGCAAACTTATAATAAAATCGCAAAATCTGCAGCTAACTTTCCTAATTCCACCCACCATTGTCTTGCTCTTAACAAACTACAATGGACTGAACTGTCCCATCAATTCAAATTATCTCAACTTTATATAACCCACTTCCTTCTCAATAAACCTAGTGATTGTCCCTCTGTGTTCAATCTAGTCACTTATTATACCCCTTCCTGCCCCTTATGTAGTAGTTCCTCATCCAAACTTATAGCGCCAGAATGGACACTGGTAATCTTTTCTATAAATCCTCCACAACAAAATTCTGGAATAATCTCCCTGCCAATTTATGTTGCATTACTCACACTAACCACTTCAAAAAAGAACTGAAGAACATTTTCTTGAATACTTGGCTATGTCTCTGCCATGACCCAACTTAATCCTGTTTCTATTATGTATTATCTCCTGTATCTCCCTCTTTGAAGAGTAAGTTTGCTGGCTCTACTCTGTTTAGCTAATGAACTATATATTCTGTATGGAATGTACTATGTTTTCATCATTATATTTACTAGGTCATTGTTAAGTTTCCTTTCTTATTTACAAATGCATACTATCTTATTTTATATATATATATATATATATATATATATATATATATATATATATATATATATATATATATATATATATTTATATATATATATATATAAAATATATATATCAAAATTGTCTTTGTTACTTTGTGGTATCTATTACTGTAAAAATTGTAATTGTCTTTCTCCTTGGGTCTCCACTTGAAAATGGGCCTGTGCTCAATTGGACTAACACAGTTAAGAAATGTAAAACAAAAATATAATAAATAAAAATAAATAAATGATCAGTATTGCAAATTGTTTTTCATGACTCCATAGCAACAAGGCCTCCATCTTGTATTGGATAGTTCACTTCCTCTGACTCCCTGCATTATAGAGCATGGGGAAAAAGAGGTAATAATTGGGAATAATGACCATCATCTGATGAGGTACAGGGCACTTGCTCTATGCCGCTAGCCTCTCACAAAGACAGTGAAGTACAATGAATGCCTTCTGTGCTGGACCCACTATGAGTACATGTTTCTGCCCATGCATCATTTACATTTCTAGAGCATGATAACTCATTGAAGGGCTTCTATTCCCCAGAATCTCAAAGTGCAACAGCTATAGTGCTTGACCTTTCCCCAAATGCAGTGATACAACTCTTCATGTGTGAACCATCATTGCTAACTGACACCCATCCCTCCCCATTGGGCTCCTCCAGTGGCCAGGCCTCTAAAAATCCTGCGTCATCTGGGAGATATGTTAGGATACCAGTCCTTTGCACTGTAAAAGTGGTTCTCCACTTCAAGTAAAATTTGCATCTAAACTACCAAATTACTGCAACTGCGCCTTACTTACTCTTATCTTAGAATAATATAATACACATCATCATCTTAGTTCAGCTCAATAATTTTTCCAGTTTTTTGGTACAAAAAGAAATAATGCTTTAGATATTGTTATCAGCAATCCTAGAATTAACATATCCAGCATTATTCCACTGTATCCATCACTGTCACTGGACCATGCTACCTTATTGGGCAGTGTCAATACAAACAGAATAGGGTGATTAGTAATAAAACTAGGAAATAATATGGAGCAAATAATGTGAAAGAAGGGCAGAGCTGCTAGCTTGGAACTGAAAAAACAATGTACCTAATTGTAGAAGAATCCTCTTGTACTAAAATGAACAATATTATGCAAATATATGTCCCATAAATTGTAGAGAAGCAGTTTTAAAAAAAAAAATTGGGGACCAAAAAAAAAGAGTTGTTGGCAAATAAAATAAAATTAAACATATCTATATGGTATGAGTAAGAACACATACAGATACAGTTAAAGAAAGTTAGAGCTAAATCTAAATAAGCCAATGAGAGATAGAGCTATAAAATAATTTTACAAACACAACCAAAAATTATAATATTGGTAATTATAATAAAATTACTCTCAGTGAAAAATGTATAACTATCATAGAAAAGTCTATAAATAATGGTTTTACTATTAGTTTTCAAAACAAGTACCAGGAAATCTGTGTGAGCCACTGGAAGAAATAAATAACTTCACTGGGGAAGATTGCTCAGTGATTAAGGATGACTGCATTACCGACTCACTGGATAAGATCAGCAGTGATTGTGTTGCCAGCCTATTCTACCTAAATGGTTCTTCATTTCTGAAAATAGCTGATTAGGGTCATGTTTTGTTTATTTATTTAAATTTACCTTAAACCATGCTTTTTATCCCAAACAAAGAAAAAGGAGAAAATACCAGTGATCAAAAAAATTAGAGACCCAATAACCTTACAAATAATGTTTTGATAGTGTACTCCTGAAAACAATACTTGTAAGCAGTTGGTAGACTATGGACATCCATCAACATGGGTTCAGACAAGGTAGGTCTTGGACAATTATTTTAATAATTTTTTACATACCCTTGGTGGATGTCAGCTTACTTGTGAATGTCATATTTCTATACCTGCCAAAGTCTTTTTCATCAACATACCTTTCAACTGTTGAACCCAGAGGAGGAGGTTCAAGCCATATACAGCAAACTGGGTAAAACCTAGTTGAACAACAGAGATTCCCATGATAGGATCAAGAACAGAATTTCTACTGGCTATGCATTCTGGCAGGGTGTACACAATATTGGGACCTGCCACTACTAGGAGTGCTAAAAGTGACTGCATGGAAAAGTTGCAGATGATGCTAATGTTGCTACCCCTGTTTTCTCAACAAAAGCAAAGTGGAGGCTACAACAGTACACTGACAAACATCTTACTTGGGCAGATACAAACAACTTTATATTCAACAGGAACAAGAAATATGTTCTGAATTTAGAGCCTTCTCATAAGATGTATCCATAAACTATTAATAATCAGTCCCATATTCAAATAAATAACTAAAGACTCATGGTAGATGGTGAACTGAGTTTTAGCAATAGTGTCAATCTAATAGGAAATGTTTTTGCAATATTGAAATAATTCTGTGGTGAATCACTTCAATATACAAAGCTGTGCTTGTCTCGTTACTTAAACCCATGATAAGATCTCAAACTGAATATCACTCTAGTTTTTGCATGTACTGTACTTTGAAGATAAACAAACTGGAGAGAATCCAGAAATACTGCATTAGACAAAAGCGCTCTGTGAAAAAAAAAAACTGTTACATAATGAAGGCTCGAGTTTCGTAACCTGTATTCTCTTTATTATACGCTCTTTAAAGGTGAACTTATTTGGGCTTATAAGTGCTTTGAAGATGAGGCACAGAGATTTACTGGGGATCCAGTTTAATAAGAATGATTTATGGATAACAAATAATAAACTACATAGATAGTATACTATTTCTTAGGTAAGGCTTTCAATAATTTCATGAAATAAGTTGACTGTTGGCACAAAAACATCAAAGTGATTGAAAGAATAAAAAATAAACATATGACTTACAAAACAAGACAGGTCAAAGCAGAGCTTCTAATCTGCCCCCCCACTAATGTCCTGAATCCATAATTTACATTGTAACATTAGGCCTAAACTTAATAGATTTGTTGACTCACAATTCTGTTATGATTCTGTGCCCATGCTGGCAAGCTATGGATACTGCTTTTACTGTGGCAAATATCATCCTTCCAAGTATGCATTCAAAAGCTAGTTGACAGACTATTTCCCCACTAACTACATATGTCATTCTGGAGTTACACGAATACCTTCTGTTAGCAGATAGATGCACAGTCTGTTTAGAATGTTTCATTTTATTCCTGTCATGATGTCTAACCCTTTTATCTGAAGCTAATAAGGAAGTCACTGATTTATATTATCTCTTATTAGGAGCTGTTTTTGTTCTTTTTTCTGATATTGCATATATTGGAATGCCTGATTATGTATTTTCATATTTACCACATCTTCAATTGCACTTAGTGTGATAATAATTAACTTCATTCATGCAATCTAAGCCTAATATTTCCAGAATCTGTTTCAGACTATTCTTACATTAATTTCTTCACTGAACACTGAATCAGGTATATTTGTTAACAAGTTAACTATACTCTGTGTACGCATAGTTAAGTCTAACAACTGTTTGGGGAGCATTTCTTATAAGACAGCAATGTATACTGGCACTACTGAGACAGACATTCCAAAAAAATTAATATATAAACCCTTTCAGAGTGATAAGGCATTTCCTATAGCAAGCTGGATTGGGTTAGGTATTTGTCATGCCGTCTGGTACTGTCAATGAGGTATTTTAGGTTTATGTCTCTAGAGTGGGCGTTTGCTTTACCACTGGATCTGTTTAGGTGAAGGAATTCAATGAGAACTAGGTCATTCATAGTATGGAAATCTCAGTAGTGATCACCCCTTAGGAGTGCAGATGACATTAAATAAAGATACAGGGCTTTTAGTTTATCAGAATAGCTAAGTGTGCTCAGACTTGAGATCATTTTGGCAAAGAAACATTGAGGTCACTCAAGCTACTTTAGATGTTTAACAAGGAAACAATATAATGCTGATGGAAGCATTATATTCACTAAAGCGCCTAATGAAAGATGTGACTTTCCTGTTAGTGATAACTAAAAAGTTGCATACTGTCTGTTTTATTATTCTACCTCTGTATTCTCACCATGTCCGTCTTCCTTCTGTAGGTCCTGTAAATATATTATATAACTTTCATCCTATTGTCTGATTTCTTTTTGTCGATCCACAACTGTTTTCACTGAGCAAAGAACTCAACTGGCTGTCTAAGGGCTGAAAATTTCTAAGCCCTCCCTCCCAATTAGGATGAAAAAAGGAGAACAGCTGCTTCTTCAAACAAAAATGAAATAACTATTCGTTTATTACTACCTGAATGATTTAAAAACAAGATTAGCCTTAACAGACACTACTCCCTTGCTGGTGTTATTTTGGAGAGTCTCTCCTGTGGTATTTCATTTCTCAACTTACCCATTTTTTTTTTATAGCATGCTACCTTGACTGGGTCCAACCTGCTTCGCTTGGTCTCACACTTATACACCTTGACCACGCCTCCCAATATGTCCCCACTTCCTGTATTAGCTCCACTTCTCTACTCTCACTGCTAATACCCTACAATCTCTCAACTGAAAGAAGCCTATCCCTCTACCACTCCTTTTCCTCTATCGCTCACTTTCTACTCATCCCCCTCCTCCTAATAATTAACCACTCTTTAATACCTCTATATTTATCTTAAATTACCCCAATCCCTTCTACCACATAGCACACTGAACTATTTCTCTCTTCTAGTTACCTATCACTCCACCACTCCCAATCATGCTACATGTTCTATTTCTTACACCTCTGCTTCTACTTCTCTCTATCTCTACCTCTTACCATACTAACCTCTCCTATATAACCCACCTCCTACTCATAGTTACCCCTTTACAAATTTAGAAATTACTCACAGCTTCTCAATTTCTCCCTCACTATTCAACCACTTAGACACTCTCTTATGTAAAATTAAAATATTACAACACCTCCTGTCCCCCTCCAAAACAAAACCAAAATTCCTCTACTACGACCACAACACCTCCCTAAACTACTCACCCTAAAACTACTACTGTCAGGTGATATTCAACCAACCTTGGACCTCGCACCCCCTAAGCTCTATCCATCTACTCCTCCCTCCTCCCTCCACCCTTTCCTCTTCCCCATCTCCCACTAATTCTCCAACCTCACCCTCCCTCCCCTCATCCTTTTCATCTCCATCTTCCACTAAAACTTCTCCATCCACTAGAAACCTAACCATCCTCACCCTTAACATTCAAAGCATCTAAAACAAAGTCACTGAACTACATTCTTGGATCTCTCTTCATTCTCCTAACATCCTTAGTCTCTCCAAAACTAGACTGAAACCACACATCTCTGACACTGAAATTCTTCCCCCAGGATATAATATCTTTCACTCTGATAGATGTACTAAAAATGGGGGAGGAGTAGCTACTATATACTCTGACCTACTCTCCCTTTCCCCACTTCCAGTCCCACATCTCAATTTTCACCTTGATGAAATTCTCATAGTAAATTGCAAACTCAACAACTATAAAAAAGCCAGACATTTATATCCCTCTAGGTAACAACATCCCTACCCTTGAGCTCTTTCTCTCCTGGATCTCACAAGCCATATCCCATGAAACTATAATACTGGGTGACAGCAACATCAACTGGAATACACTAACCACCAACTCACCTAACTCTAGCATTAACCTTTATGGCTTCTCCCAGCTAAACAAACATACTAATTCTGGTTCATCTCTTGACTGGATACTCACATCCAACCCCAACCTTTCCCACAATCCCAAAACTCTACAAGATACCTTAAGTGACCATCTTCCCACCTATATTCAAAGACAACCCCTCCAATTGTGCAAATCTCATACATACAAAGAATGTCACAAACTTTCCAGATTCAACTCAGATATCTTTAATCAATCACTCTCTTCTATTAACTGGGCCTTTCTACACCTCTTCACTCTGGAAGAAGCTACCTCTGAATTCAACAGCATCTTCCTTGACACTGTAAACTCCATGGCTTCCATAGGGAAAATTCGAATGAAAGCTGACTTTGCACCGGGTCTATAATAAATATTTGAAGGTACAAAACCACAAATACCTTTTAATTGACACATAAGTGTCAAACTTCCTCTTGAGCGAATGGCCAAATCATCGATTTCTTTCCAAAGGAAAGAAATCAGTTGGCCATTATTTTAAATCTGCCCTTTTCCCCACTGTAGTGTGAAATTGGAGTTAGTATATTTAGTTAGGGGCATGGAGGGGCACAGCCCCCCATTCGGGGTATGGGAGGCTCAGCCTTCCCACTTAATAGTGTTTGTTAATTTGTGTTGTGGATTGTTGGAGTACCGATTTCTTTCCATTGGAAAGAAATCAATGATGTGGATGTTCGGTGAAGAAGACATTCAACAATTATGTGTTGATCAATGAGTATTCATGATTGCATATCTTTGAGGTTATAATATAGACCCCTTTGCACCGTGGCTTACACAATCTACTCATGGTCTCATGCACAAGAAAGATAATGCATGGTAAAACTGGCTAAAAAACAAATCCCCTACTGACCTACAAAAATACAAGGAACTTTGTAACTATACCAAAAAAACAAGTCAGCTATGACAAGAAAAACTTCTTCTTAAAGCTGCTATCTAACCCCACTCCAATCCCAAAATATTCTGGAATGCAATCAACAAAATACTTCATCTGGGTAATCCCTCTACACCTAATCCCTGCCCCAATAGCTCTGCCACTGAAACTGCCATCTTTCTCAACTCCTTCTTCATTGAATACATCAAAAACATAACTCAACAGGACAACTCCATCTTTAACCCCAACTCATCCTCTCCATCAACCCACGGTACCTCCTTCACACTGAAACCCACCCCACTGCATATATAAAATCACTGCTCAGCAAACTCAAAACATGCTGCCCATCTGCTGACAACTTACCTCCCACCATCCTAAAACTTGCCGCAAACTCCATTGCATATCCTATCTCCATACTAATCAATAGATCGATCAAAGAATCCATAGTCCATGACATCTGGAAGAAATTCTGTACCATTGTCTTACACAAAGGAGGGCTCTCCACTGACTTCAGGCCTATAGCCATCCTGTCTCCCTTATCAAAAATACTCAAAAAGTGTATACACAAGCAGCTATTAAATTATCTCCTCCAAGAAAACCTTCTAATCCCTATACAGCACAGCTTCTGCCCAAACCATGGCACAGCCACGGCATTAATACCTTTCACTCTCTCTATCTCCAAAACCCTAGACAATAACAAACTAGACTCCTGCCTATTCCTTGACTTTCTAAAGCCTTCAACCACTATTTCCCACAACAGACTTCTGTCAAAACTATCAGTCTCTCTACCTGTACTACTTCCTGCTTCTCTAGCTACCTTTCTAACAGACGTCAGTCAGTCAAGTGGCATACTGCTCACTCCCCTTTCCTCCCAGTCCAAACCGGGGTCTGTCAGGGCTCTATTCTTTGACTTCTACTTTTCAACATCTTCACTAACAACCTCTGCAAATCAGTCCCTAACTCCACTCTAATACAATATGCAGGCAGCTCTACTATAATCTCCTCCTCTGACAACCTCTTCCAGCTCCTCACCCTCATCCAAGAAGCACTGCACTCCTCTGAAAGATGAATAACTAGCAATCAACTCCTACTGAAGCCAAATAAAGTAAAGCTCCTCCTCTTCCTACCCAAATCTCTCTCTCATCACAAATCTACCTGCCCTATTGCTTCACTCAATAACACAATCATCAAGGCCAAACCTCATACAAAACTACTAGGAGTAATAATTGATGATCAACTAAAATTGGATTTACACATGCAACAATCCATCAAAAAAACACCAAAAACTAGGTTTGCTTTATAAGAAGAACAATTTCTCTCATAAGAATCCAAGCTCTCCCTAGCCCAGGCCTACCTACCATATTATATGCTGCCCCAATTTTCACTAGCCTACAAACCAACTTTATGTCTAAGCTTGAAATTACTTAACTATTGATAGATTCACTGCAAATCTACCCTATTGCTTGAACCACTGCTTCTCTTTAACAAAACTTCAGTGGCCTGAATTCCAATAATAACTCCTCTACCCTTGACTCACACCATCATAAACAAACCTACATCTTGCTCAGCTCTCTCAGCTATTATCGCTCTCTCCTCTCCTAATCGCAGCCTTTGTAGCTCTGATCAACACCTCCTGGAAATTTACAAGCCCAAAAAACTATTGGCAAACTTCCATATAGTTACTTGGTTGCCAAATCTTGGAACAAACTCCCTCTGTTCCTAAGAACTATTCCTATTTCAAACAGCTTCAAATAACTCTTAAAAGACCACCTGTTTAACTATAGGACTTGCTCTTGCCATGACCCTACAGAAATGACCTTGCCCTCCCTCCATTCTCAAACCCATTCCTACTTTACCAGTCTATTCCAGCTTAACTTCTGCCTCTAACTAGTGTCCACTTTCTTTGCCAAATTGTGCTGTTATTTTGCACTGTATATACCTATATGGAATTTTTCTAAATCACTTGTGTATATGATTGCATAATTTTGTCAATATTCTGAACAACGTTCACAACGCTTTGTATAATTATGTTAACTAAGTTTCATGCATTTCATTTCTAATTATGGAGCTTTTCTCCCTGGGTCTCTGCTGAAAATGGACTTTTGCTCAGTTGGACTAACCCAGTCAACAAATGTCAAAATAAATAAATAAAATAGTGTCACCCTTTTAATATTATTAACTGCTTTAGGCTGTGGGAACCCCATTCTATGCTGTTTCTTGTACATTGTAACAAGCCATGCATACCTATCCTCAGCTGCTGCTTAATGTAGCTTAACCCACATTTACTGTGCTACATCACAGTTAAACACTGCCAAATTGCTCCATTTTTATTTTTTAACTCTTATTAAATTTGGTTGACTTAATACCCATTTTGATTCTGTTTTGGGATCCTAACTGTGTGTATGTGCACATGTGTATTTGTGTGTGAGTGTGTGTGTGTGTGTATACGTGTGTGTGTGGTGTGGGTCTATGTGTGTGTGTGTGTGTGTGTGTGTGTGTGTGTGTGTGTGTTTGTGTGTGTGTGTGCGTGTGTGTGTGTGTGTGTGTGGGGGGGGTGTACAGATTCACTCACAGCAAAGCATGTGTGTGTATCTCTAGCCTGCTTCACTCAGCTGCTACCCTCAATTCCCCAGTTGTCAACCCAAGACCATTACTTTAACAATCTCCAATCTCTTCCCCGCTTTTCCTACCCACCACCTACCCTTAAAACAAACCTTCACTCTGCTATCACATATATAACTCTACTTGTCTCTGTCTCCACTCCTCTATACAGCAAACCATTTCACTAATAGCACAACTCACCTGCGTTAACCTGAACTCTTACTTGTATCATACTCACACCTGCACTTACAGCAAAGTGTTGCACCAACTAAAAATACCACCCATATTAACCTTCACTCATAGCTGCAGACCCATTCCTATAGCAAATTCCCTCTCTGCTATCTGTCACATACAAGTAACAACAAACACCCTATATTTTCATCCTCTACACATACTTTCTTCTCCTTCTTACCAAATCTACTCCTTCCTACAGTCTCATCTCAAATATTCTAACCCCAAACATCCTTTACCTTTACTAATTAATCCATCCCAGCAACATATTTCTCATTATTCCTGTTATTGTACTAATACAGCTCTTCACACTGTCCTCTTATTATCCAACGACACCCCATCAGCCCACCATATGCTACCTCTTATTCTCCTACCATATAGGACCTCCCCGTACACATGCAGATCTTCATCCCTCTTCAGCACTTCTTTTTACCACTTCATCCATTCCAGCTATTTAAAAGCTAACACCTCACTCTATTCTCCATGTCTGTACACACACACACACACACACACACACACACACACACACACACACACACACACACACACACACACGCACACACACACACGCACACACACACACACACACACACACACACACACACACACACACACACACACACACACACACACACACACACACACACACACATATACAAATACTGCTGCAATACTCCTCCACAGTTCACAACTCCCTGCTACTTCTAACAAATAATGGCCATATTCACCTCAACCATGGTCCACCAACACTACCCGACCCTATCCCCAAGTAACTCCACACCATTCTTGCTTACTCAAATCTATAACCTTAAATTAGAAGGTCTCAATATTTGTAGCAAATATAACAAATATTCACTCCTACATCTTTGTATATTCTCACATTAACTGAAGCCTGGTTAAAGCCATCCACCACTAATGAAGAAATCTTACCCTCAAGCTACAACATTCTTCAATCTGACCACCCATCTAAAAGTGTAGGTGGAGTGGGTATACTATTTGTAAACCACCTTCACATCCAGCCCATCCCTTTGGTAACACCAAAGTTTTATACCTCTGAATTGATAGACTCCATCCTGAAACTCAAAGCCCCCCAAAAACATTTGCATCATCATCCTCTACATACCACCTAAATGGGCTAGCAACATTCTAGTAATTAAGAATGTTCTTTCATGGACTTCATCAAAAATTCTCTATATAACTATCATATTAAGAGACAGAAATATTAAATGGACCACCTGTAACTCATATTTCTTACCTAGTATACCCAATACCTGTGCTACTTTCTGCAGTCTCTAACTTTACTCAAGTCATAAACACCCCTACCAGATTTAACAAATCTTCAGGCATAGAAACCATCATAGACTGGATTCTAACATGCAAGGGGTGATATGCATATATCCCATGTCACATCTAATACAAGAGGTTTGAAGGAATCACACAGTGGAAAATCCAGCTTGGCTGGGTTTTTCTTTTGTTTTTTGCTGATTGTTTTTTCTGTATGACCTTGTTACTCATTGTTTAACCTTTATTTCTTTACCAAATGCTATATTTCAGCATCTTTGTGGTACAGAAAAAGGGTACATTAGCAGAAGTTTGAAACTAAGACAATTTAGTTGCAAATCAGGAGATATAACATTGAACTGCAAAAATCACCTTTCACATTGAGTTTTGTTATTTGCATGGGACAAGCTCCCAACATTCCTCACACCCTCAGTACTTACATGTACTAACTTAGAGATCATAGTATCTTGGAGAAAGGAGGATTCTTCAGGATATAGTAATAGGTTCATAGGTTGGTACTAGGCTATCGGCCCTAGGGCCTATACAAGTCTAGCCATAACAATTCCCTGGCTATTTCTTCCCACACTATTTACTTCCCTGGACCCCTGTCTAGCAGGGTAACTGACGTGATCCCCAGGGTTAATTTCCTTTCTCCCATCCAATCGTCAAGGTTCCTTTTGAAGAGGGCCAAAGAGGGGCTCTGCTTGACAAGTATGGGCAGTCTATTCCAGAGTCTGGGGAGTCTCTGGGTCAGGAACCTATCCCGCCAGCATGTTTTGTTTATTGTGATGACAAGGTTTAGATCCCTGGAGCGTGTGTCTCTGAGGGATTGGGATTTCTTTAAGTGTAGCATGTCCAACAACTGTAGGTTTGACATGGCCTTGTATGTTAAGCAGAGATCGCCACAGAGTAGACGATATGCGACAGAGTATAGCTGAAGTTTTTTAAGGCTGTCAGCGTAGGGCATCTGCTTTAGGCCTGTGATTCTTTTAGTGAGGTATTTTTGCGGCCTTTCCCGTTGTTGAAGATGTCTTGAGAGGTACATACCAAATTGGGCATTGTATTCTATAATGGGTCTAATGAGGGATGAGTACAGTGGGACAATGACCTCCTTTTTTCTGGATGAAAAGCCCTTAGTGATGAGGTGCATCACATAGAAGGATTTCCTGACTGTGGTTATCGAAGGTGAGACCACTGTCTACCTGTGTCCCTAAGTCTCTTATCACACTGCCACCTATGTGGTACATGTTTTTTCCCAAAGGAGATCACTATACATTTCTTGGCATTGCGTTTGAGTCCATGGCTCTGGCACCAAGCATCTGTTTCTGTAAGGCCCTTTTGTAAAGTATCCACATCATTTGGGGATTCAATAATGGCTCCCAGTTTGCAGTTATCTGCAAACTTTGTTAGCCAGAGTCCGTTAGTGTTGGCCTGTACTTCAGAGAAGTAGATGCCAAACAAGAACGGTCCCAGGACTGAACCCTGAGGTACTCCACTTGTCACTTGTCTGGAGCTGGATTTGGAGTCGGCTACTTTTACAGCATGGGTTCTGTAAGTAAGCCAGTTGGCAAACCATCGAGTAATTTAGGTATTAATGCCGAGCTTAGTAAGTCTATCTATGATTCCAGAGTGGGAAATGGTGTCAAAGGCCTTGGCAAGGTCCATATAGGCTTTGTGGACTGCCTTACCCTCATCCACGGCTTTGGAGACCGATTCAAAGAAGTCAATCAGGTTCAGGAGACAAGGTTGGCCCTTCACAAACCCAAACTGGGTAGGGTCCAGTGTTTGAAGGTTGCCAATGTCTTTGTTTATAGGTTCCATTATAATAAGTTCCATGGCCTTGCAGATCAGGCTTGTCAGATTGATGGGGTGGTAGTTCCTGGGATCCAATGTGGATCCCCCCTTGTGGAGTGGGATAACTGTAGCTGTGCGCCACTCAGTTGGCACAAAGCCTGAGGTGAGGCTATGATTAAACATGACACTTTGGTGAGGTGCCAGTTCATTTTGTAGTTCATGTAATACACAGCCTGGGATGTCATCTGGTCCCATGGATGCTCTAGTCTTAGCTTTGGAGAGTGCATTTTTTACCTGTGTGGCCATTATTACCGGAATTTGGAAATCTTCCTGTATTGAGATGGGCCATTTAGGAGGTGAGAGGGGGTGAAGTTGGCACTGAATTGATCTGCCAGGATAC